>NW_027466461.1:2595000-2952500 GCF_050575085.1 Anarhichas minor | reverse complement strand
CCCAAGGAGCTCAGAGACAGAATTGTGGCAAGGCACAGATCTGGCCAAGGTTACAAAAGAATTTCTGCAGCACTCAAGGTTCCTAAGAGCACAGTGGCCTCCATAATCCTTAAATGGAAGAAGTTTGGGGACGACCAGAACTCTTCCTAGACCTGGCCGTCCAGCCAAACTGAGCAATCGTGGAAGAAGAGCCCAAAGATCACTGTGGCTGAGCTCCAGAGATGCAGTAGGGAGATGGGAGAAAATTCCACAAAGTCAACTATCACTGCAGCCCTCCACCAGTCGGGGCTTTATGGCAGAGTGGCCTGACGGAAGCCTCTCCTCAGTGCAAGACATATGAAAGCCCGCATAGAGTTTGCCAAAAAATACATGAAGGACTATGAGAAATAAGATTCTCTGGTCTGATAAGACCAAGATTGAACTTTTTGGCGTTAATTCTAAGTGGTATGTGTGGAGAAACCCAGGCACTGCTCATCACCTGCCCAATACAATCCCAACAGTGAAACATGGGGGTGTTTTTCAGCTGCAGGGACAGGACGACTGGTTGCAATTGAAGGAAAGATGAATGCGGCCAAGTACAGAGATATCCTGGAAGAAAACCTCTTCCAGAGTGCTCTGGACCTCAGACTGGGCCGAAGGTTCACCTTCCAACAAAGGAGTGGCTTCGGAACAACTCTGTGACCATTCTTGACTGGCCCAGCCAGAGCCCTGACCTAAACCCAATTGAGCATCTCTGGAGAGACCTGAAAATGGCTGTCCACCAACGTTCACCATCCAACCTGACGGAACTGGAGAGGATCTGCAAGGAAGAATGGCAGAGGATCCCCAAATCCAGGTGTGAAAAACTTGTTACATCATTCCCAAGAAGACTCATGGCTATACTAGCTCAAAAGGGTGCTTCTACTCAATACTGAGCAAAGGGTCTGAATACTTATGACCATGTGATATTTCAGTTTTTCTTTAATAAATTTGCAAAAATTTCGACATTTGTTTTTTTCTGTCAAGATGGGGTGCTGAGTGTACATTAATGAGAAATAAAATTAACTTTTTTGATTTTAGCAAATGGCTGCAATGAAACAAAGAGTGAAAGATTTAAAGGGGTCTGAATACTTTCCGTACTCACTGTACATGGACCCACACTGCAGCTTTTGCTGCACCTTAAAATAGGCTATGTCTGTATTTATCTTCACTGGTGTCACCGCTCAAGAAATAACTGATTATGAGTATTTTAAGTCTGGTGTGCGGTTGGAACTCGTTTATCATTAATAGTGATGAATAGACAAAGACTGGACGGAGACCCTCTGTTTTAGGCGGTCTCAGTCCAGTTAAGTTTGCACCTGAGTTTTATTGATTGCACTCAGATCAGCCCTAACAAACTTTACTAAATGGGTGAACACAGCAGAGTTCTTTTTAACAAACCAAACAAATAAGTTGTGAAAGTATCCTCAATGTTTTGCTCTTGGTTAAGCCAGGCCTTTCACTAAGCACAAATATGTAAGAAAGGTTATAAGAATCCAAACGGTGGTTAAAATATTTTGTATTCTGTCAGAAATGCACTTAACTCTGATTTGTCTCTGGCCTGTTTACATAAGCTGTCCAGTTCCCTCAGAAACAAGGACATTCATTCACCTGGCAGAGGCCACAAGACAGTTCAGCAAGTGGGAGCTGCAGCGAGACACCTGCAAGAGTTGTTGACTGTAAGAGACCTGGTTGCAAAGTGTTAAATGTTTCAAATTCAAGTTTGTTCTATTCAAATCAGTGAGTTACATTTCCTCTGTTTCAACCTGATTTTAATGGATTTTTTTCTCTAATGAACATTTCTTTTTATTCATTAAGTCACTGACCACTGGTGATATTGAAGTAGAAGTGATAAACATAAGCTAACTATCATTACTCCATGATCTAAAAGTAAAATGCGATTTTGTGAATTTGCCAAAATGTCCTATATTTCCATCAAAATATCTTTTGCAAACACAATCATTCATTACACGGTGGTGTCTAAATGTTTGAAGTATTTATGTTTGAATAAAAAGTTGTTGTTTTTTGTTCTACCCAAATCCATGGCCTCAGCCAGTGTCTGTGCCATCCTGGAATCCTCAGGGCCCATTTGAAACTACAACCTGTAAGTGGTAGATAATTTATGTATTGTTTTAGTGTTTCTCCTATATGTATTTAGTAGTGGTGGTATGTCGAGGAGACAGCTCCGTCTCGTCTTTTTAAAAACTAACAAAAAACCCAAAGTCATCGAGTTGTATGTCATGTTTATGTCATATTTTACATATTTCTTTTTCAGCATTGATGCGGGAAATGCTCACTAAGCAGATGATTCTCGAGCAGCAAACACACATCCTACAGATTCTGTATGCAAGAAAAGATGTCTCAATTTGAAATAGATGAGGGTCTCCTGCCAGTAAAGGACCAGCAAGGCCTCCAAAGTCTTGAAAGCCAACTTCAGGAATCTGACTTTCGATCAAAACTGGTGAGTGAGAGAGAGTGTATTCTTTCTGACAAGAGGCACACGTATACATTATTTTTTCATACTTTAGATAAACCACCTCAGCCTGATTGGTGGAAGTGATGTGAAAGATACAGTTTGGCGTCTCATGAAGCACCTCATCACAAACACCCTTGCCAAGGACACCAATTGGAGAGGAGTGAATGGGAAAATCTCCATGGCTTCCCTACACCTGAAGACAGCTGTAATCGGTAAATACTCCTCATAGTTCAGATCGAATTTCACCTCATTTTGTTTGTCTGTACCAACAGAAACTTTTTTCCACATCAGCTGCCGTAAGGAAGAACCCTCTAACATTGAGGGCTTCTGAACGTGAGGTTGAGATGTTTATGAAGAGGTGGCTGCAGCTGGCAGCGGATCGAGAAGGGGGCAGAAGACGGCGAGCCAACATCTTAGTGTCATCGCCATGAACTTGGTGTTGAATGCAACAAAATATTTGTTAGTACTTGTTTTCAAATTAGAATGTGTTCAATACATCACTGTATTCTCCATCTACTGAAGTACCTGTTATGAGATGCGTATAGCTAATGTAAAACATTTAGGATGCAATGGCTAACGGGTCATCTCCATGAACTTGGTGTTTAAAATATGTAATCTTTTGTTACATTAATGTGTTCAACACATCAATACTGACCAAAATTTTAATTAAAATTGAGTTGAACTTGTATATTTGTTTTTGATTTCTAACAGAAATACACATAAATGTATATCAACATATTTGTGTACTTATCGGGGGTAATTTGTGTTGCACCATCCTCTGTTCCTCAATGTGTTTTTGCTTTTTCTTTAGTCTGTCTTTGTGAAAAGCTGAAATATGATACTGGGTATTTTGATATTTTCTTTATATTTTAAGCAAGATGCAATCTACAACGTATTAGCACTTGCTAATGTTTTTGTATGTATATAAACACATGGCAATATTTTAGCATTTAAAAACTGCAGCTCAGCGAAATTGTATTAATATTTTACAGAAAAACCAAGTATCACGTTTCAGCTTTTAAGACACATTTCTGATGAAAGAAATGCAAAAATACCCCGTGGAACAGAGGTTAGCCCAGAGGTGGGGTGGGATTTTAGGTCTCCATGGCAACAACACAACCCATAATGCAGTACATAGGCCAGGTCTGGGCCAGCAGCACATTCGTAATCTGATATCAGTATTTGGGCCAGAGCTGGGCCAAAACTGGGGTTAATTATAAAAAGTTAGAATATTGTAGTATGTGGGCCAGAACTGGGCCACAGCATTTTACGATGTGTTTTTAAAACGCATCGGGCCAGGTCAGGCCCACTTACGTTTCATCTGACAGTCATGCTGTATATTGGCCAGTTTCGGGCCGAGGACCCGGGCGTATACTGGGCCAGAAGAAACGCAATCATGTGGCCCAACAATGGGCCGGATGAATTTTGCTATCTGGGTATGACCTAACTAAACCTAGACACCCTAAGTAAGCCTTACGATGAGATGACTTCTTAAATGGTCCTTTTAGCGGCCGACGGTCTTTCGAGTGGCTGTGCTGGCTTCAAGCGTTGCGCAGTCAGCCTCTGTCTCGGCAGAGAAGGGGCTCTTCGGCGAAGAAAAATGGAATTGTCATCCTTTGGCTCGCACTGTCGACTTGGTTGGGAAAAGGAGTGTCCTCTTTCTCTGAGGAATCCGTTTTCTTCACTTCTGCAGGCAAATTGTCTGCTTCACTTTTCAGGATGCGAAGCAAAAACCAAACAAACAGTCTGTATTTCTCCAGCGAATGTAAAACTGAACTAGGTTCCTTTTAAAAACAGCAACGTTGTTTGCCCCCTTCTCCGACGGGAGTCAGAATGGAAAGGCAGAGAGTTGGGAGTGAAACAAAGTTTTGTAGAAGGGCTGAGCCACAGTGGGTGTTGTGTTTGGGTGAAGATTTCACAGTGTGAAATCCACAATCCTTTCTTGTGGGGGTTTGAATGCTATCTACCCGAATCAGGCTGAGCCTTGCCTGCAGGCCCCACTCAGATTCCGAGAAGCCCAAATGGTCTCCCCTCGGGCTTAAAAGGTTAAAGCACATGGTAAGAAGCACATGGTCCCAACAGGTGGATACAGTCAGGGGCGGGGCAAAAAATCGTAAAGGCAGGAAAAAACACAAAGGTAGCAAGTGAAGTTATCTGAAACAAGAGCAGAGGTAAGTAACAAAAAAAAAAAACATTAAACACTGAAATGATAAGAATAAAGAAACTTAACCAGGGAACAGGACGAGACATGACAGGTACATTTTTGTTACAACAATGTTTATTGGCTATCATTTCCAAACACCTCATATTTCCTTTGAATATACAAATAATTGGGCAACTTCATGTTTTTTTGTGTATATTTAATACTAAAACAGACATTAGCACACAAACATGAGATTTTTTTAGGGAATGTGACGGAATGACATTTTCTCAACATTCATTTCTATCACTCCATTTAAAAACATATGGACAATTAAACAAAACACTCTCAGTTTATTCATATTGTATGGTTGCAAAGTTAAAGAATAATATCTACTGTTGGTAAACTCCAAGAGTAGATTAGATGCATTGATTTCCTGATTGATTTGAATGATGGATGTTTTTTTTGTTTTAAATCAACACTACCAGAAAAGTGTGTTTGCCAACGTGATCACAATGAAATATATCAGGAATATCTCCTCAACCATATGCATTTATCTGGTCTCCTATGAAAGGAGCTGATAAATATGAATCAATTGTAAATAAGCTGATACAGCTAACATTCAAGACCAAATGGAGATGCAAAAAAAAAAGATCACCATTAAAATCAAGATCCCATAGATAATGATGGAACCGAATGTCTTCTCCGACTCCTTGACTTTGCCTGTAACTTTAAACTTTTTGAAAACACAAAAATACTACATGTATGCTACATTTTACAAATATATACTTGGGAGGTCTGTGTTTCGGCCATGTTTTCTGGTTTATTGTAGAGTGTTTTTCGGGAAGTTTACTTCAAAACACTATTTCCATTAAGCTATGTTACAGATAACATACATCTCCCCAAAACATTAAAATGGTAATAAACACAATGGATAAGGATCTATATTCCAATGACTGAAGAGCTCGATGCTATACTGGTCGATCATGTATAGCATGTATGTATCCACAGATTTATATGACTGAGACAAAATGATGTATAGTTTGTTGGTGTATTGACATCTGTTGGCCGTATTGAAATAAAGGTCCGCTGAAACTAGTACACTAGCTGATACTAGTATAGTTTCAGCCAAAATGGTACCTGGCTCTAATATCCCAGCCTGTGGCTTTCAGTTAAGTAAAACACGTAAACCTGTTAAGAACGTATCGTCACAATAACTCAACGCCTTAAATTCTTGTCTCTTGGTTGAAAGTCCTGTTTTTGACCAATCCACCTCCCCGCTGGCCCACTGGAAGCAGTCTCTTTTATACTCTACAGTAGCTTTGAGAAATGCATATTCACATGGAAACTTGTGTCCACCATGACAAAGGATCCTGGGCAGCTGTGGCCCAGAAGTAGAGCGAGTTGCAAATTTGATGATTGGCAGTTCGATCACCGGGACAATGAGTTCTTGTGTCCTCCAGATTTATTTGTGGGTTAGTTAGTCCTGATGGGTAGGTGGCACCTTGCATGGTAGCGCCTGCCATCAGTCTATGAATGGGTGTGATTGTGTGAAAGACATGTAGTGTTAAAGCGTTTTGAGTGGTCGGAAGACATCGGTAGTGGTTTCAGTGGCGCTGACACATAATTTTAACACATGTGACCTTACATAACACGTGTAAGAGGTCGTGGTCATTTTTCATATTCCAGTGAGATCAGGCTGGCCTAGATATTGTAGCGTGAACGGATCCCGCCACGGGGAAAGCGGGACAGGCTTGCACACCTAACACGGTGGTTACTCCTTAGGGTTGTCCTTCCCGCGTGAGTTAGTTTCCTCAGGGATGTATCAGAACAATACCGTCGGCCTTTTATCTCACCCCGTAGCTGAATCGTCAGGATTTCGGAATTAATTGTCTTTCTGAGAGGCTTGTACGGCTACGCCCTAGGCGCTCTCAGTAGGATGTAACCCTAACACCCAGTATGAATAGTTGTGTAGAACGTCTGTACTTTACTATTGCCTATTGTGAACTTCTCACCATTTTATGACTAACACTGCCAAGTCTTCACCCAGGGTACTCACCTTTTAGTTCCTCTGGTAGAGTCGGTCGTCACCTCTGTATCACACGGATGAGGGAAAAGGGTCAAATTGTTCTAAAAAACCAGAGTCTATAGTTTGGGTCCAGTCACTTACAAATGGTAAGTCTGTGGTTTTATTAAAGTTTTTCCAAAGCAATCACATATAATAATTTAAATTCACTGAAACAGACTCAGTGGTATTAAAAATAAATGCTAAATATCTCCCTTTAAACCGGGGTGTCTATTTTTAAGAAATATATCCCATCTCTAGAGATGGGAGGAAAAGCTCAAGCTCACAGTTTTCCTGCCTCTTTTATGCTATTCTGACTAGTACCTCCCCTAATCACAGGCGTCACAAATACAGGAAACATCTTGTACCCGAGTTAGCAACAGAATGTAACTGGTTTGATCCGGATAGAACCAAAGCACTATTCAAGGCTCAAGTGACTATGTTACATAAAGTGTCTAAGCAGGCTATATGTTTCTATCATGAAATTAAACAGTTTATGTTAAATCACATCTAATATGAAATAAAACAGTTTATATTTAATGATGGTTATAACAAGTGTAAACAAGTTATATATTGTGATGATTATACTTTTATGCTTTCATATTTTTCTACGATCTCTCTACAATATACCAATATTGAAATGCAGGTATAGTATCCAGCAAGCAGTGGCGGGCCGTGCATTTCATACCTGGGCCTTCACTGCTGTCCTGCAGCTGAAATACCACCTTATAAGCTCATGATGGCGACACAGCTACGGTTATTATTCGTTTCTAGGGCTGTAATAATATACGTATTAGTATTAAACCGTTCGGTACGAGGCTTACAAACCGAACAATACTTTGAATAATACTAGTAAATTTGGAAAATGCAGAAGCTTAAATTGTGGGAAATATAATGTTTTCTGCGCTCACGTAGGAGACAACGGTCTGTGTGACCTCTGAACCGGAACAACAAAAAACAGCTGGGGCTCCGCAAGTGTTCTTGGAGGCTACGCTAACTGGCTTAACGGGAAAACAACAGCAGCAACACGCATTCTGCTATACACTCGAGGGCACGGGCCATTCAGATATTAGATGTAAAAAAACAAACGCAGTTGACTTACTGAATGCTGTTCACTTAAAGACAAACTCCATCCTCCTTTCTTTGTTGACAAAGAGTTTCATCCCACGGTTAAATCCCAACTCACAAATCCGTTTCTCCTCCTTCAGCCATCGAGTGTTAAAAAAACAAAGCGAGATAAAAAAATAAATCTACACCAAGCAAAATGCAAAACATGTCATCATTTCTTCCATATCTTTCAATTTGAACTCTTACTACTCCGACAAAGCCTCCGCTGTTAAATTTCGTTTCACGATATTCATGTGCTCGCCCACTGACCAATCGCTGCACCTGGAAACTGAGCTGCACGTAGGCCAGCTAGCAGGCTCTGACACGTCAAAGAATACGCCCAACATGTCAAACTAAAGATCTGATTGGTTGAACACTATGACAATCAACAATATCGTCCCCATTCACTTAAACTGCAAAGGGATTCACTTGTCAGTCTGCAGGCCTCTCTTCTTACCTAGAGACACAGAGGTGAAATCTGATTGGATAAAAGCTCTACTTAAAACAAGCTGCGCAATGAGAAAATAAGATAATGGGAAAAATATTTTAATAAATTACAATACATGTAGTGTATTTAAGAAATAATATTAAATTATAAAATAGCTATAACTTTGTGATTCTGTTTAGGCCAGCAGAGAAGGCCTTGCTGGCCCTGATGGCCCACCACTGCCACCAAGTAAATGTTTTTGTTATGCTAACCCCTATTTGTAACATTTTAAAGTTGAACTGTAAAATAGGGTTTTTACATTTAAGTTTGATTTTGCGTAGTTCAATATTCAGTATTCAAAAAATAAATTCCTACCTTTTAAACTGATGTAATTTGAAGCTGATAACTATGGTTCAATTGCCATAGGTCATTCTCACCGCAGACCTCTGGACTTGCCATTCTAGAAAAATCCCAGATTAGTAATAACATGAATGATGTCTGTACATGCACAATACCAAGAACCTGAAATCAAAGCAGCTAAATGGGGTTCAGCCATTAATAATTTCATGCTTTACCTACTGTGACAAGTCAAAATATCGTATGGGAAAAAGGCCTATTCTTAAATTAAACTGTTTTACTTCTATATTACTTTTAAAATAGTAAGTCCAACCTTTGGATATTGCTTGTAGGTTTCAGCACATATGGAGCAGGGAAGAAGCAATTCTGATTTAATTAATGTGCATTGATGATATTATATTCTAAAGTGATATTACTTCAATATCAAAAGAAAACATGGTTCAGCAATGCTGTTTGGCACAATTTCATTTCCATCACAACACTCCAAAAAATAACTTTTTTTGTGCTGTCATGGAAATGACATTTCCTCTAAATGTTAGAATATAATGATCAGCGTTATAGAATATTTAAATACTGCATCAAAGCAGGAAGTGTTTCTACAGAGGATGGAGCAATACAAAGAAATCAAGACATTTACCTACATTTGTAGACCAAAATGTACCACAGTTGGATAATCACCCAACTCTGATAGTTTTGTCCCTAACATTGGAAACCTTTTTATATTTGCTGCGCTCCAATTTGGCATCTGCATGAATAAAAATTAAAGGACAGGTTCACATTTGTTTAAGTCTCTCAATAGTTAGGTGCCCACATGAACATTAAACATGTGTTGCTATAATCATCCCTTCTGTTCATACTGGTTATAAAGAGATCCCTTTTAATATATGTGAGGGGGAAATATATATAGTATGCAGTATGCAAACAAATCAAAATCCCAAAAATACCAAGATGTCGTATTGATTTGGAAAAAATCTTCAGTATGCACCTGACCAGTCTACACCGCTTTGTGTCTTACAATGCAAAGCCCTGGAACAGTCAAAACAACTGGTCATTGCAGACAGCAACACCCCCGAGTCAGTGTTGGACAAGGAGGAATATAAATGTAACATTTCTTCTAATTCAATCTTGTGTAAGGAGAACCATTAACAATTGTGACTAGGCTACATCCATCTCCACTACGACTCATAATGTTTAAGTTAAGTCTGACAAGCTAATGTTTGATATCACGAAGACCGCAACATTAACCTGAGTAGGTTGTCAATAAGAAAACAACACAACATGCATAACTTAAATCAAATGTATATTTTTTGTTCCAAAGGACAGAGCAGAACAAAACGTCAACAAAGCCCTTTTCATTGGGCGGCGAAATGCTGCCCGAAAAGGCTTTGAGTAAGATTAGGTTTTAAATCAGGGGTCTCAAACTCATTTTCACTCCGGGCCACATCAGCATCATGGTCGCCCACAAAGGGCCGGTTGTAAATGTAACTACTCGTAACATATTGTGAAATAACTCTGCATTTGATTATTGTTTATTCAAGTGTAAAAATATTGTACATGCAGTTATATAAATGTAAAAATATATTTAAGCACATTTCTGTTATTATAACTTAAATCCTTTTAATTTATGGTTAAGAAACCCACATTACTCTCTCAAACTATTAAAGAAAATAGCAAAGACAAATATCAGACAAGTTATTACAAGAACTTTGTTCGAAGCTTAAAATCCTTTCAGGGGTGCGTTTGCACAATCCCACGTGAAGTATTTCAAAGCCACGTTTAAAGTAGTCTTCAATGTACTCACAATACATTTACATTTCAAGTGTACAGTAACCAGCCAAAGAGCGGCTTCTGTGACTGTGTGTTTAAGTATCTCATAATTTTGACTTTATGACTTTCTATCTCATAATTTCGACTATGGGGATATTTTTATTTAAATTCTTTTTAATTTTTGCTGGCGGATTCGCGGGCCACATAAAATGACGTGGCGGGCCGGGAGTTTGAGACCCCTGTTTTAAATAGTTAATTTATCTTTTTCGCTCAGTAGAAGTGTCATGATGATGTCACATCTCAGGAATCTGTTGTATTTTCATATAACAGTTGCTGTTTTTTGATAGAGAATTTAACAGGGAGCATTCTTTGGTGGGCAAAATAGAGCACATCACAGTGACATGAAAGTGGGAGAACCTTCAACAGAAATATAAGGAAAGTTAGCTAGCTATGTTACCTCAGTTGCTCATTTAGCATAACAAGTTAGACTTCCTAAAATGCCATTGCTGAGCTACATAAGCAATGAGAGCAATAGATATACTGTAGTTGCCGTGCCTTGAACTTGTGCGAGTGTAGTACTGTAATTGAAGGCCCATAGGACAGGGCTGGAGGCCATTACGCCTCATGTCCTCATTGACTCATACATTTACCATTTACCCATGCCAAGTACAAGTAAATGTACTTGTACAGCGCAAGCACAACATGCCGCACAGCCAACTGAAGCAATGTGGGGTTAAGTGTCTTGCTCAAGGAAACATTGACATGGCCTAGTAGAGAAAGGGAACTGCACCCTCAATAATTGAAGGAGGACCCGCTCTCACTGAGCCACAGTTGCCCTTAAAGTTATGTGTCAGCGCCACAAAAACCACTGCCAATGTCTTCCGTCCACTCAAAACGCTTTAACACTACGTGTCATCATTCACAAACATTCATACACTGATGGCAGGGGCTACCATGCAAGGTCCCATCAGGACTAACTAACCCACACATACATCAGGAGGACACAAGAACACATTGTCATGAACTCAAGGAGTCGGGGATGGAAGTGTCAATATTCTGATTGAAAGCTGACCTACTTTACCTCTGGGCCACAACTGCCCATGCTCTGGGGTTCCCTGGATGAGCCTTAAAGGAATATTTAATTCACATAATGACAATTTCTATACGGATTTCCCAACCCTGGTTACCTTGAATTCTTGTGGAAAACCTTTTTTTTTTTCAAATACTTCCACTGCACTCGAAGAATAAAAAAACAAAGAAAGTCTTGACAACAGCAAAACTATATAAAACATCCGTTAACAAACTCACAAAACTCTTGCAGTACAATCCAAGGCTCATGTCGTATGCTCACTACTTCATAAACAGACATCTTCACTATAAAAAACGACTTACTCAAGACTCGCACGTATAAGTAGTGCACCTGCACAAGTGTGAGAGTGCTTGTTTGGAAGCAAAGGACATAATAGCCGACAACTTATGCTAAGCATTAATTAATGGTTGTGGGTAATTGTAAATGGGGCTTATTTGTAAAGAACAACATTCTGACCATGATGCCACCCAAGAGTAAAATGTATGCTTTTGGAAGTACCACAGAAATGAAAAGTACTAATGAATGGATGGATTTTTCAAATATACCTGTATTAAACTATATGGCAACAATTTCTGTTTTCCCCCATTGAATAACACCCCACAGCAGAGAATATCCTTTTTGAATGCCTATAACTCTATTACTGCAGCAGCGTTTTAGTATCCATATCACAGAATGGTCTTGAGTTATAGAAAGATGACATCCCATTAGAAAGTTACAGCTTTGTTCCAAGTGCTGCTCATCAACTCTGTTTACTACCTGCTGACTCACTGTGGAGATGAGTTTGGAATTTCTTTCTCCCACATGTTTCGATCTCGTCTGGGGTTTATAGTAAGGGTGCCGTGTACTGAATTATACTTTTTTTAAAGGGTAAATATAACATGTATGATAAATGTAGCTGCTGCTTACAAATAAGTTAGACTGGAAGGTAGAAGATCGGGAGAATAAAACTGCCATAAAGTCAGCCAGGCAGTCCATTGAATTTGCCTTTCTAAACCTAGTTACTCATATCCTCAATACCTGCATGAGTCATCTTTCGCTTTAGGAATCAGACACACGTTTGGTCCAACTGTCTTACAGTTGAATTTTGGGGAGGTGAAACACCGTCGTGCTGCACATTTGTTGTCGTACACATCTGGATTTGCAGCAAACTTTACCTCTGCAGCAAGCCAGCTTCTTGTCAGACAATCCTCTTTATGCCTCTGTCTCCAGTCTTTGCTTTACCATTTCCTTTTGCTCCTCGTCTGTGGTCTCTGATTCAAATAAGTATTCTTCGCCATCAAATTGAAAAACTAAGGAAAGAAACCTTGCATGGCCACACATAAAATTGTCAGCTACCCACAACCTCACAAAAGCAACATGCAGATGAATAGGCAGAAACACAGGGGTCTCAAACTCATTTTCACTCCGGGCCACATCAGCATCATGGTCGCCCACAAAGGGCCGGTTGTAAATGTAACTACTCCTAACATATTGTGAAATAACTCTCTGCATTTGATTATTGTTTATTCAAGTGTAAAAATATATTTAAGCACATTTCTGTTATTATAACTTAAATCCTTTTAATTTATGGTTAAGAAACCCACATTACTCTGTCACACTATTAAAGAAAATAGCAAAGACAAATATCAGACAAGTTATTACAAGAACTTTGTTCGAAGCTTAAAATCCTTTCAAGGGTGCGTTTGCACAATCCCACGTGTTTTAAAGCCACGTTTAAAGTAGTCTTCAATGTACTCACAATACATTTCCATTTCAAGTGTACAGTAACCAGCCAAAGAGCTGCTTCTGTGACTGTGTGTTTAAGTATCTCATCATTATGACTTTCTATCTCATAATTTCGACTATGGGGATATTTTTATTATCAAGTCTAACTTAAATTTTTTTTAAATTTTTTTTTTTTTGCTGGCGGATTTGCGGGCCACAAAATGACGTGGCAGGCCGGGAGTTTGAGACCCCTGCTGTAACAGCTTGTTGATTTGTGCAGAACAGCCACATTCCAGGGGCCACGGCATTCAGACGCATGCAGAATACACAGTATGTAGATTGATGCATGTAATCTGAAACCAGTTGGTTTCAATCAGTTCCCAAGCATAAATTCCGCCTGGAAACCTTTAGCCGTACACTGTTAGCGAGTCAGTCACATAATGGCGACTGCAAATGAAACACAGATGACTAACAGTCTGCGCGTTTCTGGAGAGCCCTGGAGAGTGTTGTGTGTAAGACAGGGACGGTGTTTCAGTGTTGCTCCACCGTTGTAGGGGATGTCACCAAGATGTGCCAATCACAGGGCAAGAGAAATGCAAGCCAGAGCCCAAAACCTTACCCCTGTTGCCAAAAGCAATCGGTACGCAGTGAAAGATATAAATGTTAAGGTGCTTTGATGGTGAAAAATATTTGGAACCCTCCTCCTAATGCACAAGTTGTATTATCTATTTATTGTCACGGGGCATGATGGAGGACTCAAACGCTGACCAGGCAGAGTAGCGTGAAGCAGGCTTTTATTAAACACAAATAGGAATCATTACCATAACACAACAGGGAGTCCAAGCACAAGACAAGAGACGAGGGGGAAAATCCAGCGGGAAACGAGGCAGGGCAGGCAGACGGGGAAACCAGGAACAGGACAAGACAAACGGGCGGGTAGAACACAATGATCTCGCAGTGAGTGACTGCGAGGCCGGGGTTTAAATAGTGGCTTGAACAGGTGAGGAGAGTTGTGCTGATGAGGGAGTGCTTGATTACTGATCATGGGCAGGTGAAGGGAGTTGGACTGGTGCTGAGGGAGTGGCTGACAGGTAGAGTGAGGAGCTACAGAAAGACACAGAACACAAAGCCTGATCGTGACAATTATTCATGCTTTTCAGTTTTATAGCCTAGTGTCCCAGGTGAAAAATAAATATGCTAAGTATATTTCATTTTAGCATACTTGAGTATACTTGAAGCCCTACTAATCATCAGTATATATCGAGTGCTATTTTGGAACAACTTATTTCGTACTTAATATATTTTAGTTGTGATTAAGTGTATTTATTATATTTTTTTGTGCTAAATTGGAACAACTTAATGTATACTTAGTACAATTTAAGTATATGACTGTGTATGTAGTAATATACATGCTGATAGCTAACTTAAATTATACATTTTTTGTGTTTTAAGTATATTTGAAATATAATATGAGTGTTTTACAAATATGTAAACATTACAATATTAATATATTTATATTGTGGTAATAGTATACCAAAAGTTATACTTTTGGCTTATTCTAATTACTAAGAAATCACACTTCTTATTACTATGCTATATGTGGAGGGTTGAATCTCCCCCACCGAGAGAAGGCCGGAGAGCACGCTCCACTGTTATTTTACAGTAGAGTTGCTTCTTAATAAATCTACCATAAACTGGTTTACAATTAAAAAGTATTTAATCCTACTGAAGCTAATACAATTACAGAATGAAGTACACTACTAACAAAATATATAATAATATGATCCGCGCGGAAAAGCTATTCACTCGCGACTCAGCCTGAAAACACAGATGCTTCCACGCTGAGAGCCGAGGAGAAAGAGAGTGAATTCCTTTCCAGCACTTCCTCTTACAGTTTGAAATCCCCCCCTTTTGTCCATCTTAATTCCTATTGGCTAATCTGGGTTGCCTCCTCCTGGCGTCAGGCTTCCGAAAACCCTCGCGCGGGCACAACCTGCAAATGTCTGTCTAGAAGTCTGACTTTCCCTTGGCTATTCTTCACAGTTTAATACATTCAATGACTGTCTTTTATGGCTTAACACTTCTATGATAAACATTCTATATAAAGATTAGGATTTGCAACTTTTGGCAAAAACCTTCACAAGTTTCACAAGCAAATATTAAGGTGCTACAATTCTACTAAGATACACTTTTAACTACAAAACACTTCTAACTACAAATTCTAAAACACTTCTAATTATGAATCTTCTAATTATGTATTCCAACATACTTCTAATTATGATTTCTTAATTATGAATCATTAAACACTTCTATTATAATTTCTTAAAACACACTTCTAAACCCCAAATTTCCTACATATATTACTTTGTACACTACATACTATTATACATTACAATATTACAAATGTATTACCAGTATCCTAAATGCTGAATGAACTTCCCAGATAGTAATCAAAAACACTTTATTGAATTTCAAATATATTTTATTATATATATAATATATTTATAACAACAATTTAAAACTTTAAACACACTTTTAAATAATTGCAATAGTGCATTTTTGAGAAATAAAATAAATATATACTGAACAGAGAGCAAAACATTTTAAGTTTACATGGTACAAACAAAACAGAATGTTTCAGATTAAAACACAGAACTGAACCATCCAACAAATTGCACCGCTGCAGACTTTCGCTCTCTAAATAGAAACAGAAACATGTTCATTTATTTTTGTTGAACTGCTTATTGTTACACTTCCTTCTGATGTCCACTCGCACGTCCGAGGCTCTCGTCTGCGGAAATTCTTCAATAACAGCATCTGTTAAGAGAAGAGACGAGAAATGATGTCACACAGCATATTCATACAACATTTTCTTCTATTTCGACTACACAGGAAATCCTGTTGAACCAATATTATTTTTTGAACAGTAAATCAGGATTAACATTGAGGAACTATATCAATATAATGTGCCAATATTCCTACCAGTGCAGGTCAAACATATATCACTGGTGGTGTGTTTACCACGAACAAGTGATCCTGCTGCTTTATAAATCACAGAAGCTTTAAATTGTCTACATACGACTCAAGACAATTACCTACCTGTTATGGCCTGCACTTTGGCAACGTCCAGTTGTCTCTTAGGAGTTCCCAGTCAGGGTGGACAGTGCAAGGACCTCCTTTTTGAACACCAGGGCAGCCAGCTCCTGGCAAAAAAGGGTCATGCGTGATCGATTAAGCCGCAGGAAGGCCCTCTTTGAAACGATCACTGTGCTGCCAGCCAAGGCGTGCTGTATATGAGAGAATTAATGGAACACATTAATATACAGTTGGAAGATCTCTACCTACCTATTAGGAATTAATGGACATTATTCACATATGAATACAATGTGCTTCATTATTTAAAACACTGCTAGTAGTCTGTACATCCCTCTATGGAGCGGTACCACCAGTGGTGTGGAGGTTCCCACTCTCTACTAATTCACATGACTGATGGGTATGGAAGCCCATTTCCGCACCAAAAATAAATAAATAAATAAATGTCCCAACAAAACCCAAAAGAGATTATTAAAGTTTTATTTTATTTTGTCTCTTTAGGGGGGGGGGGATATATTTTTTTTTATTGGGGATTTTTTTTATTTTATTTTTCTGGCGGAAAAAAGTGAAAAAAACAAAATAGAGATTAGAAGTGCGCATGTGCTGCAGTGACGATGTCCTCACATGTCTCTTCATCCCCTCGCCAGTCTTACCATGAAAACGACATGCAAATCTACACAAGGTAACTATTACTGGTGACTTTTGTAAATGTTAGATGTTATATATCATTATAAAGTATTTTAATCAGTCCACTGTTGCAGCTAAACACATTACAAGATTGCTGTTAATGTAGCTTTGACAATAATATATTTTAACTCTCGATGAACCATGTTCATATGATAATATGGAAGCCCGTTTCCACCACTGTGAGGAAAAAATACAGATCCTGTAAGTCATTATAATGAAATACTATCTCAAAATAATGACTTAGCATCTCATAACATTGACAAACGTTTTATAGGCCTATGTGTTGTTTCCTCACATGTGCCAAAGCAACAGAAGCAAGTGAATGAGACGGAGCTTGGCAGATCAAAATGGATACCATAATTGAAGACTACTTCAGATGTGGATTCACAAATCGTGAAATTTTACTAGTTTTGGAGGAATCACATGATATCAAACTAAGCCTCCGGACCCTAGAAAGAAAGCTACAAAAGAACCAACTTTGGCGGAGACAAAATAAGACAGATGAAGCTGAGGTAGCGTCCTTCATTCACCAACAGCTACAGACGTCTGGCAAACGGCACGGCTACAGATGGATGCACCAGAAATGTTGGATGGCCGGGATAATTACCAACAGAGAAACTGCGTCAATTGATGCGACTGATGGACGGGAATGGGGTAGATCTGCGGGCCCGCAACCGTTTAAGACGGCGTATGTATGTCAGCCGTGGGCCAAACTATGTATGGCATATAGATGGGTACGGCAAATTAAAGCCTTATGGAATATGCATCAGTGGTTGCATAGATGGCTTCTCGAGAAAAATGATATGGCTAGAGGCATACAAAACCAACAATGACCCTCGTATTATCGCAGGTTACTTCATAGATGCTGTGACAGAAAACAATGTATGTCCGCAAAAAATCCGGTTAGATCACAGTACGGATAATACCCACCTTGCAGCAATGCAAACGTTTTTTCACACCAGTGAGGATGAGAATGGTACTGAGTGTGTCACTTTAGGTCCAAGTACTGGAAATCAAAGGATCGAACGTTGGTGGTGCACCTTGAGAAGTGAATCGACCCAGTTTTGGATGGACCATTTCGACCAGCTGAAAGCAGATGGCTATTTTGTTGACAGCTTCATTGACAAATCACTGATCCAGTTTTGCTTACAAAATACCATACAGATACAGTATCCTAAAAACCTATTGATACAGTATCATCAACACATATGTAGGGGAGACCGGGGCCGATTGTCACACCTTTTGTCAAAGCACCTGTAACTCGCCGAATTCTTCTATTGGAGCTCTAACATTTTGACACAACGTACCCTTATTAGTCTACTACAAATAGCAATATTTCAGCTATGTAGTGAGCAAAAAATATGTGTGTGTGTGTAGTTGTCAATTTAGGGTTAATTAGATTAAAAGAGTGTTACATCCATCCCCACCCGTCAGCCATGTACAGCTGGCTGTAGCAGCATGGTGGTTTGGAATAAGCATAGATGAAAAGTGTCACATCTTACCTTAAGTGACAATTCTCTAATCTTAAACAATTCTAACTTCAACAGTATCGGTACTAATCAAAATATAGAGTTCATGTCACGCCCACCAAATCTTTGTGTCTTACCTGAGAATCAGTGTTGTGGCTGTAAAATCTGCATACTTCTTCACACAGATATGACATTTCATATGCAAAGTCAGGAAAGAAGAAGTCATACATTAGAATGATCACATGACTCTTAGGTCATCCCTTCTTGGTGAAAGTGGTGCTGTTAAAACCATCCCTTTGATACAACCATCCCTGGTCTCCCCTAACTGAGAGAAAATACGCATAAAACCCCAATTATTTTCTAACAAACATTTTCACTCTTTTTCTGTCCATTATAAAGGAGGAGCTTGATGAAGTTGTAACTGCCTGGAATGACCATCGCATAAGAAAAACAAACAATCCTCGGGCTCCTAATGGTCGTCCCTCCATAATGTATGCGCTTCCCAACCTTTATGGGGCTCAGAACTTCTTGCGGCCAGCTGAGGAAAGGAAAATAGAAATATGCCGAGAGGACTGTTGTTTTAAGGACTATCCTTGTGATGAGGACGTGTTTCACCTGTGTGGAACTTATGGCAGAGCACAACCTGGCAATGTCTGATGATGTGTATGAAATTACAGACCTTTATCTAAGACTTCGTCAAATGATTACTGATGGGCTGGGGGAATGCTAGGCCTATGTATATATCTATGTCCTGAATTGTTTATTGTAAATGCCATCTGAAATACAGGCCTGTGTAAATTAGATTTAAGTTATGGGCTGATGTTTTTGTTGCCCCATGTCTATATAGGCTTATAGCTGCTTCTTAAACTACTGTGAAAGTGACACTCAAAGCCGCTTTCAGCGGTCACAAGCTGTTGTGCTTATAAATGTATGTTGTTATACATTTTTTTCAAATAGCTGAGCATCTCATCTCCCTGTACTAGTACAAATACATAATACAACTGGCACCCTGGAAAAAATGGAATAGTTTTTTTCTAATAGGATTAAGCAGGGAAATTGGAGCTACAGATCTCTTTTTTGTGACTGTGCAGCTTAATCATCAGCGCACAATTTCACAAGCTTAACTACCTCAAGATCTAAAGAGTTACAACTAATGGAATGTGTAATGTTGCTATGGTGTTACCTATCAAAAGATCAATTTCACTGTCTCTATTTTTGCCAACCTTCAGGGTGGTCAGCTGTTATAAATCTACATGTTAGTATTAGTAGCATCCTGGTCTTAAATAGGTGACAACAATGTGAGGTTGCACCTGGTAAAATGTGCATATAGCTGCGCACTGTCGTTATCTTGTGCGGAGCAACGGATTGCCTTCCGCATGCCCTGTCAATTTAACAGATTAAGGTAGACAGCTTTTAAATTTCATCAAATCAAATCCCAATTTTTTTTTTTCTGTTGGGTTTGCATCTCCTACTGTGTGTCATTTGGGGTTTCTATATGTTCAGTGTATCTACATAGGTGTGTGTGCTCATGCACACGGATTCTAATTCTTTCCAAATGACAGATGGGGAGCCAAGGTGTAGTACGTCCTTCATAAACCAACAATCTGGAAACCTAGAAAGCCTAAACATTCATACCTCTGATGGCAGTCCAGTTCCTGTTGGCTAAATTCTTTGTAGCTTAGACAATGTCCATTACCCACACGTTGCTTTCTAAAACTTTGTTCATTTCATGTCGAAAATCTGGGTAGTTGTCATAACTGACTGGCAACTCCAAGTAACAGCCACATGTGTGAGCAACAGGTCTTCTCTGAAATCCCTGAAGTTGTGTGAAGCTGACAGTGATGTTCTTTCCTGTGAACAAGTCTGATCCAGTGCAAAACCTAAGGAAAAGGGAGAGGTGCTGGGTGTCTGACTCTCTAAGGTATGCACTTACATACTTGACAATTTGTTTGTCCTGGGCATTCTGGGTACTGGGATAAGTAATCGATCTCATGATCTTTCGTGATGTTGGTTGTAGCTCTTCATAGACTGCTGCAATCCCTTTCAGCTCTGATCTAACAGGTGCAAGCATGTTGCTCCACTGTTCAATCACAAAAGCAGGCTCTTGAATCAGTTTTTGGTGAGCAAGCTCCCTCAAGATTTGCTCAATGGTGTCTGCTGTTGGAAGCCTCCGGCAGTTGTGATTATCCATGATTTCCAACAATTCTTCGAGGTCAACACCTTCAAAATCTGAACGACAAGATTCAAAGATCGCTCGCTCAGACTCCGACACATACTTGAAAAAGCAGTCTACAAGATCGCTCTCCACAAAGCCCAAAACAGCTTGCTCCAGGAGTACAGGTGCAAGTTTTACAGGAAGGTACTTCTCTTTTTGCCAGCCAAATGTGATTATTCTTCCTACGCTTTCCCATTCTTGTTTACCAAAATTATGACGTATGGCACTTTGAAGGCATTTACCATAGTGCACTGCTCATAAAAGTACATCCCTCAAAACACCACCATCATCCACAGCCATTTCAAGCTTTCCATCAGGAAGAATAACTCCAAAGTAAACGTCATCCTCCATGATACTTTCCTCAGAAAACACTTCAATAAGTTCTCTAAGAATCTGTCCACGATGAAGAACAATAATTTTCTTCACTCTCTCTCTCTGACTGGCTTGTTCCTGCAACACCTCCATGGAGGGAGGCAAGACTGATTCAAAAGACATTTCCTGAGAGAGAGGCACGGTATCATCAAGACTAGAGTACTCCATCCCAGAGATGCTTTCTGTGTGGAAAGTTACAATGCCACTATCCTCTAAAACATCCACATGATGTAATGTGTCATGTTCTGGCAAAGTAGCTGCATCAGTTGGGTCGACTGTGGTGTAAAGAAGGGAAACACTCTCACTGCTTGCATTTGCAAATACTGTGCTGCTTCCAACATAAATGACATCGGAAATATTTATCTCCACGGTGTCTGTTGCAGAAGTATTTGGAGAGTGGCGATAGACAGCAGTGTCTTTTCACCTTCTTGCGCAGTGGCATCACCATTCTCCTCCTGAAGATGTATGTTACTGACAATGTCTTTCTCCTTGGTTGTTAAATAGAAACGCAAGAGAGGTAACTTTGTGTTTTCATACAGTTCCCCGACTGTGATACTACTATCTAATGAATGCTGCTGAAAGTCAGTTAAATCGATGTCAAAATCAGTAAGGCTGCCCTCTGCATTTATTACACCTGGAAAAAACAACAGGGCGGCCTTTTCAATCAAGTTCTGTTTGTTACTGTCCTTCGAGACACTCTCTTTTCTGGTTCCCCCTCCCTTTTTGGTGCGTACCTGTACAAATTCCCCTTCTTTGAAATTCATCCATGCTATCTCAATTTTTCTCTGATTCTTCTGAGCACTCTTTGAAAGAGTTTGATGCTTTCTCTCAGACACGTGATCATCTTTGTTTCTTGAGAGCTTTCCTCGAAGTCGCTCAAAGATCTTTGACTTGCGACTGCTGGGTTCTTTTTCCTTCCGTCTGCAGTATCCAAAAACAGCCAGTCGATCACCATAGGATGGCAGGTACTCTCTAAGCTGGTCATCTGTCATGAGGTGTATGACACTGGAATCAACCTACAATGAAGGAATACTTTATTATTCTAGGCCATGTGCATTCAATTGTAACAATGAACAACCTGCATATACGACACCAGATATTTACAAAGCTCTTCCGTACTTATAGTTTTTTAAATATTTAAATCAAAATTAAAACCTTTATAGCCCTAGCCCTATTTTTAGGACTCTGCTCGAAAATTGCATACCCATACTAAAAAGACTGTAATTCTATAACTACAAGGTCTATTTTAATAATTTTGATGGTATAATACAGGTAAAATGTGTGATACACTTGTTCAGATGTGTAAATATTGTGTATATGTTACTGGTTAATAGTGAATGAAGATGCACACAGCTCAAATTGAAAAGTTTCAGGTTCACCTGAAAGAAAAGCACTTTTATTGAAAATATTTATTTGAAATAATGCAGAGTGAAGCCTAAAAATACTCCACAGTCATAGCACAACATGTTTGTGGTCTCTCCAAGCTAATTTTACTTAGATTGAGTGAAGCAGGCCAGCATAATAGGAGGTCTGAGTACAGAGTTTCAAGCCGAATTCTCATTTTTGGAACCAGCTTTTGCACTGCTCTATTATAATTTTATATACTATATAACTATATATTAACTATATATTCACTTGCTTTATCACTAAGAGTGTTCAATACATCATAATAAAGCAGTTTGGCATCATGTTCAGCCATTTTCAGCTGTCATATCTCTCATCCATAAAAAAATCTCCTCTCAGTCTGTGTCTCTTTAAGCCTTTGGTAAGGCCTGTGATTGCCAGATTTCATCATGTGACACCTTGTTGAACGCGGAAGAGAGTAACCAACGCAGTCCGCGGTTTATTTCGAAGATTGACAGCCTTTTAGCCACTCAAAATCTCGATAGAGTTGGCACAAACCCCCATGAGTGAAAACCATTGGTCCAGCAGGAATAAGCTGGCCATTTCCACAGAGAAGGTCCCAGCGCATTCATTTCACTGCAGGGAGAGCGCGGAGACGGACTATAGCTCTGCAGGAAAATCAGCAAAAGATACGCTGAGTTTCAATTTTTTTTGCTGGGGAGCTGTGTATGTTTGTTGCTTATGGTTATGTAACTTTTGAATGGTTTGGCGTAGGTGAATCTGGACAGCGTGACTCGACTCGCCGTCGTTTCCTATGCCTGTTTCATGTATTCATCCGCCATGACAGCTGCCGGCTTTGTGGTGAAAAATGAAAACGGAGTGGAGTTTTGGCGAAAAATACTTGTTCTGATAAATCTTCTAGATATCTTCTAGATATAATATTAGATCATGGATAATTGTGTTTGCAGTGTGTAAAATGGCTGGTATGATGATTTTGCCCAGACTTTTTTTGTTAATTCGGTATTTAACATGTCTGGAGCATTTTTGATATTTCTTGATGAAAAGTCCATTCGGAACCACAGTACCATGCTAAACGGTCTCGCTCGAACCCCAAATGGGGCTCGGTCGGGCTAAAACAGCAATCTTGTAATGTGTTTAGCTGCAACAGTGGACTGATTCAAATACTTTATAATGATATATAACATCTAACATTTACAAAAGTCACCGGTAATAGTTACCTTGTGTAGATTTGCATGTCGTTTTCATGGTAAGACTGGCGAGGGGATGAACACACCTGTCAGGACATCGTCACTGAAGCGCATGCACACTTCTAATCTTTATTTTTTCGGCAGAAAAAAAAAAAAAGAGACAAAGAGACAAAAATTAATAAAACTTTAATAATCTTTTTTTTTTTTTCGGGATATTTATATATTATTTTCTTTTTTTTTTCTTGGTGGCGGGAATGGGCTTCCATAGGTGTGTGACACATGTAACCTAGTAAATCCCATCACTTTATTTCTGACACATTTTAACTTGAACAGCAGACGATGCTGGCGAAGACAAAAGGAACGTGGTGTCATTTTTCTATAGCCCTTACACTGTGCAATCAACATTTACTGCACAATGACTAGTTAAAGCAAAAAAGTTATTTCCACTTTTATTACATACCTTCTCAATTTCGCTGTCCACAGAAAACGATGACGATGACATCACGGATGAAGGTGTCCTGTTAGCCGAGGGCATCATTGTCCGGACATACTCCACACACTCCCTCATTTGTTTAATCATTTCTGGGAGGTCTAGGTGAATGTAATAATAAGTGGAAAAATAAAGTTAGATTTGTTCAATTAGTATGATCTCTGTACGTGGTACAAGACAGAAGGATTGACTGTGAAAGTTGGCCAGTAGTAGATGGATAATAGTAATACTTTTCATTACAAAGCAATATTGTGTAAACAAGCTAAATCATAGTTTAAACATACTGTCTTCTAAAATGTCAACCCCTCCAATTCTCATCTGAACACCTACCACGAAGGGATGCCATGATGTCATCCATGCTGTGACCAGTGTTATCATCCATCTGTTGCTACAAGAAAATATGGAATACAAAACACAAAGGAAAAAATTGATTAGAGTTACTTTAAACCACATGTCCTTGTCAGGTACAACAGACAAGTACAGATAACTGACGTGTTATACTATTATAGGACTGATATTTCCCATAATGGAACATTTTTCAACTCAACATTTTTGGGTCTGTATGTTTTGTTAAAGTGACATAAACCTTCAGAATGAAAATAATTAAATTGTTGTATTAGTGACAACATTACATTAGAGTCTACAGGTGAGGTTGAGCTATGGTCTGACTGAAACACTATTATGTGATTATGTGACAAATATGTGACAAAGTTTTCCTCAGTTCGGTGTAGGATCGATCACTGATGACCATCATTCCAGGCTCTATTTTTATTGTACTTGCCGTTTTCTGGGTTGATGATAAACCTAAGTCTTCATCAGAGTCGCTTTCCTGAATCTTTAAAGAAATGGAAAGAATAGGAGGAGAATCTCCTCCGCGAATCGCCACCTTAACGTGGTGGAGGAGTTTGAGTGGCTCAGTGATCCTGGGAGCTATGTTGTCCCAAGTCAAACAGGTTTCAGGGGAGAGCCCAGACTAAGAGCGGTTCAAAACGACCCTTATGACAGTTAGCCCACGGACTTCAGCCACCTCGCCCGGACCAGGGAAACCGGGGCACCCTCCCGGAGCCAGACCCAGGAGGGGAGCTCGTAGGCGAGCGTCTGGTGGCCAGGCCTTCGCCCATGGGGCCCGGTCGGGCTCAGCCCGAAGAAACACCATGGAGCAGCCACCCTGTGGACTCACCACCCGCAGGGACAAGTATCGGGGTCGGGTGCAATGCAGACCGGGCGGCAGGTCGGGCAGGAGGCCTGGGCATGCCGATCGCCGGCAGCATGGACTAGCTCTAGGGACGTGGAACGTCAACTCGCCAGCGGGGAAAGAGCTGGAGCTGGTGCAGGAGGTGGAGCGATACCAGCTAGATATAGTTGGACTCACCTCCACACACAGCGTTGGCTCTGGAACCAAGCTCCTGGAGAGGGGTTGGACTTTGTCCTTTTCCGGAGTTGCCCAGGGTGAGAGGCGCCGGGCGGGAGTGGGGATACTCACGAGCCCCCGGCTGAGCGCCGCTGTGTTGGAGTTCTCCCCGGAGAATGAGAGGGTCGCCTCCATGCACCTACGGGTTGCGGGGAGCAAGGCTCTGACTGTGGTTTGTGCTTATGCACCAAACAGCAGTTCGGAGTATCCGGCCTTCTTGGAGTCGGTGGGAGGGGACCTGGAAAGGGCGCCGCCTACCGACTCCATAGTTCTCCTGGGGGACTTCAACGCTCACGTGGGCAATGACAGAGAAACCTGGCGGGGGGTGATTGGGAGGAACGGCTTGCCCGATCTGAACCCGAATGGTGTTTCGTTATTGGACTTCTGTGCTTGCCACAGTTTGGCCATAACGAACACTATGTTCGAACATAAGGTGGCTCATAAGTGTACCTGGTACCAGAACACCTTAGGCCGGAGATCAATGATCGACTTTGTAATTGTATCATTTGATTTGCGGCCGTATGTCTTGGACACTCGGGTGAAGAGAGGAGCAGAGCTGTCAACTGATCACCACCTGGTGGTGAGTTGGATCAGATGGCAGGGGAACCGGTTGGAAAGACCCGGCAAGCCCAAACATGTAGTGAGGGTGAACTGGCAACGTCTGGCGGAGGACCCTGTCCGGGAGGTCTTTAACTCCCACCTCCGGAAGAACTTCTCACACATCCCGAGGGAGGTTGGGGACACGGAATCCGAATGGACCATGTTCAAAGCCTCTATTGTGGACGCGGCCGCTAGGAGCTGTGGCCGGAAGGTCATCGGTGCCTGTCGTGGCGGCAACCCGAGAACCCGGTGGTGGACACCGGAGGTGAGGGAAGCCGTCAAGCTGAAGAAGGAGACCTTCAAGGCCTGGTTGGCCCAGGGGTATCCTGAAGCAGCTGACAGGTACCGGCAGGCCAGAAGGGCTGCAGCTGCGGTGGTCGCGAATGCTAAAACTCGGGCATGGGAGGAGTTCGGGGAGGCCATGGAGAAGGACTTTCGGTTGGCCTCAAGGAGGTTCTGGCAAACCATCCGACAGCTCAGGAAGGGAAAGCAGGGCTTACCCCAGGCTGTTCTCAGCAGGGGGGGGGAACTGCTAACCCGGACGGGGGACATCGTCGGGCGGTGGAAAGAGCACTTTGAGGAACTCCTAAACCCGACCAACATGTCCTCTGCAGAGGAGGCAGCGCCTGAGGACCTAGGGGGAGGCTCACCCATATCCCTGGCAGAGGTCGCTGAGGTAGTTAAAAAGCTCCTTGGTGGCAAGGCGCCGGGGGTGGATGAGATCCGCCCTGAGATGATGAAGGCGCTGGACATAGTTGGGCTGTCCTGGCTGACACGCCTCTTCAATGTCGCATGGGGGTCGGGATCAGTGCCCATGGAATGGCAGACCGGGGTGGTGGTTCCCATCTTCAAAAAGGGGGACCGGAGAGTGTGCTCGAATTACCGGGGTATCACACTACTCAGCCTCCCGGGGAAGGCTTATGCCAGGGTGCTGGAAAGGAGGCTCCGACCGTTTGTCGAACCTCGGATTCAAGAGGAGCAGTGCGGATTCCGTCCCGGCCGTGGAACAGTGGACCAGCTCTTTACCCTTGCAAGACTACTGGAGGGGTTCTGGGAGTTTGCCCAACCAGTCTACATGTGCTTTGTGGACTTGGAGAAGGCTTTCGACTGGGTCCCTTAGGGGTTCTTGTGGGGGGTGCTGCGGGAGTATGGGGTCCCGGACCCGTTACAACGGGCGATCCGGTCTCTGTACAACTGCAGTAGGAGCTGTGTCCACATTCTCGGCAATAAGTCAGACACGTTCCCGGTGGGTGTTGGCCTCCGCCAGGGCTGCCCTTTGTCACCGGTCCTGTTCGTGATTTTCATGGACAGGATATCTAGGCGCAGCCCGGGGGCGGAGAACGTCACTTTCGGGGGTCTCGGGATCGCCTCTCTGCTATTTGCAGATGATGTGGTCCTGTTAGCGTCCTCGGATCGTGACCTCCAGCATTCACTGGGGCGGTTTGCAGCAGAGTGTGAAGCGACGGGGATGAGAGTTGGCACCTCCAAATCTGAGGCCATGGTTCTCTGCCGGAAACCGGTGGATTGCTCCCTCCAGGTGGGGACGGAGTGCCTACCTCAAGCGAAGGAGGTTAAGTATCTCGGGGTCTTGTTCACGAGTGAGGGTAAGATGGAGCGGGAGATCGACAGGCAGATCGGTGCGGCTGCAGCAGTAAAGCAGGCGCTGCACCGGACCGTCTTGGTGAAGAGGGAGCTGAGCCGGAAGGCAAAGCTCTCAATTTACCACTCGGTCTACGTTCCTACCCTCACCTATGGTCACGAACTCTGGGTCATGACCGAAAGGACAAGGTCGCGGCTACAAGCGGCCGAAATGAGCTTCCTCCGTAGGGTGGCCGGACTCAGCCTTAGAGATAGGGTAAGGAGCTCGGTCACCAGGAGGGAGCTTGGAGCCGAGTTGAGTGTGGGAAGAGTCTCAGTGATGACTTGTCTGTGTTTGCATGTGAGATGATGGGCATAGTTATTGCCTTGCAGTGGGTAGAGGACGTCAGGCCAGAGAGAGTGGTGATTGCATCAGATTCATGTGCAGTACTGACGAGTTTGAAATTTAGCCACTCCAGAAGCAGAGGATTTACTGTATGAAATACTACAATCACTATTCAGAATCCATCAAATGCGGATAGCGGTTAAATTTGTGTGGGTCCCTGCTCATGTTGGAGTCGATGGCAATGAGAAGGCGGATAAAGCAGCAAAAAAGGCTTTGAAGAGTGGGAAAAATATTGTTAAATTAAATATAAGTAAGTCAGAAGCTAAAGTGGTGATTAAGGGACAAATCAAAAAGATATGGCAGACTGAATGGAATAAAGGGAGCAAAGGATATCTGTTTAAAAATAAACCATTGGTTGGGAGGGCAGGGCCTAGTGGACGAAATAGAAAAGGGTAATGACAAGACGAAGGAATGGACATACTGGTCTTAACAGTTCCCTCTGTATTATTGGAAAACATAATAATGGAATGTGTGAATTTTGTGATGAAGAGGAAACTGTGGACCATGTTTTAGTGTCCTGTCAGAGGTACGAGGCAGAGAGAGAAATATTAAAAAGTGGTCTAAGAGAGATGGGAGAGGAGAATATAATTGATATATTAAAGAAAAGCTTTGGAGTCTTTTGGAGTTTTTGGTGTCAACAAGACTAGTGAATAGAATTTGAGAATTATTAGTTTGTTTGTTTGGTTTTCGTATTAGAGAATTAATTTCCTTAGTCCACACTCCAGATTAGTGGGTTGCGGTAATGCACCTAAAAGTTGTTTGCCAACTGCCATTAAAAACAAAAGAAGAAGAAGAAGCCTGGGTGGCAGGAAGGAAGACCTGTGTTGATGGGCGCACCACAGTTGCTGCTTGATTTGTGAAAGTGCTGTTAAACATTGTTTTATGTGTTTTTGGCCAGACAAATAAATGACTACTTTTGGCCGCCAGCTCATTGTCTCCCTGGTTTGTTTCAGTGTCTGAGCCGGGCTGTGACAAAGTGAATGGGGACGATATTGTTGATTGTCATATTCTTCAACCAATCAGATCTTTAGTTTGACATGTTGGGCGTGTTCTTTGATGTGCCACTGCTACCCAGGTAGCCTGCTAAGTAGGTCTGCAATATTCCCTTTTATATTCCTGCCCTTAATAAAACATCCATGCATGCCATGGTCCAACACCACTCAACCACTGAATCTTATGGCAATGTTTTGAATTGTTAGGGTGGTGGTCAATATTTCCAAAAATGGATGTCACCATGTTGTTACCATGGTTGATTTACCTGTCTACCTCAAGTTTCACACAGTTGTTACACTTCTTGAGGGAGTTTACTTTTGCTGCTGAAAGGTCTGTTTACATCAAGCAGCAAGTGTTCAGGCCAATGGGGCACAGCTGCTTACCTGAGCCTGGTGATGGTTTGGATCAGAGTTACCTTAAATTGTTCTGAAATGTTTTGGCATTTATTAAATACAAGACGTCTATTGTGGCAAATCAAGTACATTTTTGAAAATAGAGCACTTTCTTAACCTCAATGTGCACTTAAGTATGAGGGCGTTTTCTTTTTTACGATTTGTTTCTTTGCACACAACACAACATGCGTGTATGAGCACTGGCTCTGTGTCTGATAGCTGCTGTTGAGTGGAAACTTGCCACACGCCAATAAATAGTTAATGTGAAACATGGTTGTCTGTTTTTCTATATTGTATATCGTAGTAGTTAGATATTGTGTGGGGTGAATGGAAAAACAATATGTGGATATACATTTTAAAATACATTGGGTTCATTAATACAAAGTACATGAATTGAGTTTATTGCATAAACCTGATTATTATGAATAACAAACAAATAAGCGTTATTAATGCTGACACGTTTATGCATTTACCATAAATCAGTGGTTCTCAAACTGTGGGGCGCAGGGGAAATGCATAATCTTTTTAATTTAATTTAAGTAATTAATAAATACATGGCGAAATGCCTGTACTTTCGTGTAAATATTTACGTAACGCCGTTAACAGGTTACGCTTGCGCATGCGCGACGGCCATGATCCTTGGCGACTCATGTGTGCCTTAGTGTTCCAAATGAAGAGACATTTGGCAGGCGGGAACAGAAAAGCAACCGCAAGCAATGCATCCGAGACGAACAGCAAGCAGCCAAGAAGAAAATATGATGACGCCTATCTTGCTCTGGGTTTCACAGTGAACGCGGTAGGAGATGAGAGACCAGTCTGTGCTTTATGTCTGACAACTCTAGCTGCGGATAGTATGAAACTTGTTTTGTTTAGTTTTTCACAGGTTGCACTTTATTGTTATCTTGAAAAGATGTTTAGTGCAAAACAGGTTAATTGCAGCCAATTGCAATAAGCTATTTTTTGCCAAATTGTAGTTCTTTTTTGCACAGATATAACTTTATTTGCATTGTTCTAACAAAGTGATTGCACATTTTATTTGTTTTTGTCTGATGGAGCAATCTGGTTTACTTAAAAGTGATTGCAATTTTCTTTATTCTATTATTTGAAAAAGCACAGACGGAGGAGTCACAAAATGTTATTTCAATAAAAATTAAACATAGACCATTTTGTTACAATTTTGTTGGGGCGGTGGGGCATGAACATTTTTCTTCTTCCAAAGTGGGGTGCGACAGAAAAAGTTTGAGAACCACTGCCATAAATGAATGAAATTGGTTTTAAATTCATAACCAAAGTCACATTTGATAAACTCGCTTTATTTAACGGGCCCCTAGTCGGTTCACAGCAGCACAGTTTACAAATCAACTACAGACCCAGTTTTGAAAAGACAAGTGAGTGAAACTCAGAACATCCCTCAGCCTTTTTAACTGACAGACACCCGACTAGTGTGTTCATCATCAACAACAGTAGCAAAGTTTTATGTATCAGTAATGGTGCATTTTGCTGGGCGGCGCGGATGACGCAGAATTCGCCGCATTTGCGAATGTTTTCAACTCGGGTGAGAAATTCGCTTGACGCTGTCGCAAAAGCCTATCATCGTTGAGATGCTCCTCCTGTCATCACTAATGTCCTGCCGTTGTTGAATCAGGAAAAAAATATTGTATCCATCTGTGTTCACCCAGAGCTCTACGATACCTCATATTAGTAGAGACCAGACAAAACTATGTGAATAAATGTATGTGTATAAACATCCAATGGTATAAACAATGAAAACAATGCTGCCATATTACGCCGAGATGACGATATTTAGAGTGTTGATGGAGCTGCTACAATGTTAGCATAGCGTAGCGCCGAACGATCCGAGCTACATTGAGAAAACAAGCATTTTTAAAAGTCATTTGTTGTTCGTCTTGCAGAGAGAAGTAACAAAACATGAATTCAGAGTTTTTACAAATCGGCATCATTAAGTTATTTCGCCATCCCTTTTATCCGTTTATTGCAGTTAAATCACAGCAAAATCTGTTTATTTTGGGTTCATACAGCTGTAGTAAACCAGCTGACATGTGGCTTGCTAGATACAGTGAATACACCTCGATGAAATTCACTGATCGCCTCCGGATGATGTTATGAACCAGGCATTTAGTTTCCCGGGACTTCCACAACATGTACAAAGCAGAAATAGTGGTTATTTCTTCCATGGTTGATGGCGGAAATAAATGGCTTAGTTGATAACTTTCCATGAAGATAAGCTACTCCTTCTCTCTGGCGCGGCTAGCAAGAATGAAGCGAATGATGCAAATAAACACAAATTATCCCGCGAGTAATGCGATGCAAAAATTTCCTTCGCGTTTGGTGTGAACGCAGCATTAAGATGTGTCTGGTTAATTAGTCCTCATCTATGCCCTCCTCACAGGCTATTTGCTAATTCACTCAAACATCTCTTTCTCATCGATTGGATACTTCAATCATCTATTGATCTGGACATACTCACCTGCCAATGCTATTCAAAAAGTGGACTCATTATTCAGCTGCATTTCTAGTTATCAATCATTACAGTGCTGCACAACAGTAATAGTGAGTTTTTGCATTAGCCCTTTGTAATCAATCACAGTCTCTCTGGGCCTCTCTAATACCTGGATAAATAACTGCTGTCAACAGCACTACATATTGAAAAATGCTGCTTTTGGAGGGAACAGCACACACTGTTGTGATTCCCCAAGCCTTCCCCTGATTGCATATTGAATTCAGGTCTTAAAACAAGGGAAAAAAGGCAATCTGCACATCCTTGGGTCATTCCAGCATTTCCTAGTCTGAATACTGTCTAGAAAGCATTTAGAGTTGCATTATTCCTGCAACAACAGTGAATAAGAGACACATTTATCTATAGGGCCATCTCTAGGTGTTGACCTGAAACCAGCCTGTATTATTATCCACTTTATTTAGTTTTACATGTCAACCCTGTTATGAGCATGTGGCTATGTTCAAGGAATAGTTACTAATTCCTTGAACTCATAATAACAAATTATCTACTATTATTTGTCTCTACTTATATAACATGTTTTGGTTACAAAGCAAACCCCAAGTAAGCATCATTCCAAAACGCCTTTTTTAAAATCTTAATTCAGATCTTTGTTAAATATTGAATGGTTTTGGGTGTAAGAAAACCACTCTTGAGCTTTTTCTCTTGCTTTCTTTTTCTTTCACTTATGGGACTGACGTTCGTGTCCCATGTGAAACCAAAAGATGAATGATTTTTAGTGAAGACGCAATGTCCCGTGATGCTACGTCACGTGACCTTACGTTCATAGATTATGTTACAAGCGTTATTTTAAGGCAAACCATGATGTCTTTTCCAACCCAAAAACAAGTAGTTCTGTATGGCATTGAATTAGTCTCAAAACTACATAAAAACCAGGCGCATGCACGTGATAAGACCACACAAAACTATCCTTGCAAAGGAGATTTTCTGCTCGGCAAGCCGCAGAACAGTATCCCCTAGTGGAAAAGCATCCTCCCGAAGGAGCATATAACCTAAGTTATAACCGAGACTGACTTGTGGCACTACAAACTAGTGAAAGATTTGAAATGAATGGATGCACACTTTGAGCAGATTAACATTCGTGCGAATAACCAGATAAAGCCATGTTTCTCATGTAGAGGGACTTAAACCACAACGCAGGACTCTCCAACCTTCTGTTCCAACAAAGGTCAGCACTCTCAAGATGGTTTGGTATTGGTCAATAGAAGTTGAAACAAAAGATTCACCATGTTTAATTGGTTGAAATGCTGGTATTCCCCTGCCAGAGGCAACATAAAAGTACTTAAGATGTATCAAGTTCGAATGTAAAATATGTTGCTGTGCTTTGGAACGTTCAGAACATAGATCCCTTCTATTACAGATGGAATGTCTGGTCTATGGCCCTGCTTCCTAAAGCAAAGTACTCTGCTATTGCATTCATTTTTATCTATGTGTGTATAGCAGATCAAAGAGTGATTGATTCCCTTTGTCAATAGAAAATAATAATGAAAATGGGTATAACCAGCGATGCAAGGGAGCATATTGAGTAGCTATTTACAGGAGAGACTGAGCAGAAATCATAAGGTTTGACTAGTCAATATGGAAATGTGTATTTGCATTACCTGAGACATATATCTACAGGATTGTATTCTATCTTTGAAATGAGGCAGTAGTCTAACTTTGACAGCTCAGACTTTTTAGATGTTTTCTAAATGACAAATTTAATTCTATGTCTTCATAGATATCAGCTCATTAAAATAAATCATAGTGCTTTTATCAAGCAGACATGAGCTTTTTTCAAGGTGTCATTTTAAGATGACATTCCTATCAATATGCCACTGCAAGAGCTTCTTTGCTGAAAAGAAATTGGCAAAGATGATTTTCCTTACATCATGACTTTGACCTTTCACTCCTGCAATAATTATATTATTCTCACAAAACATGAAACTGTCACCAATGTTTTAACTGCAATATTGAGGAAAGTTGAGCTATTTAGGTCCCTCCACCCTCTGTCTTTTTAATCAATCACTGGACTCATGGTGCTGAGCATGTTCACTGAGTGTGAACTGTTGGTTTGGCAGTGAATGAAGCGGCTCTCATGTGGCCAGGATGGAGGCCTCATGCTGGCACAAACATAAGGTTAGACTCCATGGCCAAATCCTGCAGCTCCACAGTCACAAGAGCGAGATGTCAAGTGCTGCCATCTTGTACAAACTAGTATTCATATTTTTTTTTCAACACAAACTAAAGTTATATCTCCAAAAATAGAATATATGTATGTGTGTGTGTTGGTTTTTAGCAAGTATGAAAACTAAATCATTGATATCAATAAAAGTATTAATATCAATTGGATTATTAACGGTGCACCACCCTGGGATCAGAGACCAATAACCAAACTGTGGATTAAAATCTCAAAAATTGGTGTTCACTCACAATGTCAAAAGTCAAGTACTATTCCACATTCAGAGTGAACAGTGAAGGTTTGAAAGTGAGCAAAGGCTATCATATTCAGCTATTATTACAACACATATGCACACAATAATTACAGAAAGCTGCTCTTTGAACTATAAGTTTATTTATCTGTAACAATACTGATCAAAGTCCATAATATTATAAATCAACAAACATCTATTATACAATTACAAGCATACAACCCAAAAGCAACAAACAATCACGTGGCGAGTGTGTGTGTGTGTGTGTGTGTGTGTGAGAGCAACAGGACCTGCAGATACAGAATCAGGGAAAAACAAACACATATAGTAACATGAACACAAGCATCAAAGTAAGTAAAACAATACACCAAACAAAATGCAAGAAAATGTGTAGCACAGATCGGGGTACATACTGTCTGGTACAGTGAGACATAGGTGCAATACTATATAATAATCCATATTGGGTATAATAATTAATACTTGATAGTTATATTACCGAAACAGTGCAATGTGGAGAAAAGAGGGGGGCATTCCTAGACTACGGAGGGGGTTTTGTGTCTGGATGCGGAGCTGTAGGGGTGGGAGAGAAAGAGAGGGAGGGTGTGGGGGGGTCTAGAAGAGCCAGGGGGTTACGTCCTTATCGCGGTACAATTGTCCATCTATGTATAGTTTGTCCAGTGATATTATTGTTTTCTTCCCTTCTTTCATCATGTGTTTACGGATTGGAAACAGAACTTTGCGTCGCTGCATGATTTCTTTTGGATATTGATCGTTGAGTCCATAGTGCGTGCCTTTTAGTTGCCTGCCTTGTTGTCTGACCTGTTCTTTTTGTTTGTCGTGTTCAAATTTAGCGATGATTGGCCGTGGTCGGTTATTGTTGTTCCTCGGTCCCAGACGGTGTACACAGTGGAATGTGATGTTGTTGACGGTCTCTGCGGGTAGATTGAGCTGTATGGACATGAATTCTTTGATTGATTTTTCAGGGTCTTCTGTGGTTTGTTCGGTAATGCCGGTGAAAACTAGATTGTCTCTCATACTGCGTGCTTGTAAATCCAGGATGGTTTCTTTCATAGCTTTGTTGTCGGTGGTAACAGAGGTAAGCTGGGTGGTTATCATGTTGACAGAATGATGTAGTGACTTGTTGTCCTGAGTGAGTGTGTCGATTTAGTCCTGACTGAACTCCAGGCTGTGGCACAGAGCCTGGAATTCCCGGTGTAAAACTTCGATGAGCAAGAGTCTGGAGTCAAAGCCAGAAAGTTTACTTTCAATGGACATGAGTATGTTGCTTACCTCGGAGCAGCAGGGTGGTTTTGGTGAAGTGGATGGAGTACCTGTGCTGGAGTCTATATCAGGATGGGATCTTTTGCTGTATGGAGTGTCGCCTGTATTGTTCTTGTCCATGATGCAGATTCGGTTGAATCACTTGTCAATATATTCTTCCAGATGGTCCAGTTCAATTGATATTGTAGTTCAGTTTTGAGTGAAATAGATAATGGGTGAAGGGGAAATGAAAGGTTTTAAGTCCGATGAGAAAAGTTTGTTTATGTCAGAAGTCAAGCAGCTGGGAGCCGCCATCTTGGATCTCGCACCATCTCGTGAGAGTTACGTTCAGACATGCATCATCGACCTAGCTATCTAAATATCTATCTTAGATATTCTAGCTATCTTAGAATCAAAAAAAAAATAATAGAAAAACAACCAGGGTTAAAATATTAATTAAAATATTTTGCAGTTCATCACTAAAAACTGATTTCTCTTCAGCCTTTACCTAGATCAGGGGTCTCTAATAGGTGGACGGCGGTCCGGATCCGGACCCAGACGCTGTTGTATCGATAAAATCAATAGATAATTGATAGAGGGGAGAGACGAGGAAAGAGAACGAGAATTACGTGAGTCAGAGAAGTTGTTAGATATTTTACATGACGTTCTCCAAAAAGAGGTCAGAGAGACCAGAGTCTTTAACCAAGAATGGACAGACTCGTATATGTTAATTCTTCACATGGGCAGTTTAAAACCAGGATGTCTCATATGTTCAGAGACCATGACGATAATTAAAAGTAGTAATGTGAAGCACCACTACGAGACAAAGATCAACTCTTGAGCAAACGTCCCTACTCACATCTGAAATGAAGTCACAGATAATAAACAATCTAAACCCAATATGATCAGAATCCTAACACATGAATTAACTGACCAACAATGATGGTAGAGAATGATAGAGAGAATAGAGCTGAAACAAGTGGTTTCAATAACCACAGATAAAGTCCCTTCACACACATTTCTCTTTTTAGAAGATGAGAAAAATCTGTTTTTTTGGGCGACATCACTTCACCCTGAATTAATTTAATTTAAGCTGCAGGAAAATTCAGTGAAATAATTTATTTTAAGACGCACATTTTTCAAAAGCTTTCTAATATGTAGTTTATTCTTTAATCCAGACCTTATTTTACTTAGAGAAGAACATTTATTTATTACTAGATTATGTATTATTTATAATTCATCTAGTTAGGGCCCGAGCACCGACGACGTCGGGCGAAGGCTCTATTGAAATCCAAAGAATTATTATTATTATTCCATTGCCTCTAAAATCGCATTTTCCAGGGCTTGATCATATCACCTTGGCGTGGCATCAATTTTATGAAATTTTTCATGAAAATTTAAATTGTTGTAACTCCAACGTACATTGTCAAATCTGCCCAAAATTTCCAGGCCTGAAAACATTCCAATGCCTCAATTTTCACATAGTCATAGCGCCACCTACTGGCAAAGGGAAATGACAAGTTTTACACTTTGATGTACTCCTCCTAGCCATTTCACCAGATCAACCTCAAATGTTAGAAAGAAAGCCTTAAGACATTGATAATAGTTCATCATGAATATTGTGAGTTTTTGGATAACCCTGTTGCCGTGGCAACGTTTTGTTCGCCATGAAAAAGCAAGCAGACTTTTCTGTGACTTGGGATACTCAAAAACTCATAGAACTTTGTACATATGTCGTAGGTGATGAAATTAAAGATCTCATGTGGATTTTTGGCTTGGTCGTTATAAATTGTCTCGATAGCGCCCCCTGCAAATTTTCAACAGAGCAGCCCCAGCGCCTCGTTCAACCTAAATGTATGAAATTTGGTTGGTACATGTATCATATGGAGACTCTTGGGACTATGCTCTAAAATCAACCAAAAGTAGGCCATTTAGATTTTTGTGTGAATTGTCCCTTGATTTCTAGTCGCTATACTTTAACAAACTCCTCCTAGGGACTTTATCAGAACCACTTCAAATTTGGAGAGTACAATCCAAAGACCTTTGTGATTAAAAGTTATCAAAAGCTTTACGTTTGGTGGAATGGCGGTCATTTTATGTGACTCCCCATGAAACAGCAAGCTGATGCATCTCCACTAGACTTGTTCGAATCTGTCCCAAACTTGCCATGCTTGATAACAGTTATAGCCTGAGGATGTCTAAAAGCCAATTTTCACTCAAAGTCATCGTGCCATCTACTGGCAACAGGAAGACGGCGTTATGTGACAAACTGAACCCGATTTACATATTTACATGATGTGGCCTATACTTGATATACAGGTGCTGGTCATATAATTAGAATATCATCAAAAAGTTGATTTATTTCACTAATTCCATTCAAAAAGTGAAACTTGTCTATTATATTCATTCATTACACACAGACTGATTTATTTCTTTTAATTTTGATGATTATAACTGACAACTAAGGAAAATCCCAAATTCAGTATCTCAGAAAATTAGAATATTACTTAAGACCAATACAAAGAAAGGATTTTTAGAAATCTTGGCCAACTGAAAAGTATGAACATGAAAAGTATGAGCATGTACAGCACTCAATACTTAGTTGGGGCTCCTTTTGCCTGAATTACTGCAGCAATGCGGCGTGGCATGGAGTCGATCAGTCTGTGGCACTGCTCAGGTGTTATGAGAGCCCAGGTTGCTCTGATAGTGGCCTTCAGCTCTTCTGCATTGTTGGGTCTGGCATTTCGCATCATCCTCTTCACAATACCCCATAGATTTTTTATGGGGTTAAGGTCAGGCGAGTTTGCTGGCCAATTAAGGACAGGGATACCATGGTCCTTAAACCAGGTACTGGTTGCTTTGGCACTGTGTGCAGGTGCCAAGTCCTGTTGGAAAATGAAATCTGCATCTCCATGAAGTTGGTCAGCAGCAGGAAGCATGAAGTGCTCTAAAACTTCCTGGTATACGGCTGCATTGACCTTGGACCTCAGAAAACACAGTGGACCAACACCAGCAGATGACATGGCACCCCAAACCATCACTGACTGTGGAAACTTTACACTGGACCTCAAGCAACGTGGATTGTGTGTCTCTCCTCTCTTCCTCCAGACTCTGGGACCCTGATTTCCAAAGGAAATGCAAAATTGACTTTCATCAGAGAACATAACTTTGGACCACTCAGCAGCAGTCCAGTCCTTTTTGTCTTTAGCCCAGGCGAGACGCTTCTGACGCTGTCTGTTGTTCAAGAGTGGCTTGACACAAGGAATGCGACAGCTGAAACCCATGTCTTGCATACGTCTGTGCGTAGTGGTTCTTGAAGCACTGACTCCAGCTGCAGTCCACTCTTTCTGAATCTCCCCCACATTTTTTAATCGGTTTTGTTTCACAATCCTCTCCAGGGTGCGGTTATCCCTATTGCTTGTACACTTTTTTCTACCACATCTTTTCCTTCCCTTCGCCTCTCTATTAATGTGCTTGGACACAGAGCTCTGTGAACAGCCAGCCTCTTTTGCAATGACCTTTTGTGTCTTGCCCTCCTTGTGCAAGGTGTCAATGGTCGTCTTTTGGACAACTGTCAAGTCAGCAGTCTTCCCCATGATTGTGTAGCCTACAGAAGTAGACTGAGAGACCATTTAAAGGCCTTTGCAGGTGTTTTGAGTTAATTAGCTGATTAGAGTGTGGCACCAGGTGTCTTCAATATTGAACCTTTTCACAATATTCAAATTTTCTGAGATACTGAATTTGGGATTTTGAATTTGTCAGTTATAATCATCAAAATTAAAAGAAATAAACATTTGAAATATATCAGTCTGTGTGTAATGAATAATAATAATAGTAATAATAATAGACAAGTTTCACTTTTTGAATGGAATTAGTGAAATAAATCAACTTTTTGATGATATTCTAATTATATGACCAGCACCTGTAGAGCAATATAATGCATGTTTGCGCGAGTTCTCTAGCGCCACATAGTGGATACAGAAACTGATGGAATATTTGCACTACATAATTTCCAGCGTCAAAGTCCACGCATTAAAAATACGTCTAACTTGTGAGCATGCTGTCTGATGGTCGCAGATATTTATCGCCCCGTCTGCCGGCGTCCCGTCAGTACCCCCAAGACGCGGGAAGGTGCGAGGGTCCCTACATTGCTGCTTGCAGCTTTAATCAGGGCCCAAGCACCGACGTAGTCGGAGCGGAGGACCTATTGTTATTCTAATGTTCATTATTATTATTGGGATACTGGGAATTTTTAATTTTTTGGCACGCAAGCCAGAATTTACGAAAATTGCAGTCTGATTGGGGTGTCCAGCTACGGTGTGAAATATTGGCTCGATAGCGCCCCCTATTGAGTAGCCCCAACATTGGGTTTCACCTAGCTGTATGACATTTGGTAGGTATGTGGAACATGATGGGATGTACAAAAGATCCTCTTTGAATTTTTCACTAAACCAAACAGGAAGTCGGCCATTTGAATTTTCTGACGTTTTTGGACCGTTTCAAGGCGTCATACTTTAACGAACTCCTCCTAGAGATTTAACCCCATCGACTTAAGATTTGGTCAGTATGCTCTTGAGACCTTGGCAGTGAAAAGTTACTAAAAAATCAAAAAGTTATCGAACTATGTCTCCGTGGCGTGGCGGCAAAAAAACACCATTCGCCAGGTAAAAGGAAGTTGTTATAACTCGGCCGTACATTGTCTAATCTGCTCCAAATGTCTCATATGTCATAACATCCTAACCCTGAACACATCTATATGACAATTTAGAATCATAGCAATAGCTCCACCTAGTGGCGACAGGAAGTTGTAAATTGTGTACTTTGACATCCTGCTCCTCACAGATTAATCAGATCCCTCTAAAATGTTGTCAGAAAAGCCTTAAGACCTTGATAATGCTTCATTGTGAAGATTGTAAGAAGTTGTTGAAGGGCGGCGACGTGGCGGCTCAGCAAATTTCAATCCTTCGCCATGAACAAATGATCTGATGTAACTCATCATCAGATCTTTACCAGATTTCACGTTTGATTAGACTCCAGTCCTGAACACATCTGCAGGCCAATTTTGAATCAGTCATAGCGCCACCTACTGGTAACAGGAAGTTAAAGTCTTTATACTTTGGCTTGTTTCTCTTAGTAGGTAAATCAGATCAACATCAAGTTAGTTCCACACAAATGTAAGAAGTTCATAATGCCAGTTCATGAAGCTTTTGATGTTTCGTCGAACGCCGTTGCTGTGGCGACGCAGTCTTCGCCGTGAAAAACGAAGGTAATTTTGAGAGGCTAAAAATGCTTGAAACATAAGCGAACTTGGCACAGAGATTACAAGCCCAAAATGTAGTTATATAATATGATTTTATTTGTTCAGATTGGCAAATCGGCTCAATAACGCCCCCTACAAGATTTCAACGAAGCAGCCCTCGGACTACGTTTCACATATATGTATAAATCACATTTGGACTTAAAAAAAAGTTTCTTGGAGCCATGCTCTAAACCCAACCGGAAGTCAGCCATTTTGAATTTTGTATGAATTTCTAGTGTCGTTTTTTGCAATTTCCAGGCGCTCTACTTTAACCAACTCCTCCTAGGGAATTAATCATATCAACTTAGAATTTGGTCAGAACAATCTAAAGACCTTTGTGATGAAAAGTTACTCAAAGCTTGTAGTTTCGTTAAAGGCTGTTGCTGGGGCGACGCATTCTTCGCCATGAAAAACTAAGGTGTTTTTGAGGGGCTAAAAATACTCAAAACATAATCAAACTTGTCACACATTTCATTTAAAATCCTGAATGTAGTTATCTGATGTGATTTTAATACTTCAGAGTGACAAGTCGGCTCGATAGCGCCCCCTACAATATTTTGACGATGCAGCCCTTGCACTACGTTTCACCTAGATGTATAAAATTTGGTAAGCAGATGTATCACATGTAGACTTAAAAAAAAGTCTAGGGGTCTAAGCTCTAAAGCCAACCGGAAGTCAGCCATTTTGAATTTTGTATGAATTTCTCATGTTTTATTTCCATTTCCAGGTGTTGCACTACGAACTCCTCCTAGGGAATTAATCCGATCAGTTTAGAATTTGGTCAGAACAATCTAAAGACCTTAGCGATTAAAAGTTACTAAAAGCTTTAGGTTTCATCCAACAACATGGACTTGGTGTGGCGGCCATTTTACATGGTTCGCCATCATCCATCAAGCTGTTGTAACTCGACTGTACTTTGTCAAAACTGTCCCAAACTTGACATGCTTGTTGACTGTCATGGCTTTCGGACTTCTGCATGCCAATATTAACTGATAGTCATAGCGCCACCTACTGGCAACTGTTGAGTTCAGAACCTCTCGGAACTGTGGAAGACCGCACGTCTCCCACTGCGTCTCCCAGCTGTCTCAGCTGGATCCGGTTTATAATCAAAAAAGTATTTAATAACAGAGGCTAAGACAGTTGCAAACTGAATCACAATATTAATAACATAATATTCCATGAAATATGAGATCCAATCCGAGCCACCCAACAGGCTGGTATGCCTGCTCGGTGGCCAGCAGAAGTTCTGCTGATGCCCGGAAAATCACAGTCCTTTGTTTCATGCACGAGGCACATTTCAAATGCCCATCGATCAGCTCAATGATTTGCTGAAATCCCTCACACAACCACGGACGTAAGGAGGATTCTATAATTACAGCGGCCCAAACACTGACCTTATTGAAAGGGTTTGTGGGCACAGAATGAGAAAAATACTTCTCTGAACTAAATATTTGCAAACTAAGATGCTTGGAGAGCAAACGTTAGATGACAGTGGTTCTCAAACCATGTCAGTGGGCATTAGTATAAATGATATGTCCAGAGCTTCTAAATGAGAATCAGGTTAAATGTTACAATGAATGCTTAACACTACAATCTAAAGTTACACACTGTAAAAAACGGCTGTGAAATCCACAGTAATTTACTGTGTATGTGAGCAGTAACTTACTGTATACTATTTCCCAGTAAAATACTGTGAATTCAACCAAATATTACTGTAGTCAAAGTTTTACTGTGAAAATCACAGTAATAACTCATTTACTGTGTAAAAACACAGTAACCAAAAAGGTACTGTAGAAAATCACAGTACCCGACAAAGTACTGTAAAAAATCACAGTAACGAACAATCTACTGTAAAAAACACAGTAACGAACAGAGTACTGTAGAACTCACAGTAACTAACAATCTACTGTAGAAAATCACAGTAATGAACAGAGTACTGTAGAACTCACAGTAACTAACAATCTACTGTAGAAAATCACAGTAATGAACATAGTACTGTAAAAAATCACAGTAATGAACAGAGTACTGTAGAACTCACAGTAACTAACAATCTACTGTAAAAAAAACACAGTAACGAACATAGAACTGTAGAAAATCACAATAACGAACATAGTACTGTAGAATATCACGGTAACGAACATAGTACTGTAGAAAATCACAATAACCAACAAGCTACTGTAGAAAATCACATTACCCATCATAGTACTGTAGAAAGTCACAGTAATCAACATGTTGTAGAAAATCCCAATAACTGAGAATATTCTGTAAAAAAATCACAGTAACTGATAGCTGCATTGCAATGGATTTAATTCAATATACAAATTAAATTTAAAAAAAATGCCTCTGAAATAAATAAATATGGCACTGAAAAAAATCTTGAAATAAATAATTGAGGCAATAAATATCTGTATATTTAAATAAATGGAATGATAAATATTTAAAATAGTCAGTATAGTTCAATAAATAAATACATGTTTTTCAAATTACTTATTTATTTCAGTGGAATTTTATTTCGTAATTCCACACTTATTTATTTCAGTTATTTCACAGCTGTTTCTCCGCTCCCCTTTTCCACAAATTGGCATTTTTGTCCAGTTTTGGCCACATTCTTGCGCTATACTTTTGAGATCCTGGCTGTTTTGATCCGTGTGTATTGAACTAGGAGCACGATGTCAGCCAACACGTACTATACCTCTTAGGTTTGGCATTCCCCAGACCGGATAGCCTGCTGGGCTACTACCGGCTTGTTTTTAGCTTTGGGCTTTGAAGCTAGCTAATGCTACAGGGACCACAGATACAGAGTGATCAGCAAACTGAAAACGGGGCCGTCTGTGAATCAGCTACGTTGCTAATACCTGGACAAGGCTGTGGGCTGCGGGTTGGAGCCCAATTGTCCACCACATCTACTATGGCTCCACTCACCTCTCCATCCAATTGTGTCAGCTGCGCGCGCCTGATCGATAAAATCACAGAGCTAGAAGGAAGAATTTCCACACTCTACAGGATCCAGGATGCTGAGAAGCTCATGGACACCATCATCTTCGGTCCAGCACAAACCGACACAGCCAGCGACCATGTGATTCCACCGCTTCCAGTCCTGCTGACGCGGCCCCTCCTCCGGTCAAAATCCCTGAGGCTTCCTGGCTACGGCTCGGAGCTAAGCCTAAAGCCCTGGTCAGCTCCACTCCATCCCATCACGAGCCCTGGTCCCTGGTCTGTGCTCGCAGCAGCCGGAAAGGGAGACATCCCTCTCCTACACCCCATTAGCTGGACTTAATGTCCAGCTGGAGAATAAATATGACATTCTTGCCCTCCACGACTTCCCTCCTCTGACTACACCATCTGACCTGCCGCCTCGCGGGACCCACGGCCCCGGGTCCCCTGAGATCCCTATGCCAGTCATTCCTCAGCCCTCCTCTCGCACCAGGACTCGCCGCTCCATACCGCTCTTTACACCAGCACCGCGGCGAGCTTCTGTCCCCCGTTTTCTCAGTCCTTCCCTGTCCACTCCGTCACCACTTGTTAAATCTTCGTCTCCTCCATATTACACGCGCTGTGTTGTCTCCTCGTCCCCTCTTCTCCCCGACGGCACTGATAGTCGTGGATTCCATAATCAGGAATATCCATTTCTTCAACGCAGCCACACACTGTTTCCCCGGGGCGACAGCTCCCGACATCCTGTTGAAATTGCCTCGCCTGCTGCATGCACTCCCGTCTACCATTCGGCAAATGATCGTTCATGTGGGAATCACACAGTTGGTCAACTCAGACTCCACCAGTGTGAGTTGAATAAGATTGATTTTTTGTAACGGGTGTAGTTAGGACCCAGGAGCAGTACGACAACACCAGGACTGGTAAGATTTGAGTTCTTTATTTGCAACACACGACAGGCAGAAGATTCTCTGGAAGAATCCGACAGGTTTCTCATGGTCAAGGACAGAAGGGCTGAGTAAGTTACCAGGGCAGAGGCAAGGCGAGGTAGTCCGGGACAGGCAGGGTCGGCAACAGGGAATCAGTCCAAGGGTGAGTGCGGGAAAGTTGAGCATGAATGCAAAGAACGATCTGGCAGTGAGTGTGTCTGAGGCAGGGGTTTAAATAGTGAAGAGGCAGAGTGAGCAGGTGAGAGTGATGAGCTGATGAGGTGAGTGTGACTGGCAGGTGCCCTGAATGAACTAATTAGGTGAGTGAAAGGTGGATAGAAGTGACAGAGCTGTGACATTTTTTAAATCTTTTACACTTTTTAGACAGCCGTGGACGGTCTGCTTTCATCAGTGGTCCAACTCCGACACTCGGCCGTGGATCACAGCGGTTCAGCAGAGTCCTCAGCCTCCACACTTGACTCCAGTCAAGGACCCACAACGTAGGCTTCATTGACAATTTTAATCTGTTTTGGGACCGCTCTTCCTCTTTTAAGAACGATGGTATTCATCTTAACAAGCTGGGTAGCCTTCTAGCGGCCTGCTAGGATGCTTTCCCGCGGCTTTCAAGACTGCCAGAGTCACCCCTCTTCTGAAGAAACCATCACTTGACCCTTCTGATGTCAAGAACTTCAGACCGGTTTCTCTTTTACCCTTTGTATCCAAAACACTTGAACGTGCTGTCTTTAACCAACTGTCTTTCTATCTCCACCAGAACAGCCTCTTGGACCCCCACCAGTCCGGGTTCAAGGTGGGTCACTCGACAGAGACAGCCCTCCTTGCGGTGACAGTCGCTTCATGCCGCGAGGGTGAATTCTCTCTCCTCTGTCCTGATTCTCCTGGACCTGTCTGCGGCGTTTGACATGGTGAACCACCAGATCCTCCTCTCCAACCTCAGGCTCTGCACTCTCCCTGCTTGCATCCTACTTGACAGGTTGATCCTACCAGGTGACATGGAGGGGGGCCGTGTCGGAACCACGCATGCTGACTACGGGGGTTCCACAAGGTTCAGTTCTGGGCCCCCTTCTCTTGTCGCTCTACACAACATCTCTGGGTTCTGTTATTCGCTCTCATGACTTCTCTTAACATTGTTATGCCGATGAGACCCAGCTGGTCTTGTCATTTCCCCCCGGTGACACTCAAGTGGAGGCACGCATTGCTGCGTGCTTGGCTGACATCTCAAAGTGGATGGCGACACACCACCTGAAGCTCAACCTGGACAAAACCGAGCTACTGTTCCTCCCGGGGAGGGGTTGCCCTCACCGAGACCTGTCCATCACCATTGATGATACCGTGTTGACGCCAACTCGGACTGCGAGGAATCTGGGTGTGACCCTAGATGACCAACTGTCGTTCTCAGCAAACATTGCATCGGTTACACGCTCCTGAAGATTCCTGCTCTACAACATCAGGAGGATTCGATCCTTCCTCACTGATGAGACGGTGCAGGTGCTCATCCAAGCTCTTGTCATCTCCCACCTGGACTACTGCAACTCACTACTTGCCGGAGCCCCGGCGTCGGCCATCAGACCTCTGGAGCTTGTCCAGAAACCTGCAGCTCGTCTGGTGTTCAATCGCCCCAAGTTCTCCCACACAACTTCCCTTCTCCATTCTCTACACTGGCTCCCTGTAAGAGGTTGCATCCAGTTTAAGACTCTGGTGCTAGCCTACAGGGCAGTGAAAGGAACAGCTTCTTCCTATCTCCAGCCCATGGTCAAGCCCTACACCCCCGTCCGGCCACTTCGCTCTGCTGCCTCGCTCAGAAGTACCTGCGGCCAATCGACCCGGTCACGGCATTTTTCTGTCCTGGCCAAGGTGTCCCCCAAGGTTCGGTACTCGGTCCCCTACTCTTCATCCTCATACTCATTACCTGCTCCCCCTTGGCGACATCATACGCCACCATGGTCTCGACTTCCACTGCTATGCTGACACCCAGCTCTAAATCTCCACCAAATCCATCACCCCATCACCCACTCCACCAACTGCCTCACAGATATAAAAACCTGGATGCCAGCCAACTTTCTCAAATTCAACAGCAACAAATCTGAAATCCTCATCATCGGCCCCAAATCACTAAACAAATCCCACCACAACTTCTCTCTCTGCATCGATGTCCCTGCTTTTGATCAAACCCTCTCCTTCTAACGCCACGTCAATCACATCCCATAAAACGCCTTCTTTCATCTCAAAAACATCGCCCGTCTCTGCCCTCCCTCTCCTCAACAGCTGCTGAAACACTCATCCACGCCTTCATCACCTCTCGACTGGACTACTGCAACAGCATCCTGTACGGCTCACCCGAATCATCAACAAACTACAATACATCCAGAACTCAGCTGAACGTCTGCTCTCCCACTCCCGCACCATGCAGAGACCACATCACCCCAGTCCTTCAAAACCTCCACTGGCTCTCCATATAGAAAAGAATCCAGTTCAAGATTCTTCTCATCACATACAAAGCCCTTCATAACCCTGAACCCTTTCCTTTCAGACCTCCTGCATCGACACGCTCCCAACATGACGCCGCGCCAACCTCCTTACCCCCCCTAGTCTGTCCAAGCACCGGACCTCGGGGGAGAGGGCCTTCTCCATTGCTGCCCTCTCCCTCTGGAACTCCCTCCCCCAGCACCTCAGACATTCTCCGTCAATCGCCACTTTCAAAACTGCACTTAAAACTCATCGATTTAAATCTGCTTTTAACCTGTGTAGTTAGTGATGTATGTTTTTGTGCTGTTCGATACGGTTATATTATCTATCTTGTTTATATTGTAATTGCTTCTATTGTTTCTGTTTTTAGCATGTAAAGTGTCTTTGAGTACCTTTTAAAGCACTATACAAATAAAAAGTATTATTATTATTGAAATGAGTAATAGTAACATGGGGGACTACATTTTATGAATTTACTGTTAATCAGACCACTAAATTAGCTAGCTAGCACACCCTTTTGTCCCTCAGCCTCACTCCCAACTGTTAGATGAAACTAGTATATCTGCTCTAAAGGACTGTTTGGAATACAGACTGGAACATGTTCAGGGATGGTGCCATCCAGCAGAAAAACATGAATCTGAATTAATATACATCACACATCTGCTGTGTCAAGGGCACTTTAACACATTTTATGTCATTTCTGTATCCTTTTAACAGACACACGTGTAGTATGACAATGGATCAGCCCACACATGAGTGTGTTGTTGAGTGCAAAATGTGTTTTTTGACAATTCAGTTTCTACAATTTTAAATATTTAATGTATGAATAAGTCATCTGAAAATGGACTTGAAATCAAATTATTGCTTTCCAAATAAACGCAAATATAAAACGTGTATCCTCCTGAGACTCGGTAAAGCGGGAACAGTGGACTGCCTTGACCAATCACGGTTGAGCTATTTCAAATGTTTCAACTTGCAACCGTCAAGCTGCTCTTTTCACTGCTGGCTGCCAAAGAAGATGAACGTCTCAGAGGAGGACATTCCAACACTAGCGGTGAGTTGTTGGCGTTGGTTATATTACCAAAACAGTGGCCCCATATTTTAATGGAAGTGTGTGTAACGTAGTGTGTGCAGTCCAGCGGCGCCCGGTGAAACTCTTCGCCCCGTGCTGCAGCGCTCGGAGCTCCCCGCCCGCTTGCCGCCTGTGCGGCTGATGGGGGGAGAGAGCTCCGGGCGCTGCGGTACGGAGCGAACGTCTGCACACACTGTGATGACACAGAGCTGGTTGGATATCGGTAAAGATTAATTTAAGTGAGTAACGTTAACATTATATCTCTTAAAATAGTTTGCCAACAGTATCTAGCCATCTGGCTAACATTAGCTATCAGCTAGTTAGCTGAATAACTGAGTTAAGCTAGTGGTTAACGTTGAATGAATGACTCTGCTAGCTGATATTGGATAGCTAACGTTAGCTAGCTTCTTTAACTGCCTGGGTAAATTATGTTCTGGCCATCATGATGAGCGTTATGTCATGTCAGTTCATGTTAGCATTTGTGAGCTAGCAAACACTCGGTTGGTCAAGCCTAGCTAGCTATCTTTGTTATATTTAATTCATTGTTCCGTCAGAAGTGGCGCGAAAGTGCGTAACTTTAACGTCAGTGTGTGGGTGTTGAGGTGTAGATAGAGTGACTTAGATGCGCTTAGAGCAGACAGGTGTTAGTGATGGGGCAGAGGAAAAGTAAGTATCGTTAAGTGGTTAAGCTGTAACGTTATTAAATGTAAAGTTTGGGTAAACTGTGTTTGATTTGTTAAAGAAACTAAGTGTGCCATTAACCTACATGGAACTAATATTAGCTAGCTGTTTACAATTGGCTTGAACAGGCCAATTGGCTTGAACAGCCATATAACGGCAGGGCTTTCCCTGCCGTTATATGGCTATAGGGCGAAGGACCTTTAAGCACATGAATATAAAATCTATGTGGAGAGCTTCAGGGCCCATGTCTCCCTCTCCTCTTGCATGTGCTGGCAGGCAGGAGTAGATGCTCTTATTCTGAAACTGTATTATGTTGAAATGGTGCACTGTAGTATAAGCACAATAGCTCTCATGCCATTTGAATTTTCTTTGAATTTTTATATTTAATATAATTCAGCAACGGTGTGTTTTGTTTTTTTTCAAATAAAAAAGGTCCCTGTAGTGAGTTTTGATTATTTGACTAAAGATTAGGTGACCTCCCTTTCTGTGAATGCGTGATGCAGCATCTTTACCCTCTAAAAGTGGAAAACACTGGATAAATGAATACATTTAGTCAATACCACAATACATTTGATTGGTACTTAACGTGTGTTTTGTTTGTTGTTTACAGGAAGGGAGACAAGAGCAGCATGAATCTGTGAAAGTCCTCGCAACCACATTACAGAATGGTAAAGAATTGAAAAGAAAAATTGTGTCCAAAGCACAAACCAACTTCTGGAAAAGACGAGCGAATTGGGATTTGTCCTTGAAAGGATTTTAAAATTTAACTCGGATTTCCAAGAGTTTACTGATGTTGATAGTAGTGTACAGATAAGTTACCTTGACAGATTCCAAGTGCCCATTTTCTACCTGTTGCAAGAGAAGTCTGTCTTACTCGGTACATTTTCATATATATTATTTGGGGTTATGTGTACATCTTGTCAAATTTAGTTTCGAAGAATGTCATGGAAATTAGTCAAAATTTCTGCTTTGTTCGGCTTTGCTCTTAGTTCTCTTTTCAGCCTACAAAGGAACCGTTTGTATAGGATGGATTGAGACCGCTCCTCGATAAGAAAGTTCCTGAAATATTTGAGGAACTCCAAACTCAGGCCATTGTTACAGAAAAAAACAGGCTGAAACTTGTCAAAGTTTGCGTCTCTGACTTGGTGGAGAGGCACGGATTGTAAGTTTTACAGTTTATAATAAGAGTGATTAAACAAATATGCTCACTTTCCACGATTGGACTTTTTAAATCATGTACAGCACATGTTTATTGTATGTATGTCTGCGAACAGGTGGATGCTGTCCATAGAAGGCCGTGTGGTAATCACATATTTACCTCCCATGCCAGATTTCACAACTGCCCTGGCCCTTGAGTATCAGGTGGAAGCAGCCACAACGTATACAAAGGTATTGTTATAAATTCTTATGTACATCACGTTTCTTTGCATTTGCATTACCTGCATTTCTCCATTAAAGTCTGCTTGTAGCATTGACCAGGTAAAAATCACCGTACTTGCATTTAGGTGGCATTTGCGGACAATACAAGAATAGGACTTCTTACAATCAGCATCTATTTGATTTTGCTGTAAAAACCGTTTGCCCAATTATTATCTAAAAAGAGTTTGATCGTTGTATGACCTTGTTGATATGCCCTGAAAAGACTGATGAGCTTGGTGGTTCTAAATATTAACTTTCATTTGTATTGGGTTCCTTGTCAGGGTAAATCCAGACTCCAGCAAATGCAGTGCCAAGGTCAAGAAAAGAATGGAAAGTGGAAGACCAGTAAAGCGCAAGACATCAGATATGAACCAACGCGTCAAATCCTTCATGAGGGACTTCACTGCATTTGACTGGCAGAATAACCAGATGGAGGTGAGGCTCTTATAATAACATGGCCTTTAAAGAGTTCCCTATTGTGGTATTTATCCATGAAGGTTTGGTTTTTATTTGTCAAAGTTTTGAAATATTAGTCTCTTAGATAATGTTAAAGTTAAATCTGCTTTCAATGTGTCCTTGATACTTTAAATAATATATCCAGAACACACATTGGACAGTTTTCAATGGAACTAATTTCCACTGAAGAAATAGTCATTGTCATGTAATGTCAATTTCAAATGGGATATTTTGAACCGTGTGCAGGCATAGATGTCTGTTTTCTGCCCTTCTAGTCACAAAAAAGACCAATATGTGGCTATTAATGGTATAAACGCAATCTGGCATTCAACAAAAATAATATAAAATGGACGTAAAACTTTTACTGCTAATATATCACTTCAGATAAAAAAGGAGACGACAGGAATTTCCATCAACTAAACAGACATGATGCTGCAAATTGCTTTCACAATAAATCCCTCTTGTTTTTCACATGCAGTCTAGTGCACATGCAGTCTAGAATTTAACAACGATATGATTTAGTAGAACAAATTACATTTAACAGATCTATTCAGGTCTGATGTTGACCAGCTGGGGTAGGATTGAAATTGCCAGTTGGTTTTCTTCCGAGTGTGGTTCTGAAAATACACAAGTTTATTCCCAAATCAAAAGATTTCAAAATTATGGCCATTCATACAGGTTTTTTTTACCATGGATTTTGTATGTAGAGACATTATACCTAGCCCAAACAAAAACAAACTATAACAACTAAATGCAAAAACTAAAACTATTCATTTCTGACAAACTGAAACTAAGCTAAAACCAGCAAATACTCTGAATGCTAACTAAAACTATGAAATTGAAAAGTCAAAACTAATATAAAATATACTTAATTTAAAAACTATTACAACCTTGCTCCACACAGAACAGAAATAATTTGTGAATAAAAGATTAGACTTTTTGTTGCATATGAGCGTGGAAAAAGGAACTGTATCTGATCATTTAGACCGATTTTATAAAGTAATTTGAATAGATATTTTAAAAAATATATATATACGTATATATATATATATATATATACATGTATATTGTCTAATGGCATAGAATTGAATGGAGTATTGTGTAAGATCAAAAGTTTTATATTGTATCTGCTAGATTTCCCAGCATGCAACAGCAAAAACAAACAATTGAATGTAAGTAAGTAATCGTAAACATTACCACCACTAAGTGTCCATTACATATGTTAAACTCTGTCCAACAATAGTAAAATTTAAGAAATCTGTAAAATAACACTCATAAACTCTGAATTGAGTTTTATTACTATTGCACGCTGGAAGTTAATCTGTCAGAATGTGGCTTTTTCTGATGCCATATACTATTGAACTCATCTGCGCTAACTGTGTCAACAGGTTTATATGCACTGTAAATCTGCATATATACATGTAGCATATCAGTAACCAGAGCAAGCGTGGCTTACTGATTTTAGCTCTACAGATAAAAGATGATGTGGCCTCGTTTTTTTCTTCCGTGTTATTTTATCCATGTGTGTCTGTTTGAGCGAACTTCAACTTAAAATATTTAGATAACTTAGAACTGATGAACTGGTGGCAGTGAGAGAACAGGCATGCACACAGACAAAGCAGAGTTCCTCCTCACAACAGTATGTGAGTTTTACTAAACCTCCAATTTTCACACTGACTACACCAAGACGCGTCGCTAAAACGCGTCACCTGCAAAATCATTGCATTCCTTTCATACACCGTGCGCACCTTAGATAAAATATTCTCAACTTTTCAGCACCAGGTGCGGAGTCGCACTGCTTGTCAATGTCACAATTGACAGAGGCAGCCAATCAACTCAAGCAAGATGCAGGCTTTACTACTTTACCACTGACTTCCTGTTTTTATGCCAGTAGATGTGGTTGGAATGGACATTGCTCGCCTGGTAGCAAAACCTTGTTTATAATACAGTTCAGGCATCAGTTTGCTGGAAAGGGCCGACTGTAACCTAGGTGTATGTAACCCCCCCCCACGCCACAACAAAAAAATATATACACCTGTCCCCACACTGGTGACTCCACCCCATGAATGCCAGATTGCCTTCACACCACTAAAGATATATGTGGGACATTGATCTCCCACAGGTCAAATAATATTCCTTAATCCCTGCTTCATCCACTCAAATGAAGTTAATTTCTTATTTGCTATTGTTTTTGTTGTTTTTTCAGGGATCTGCTATTCATTTTGCACTGTGGAGCTGATGGACTGAATAGTGATGGACTCACTAAGAGGCAAGGAGCCACAGACTACTTTGCTCAGTGAAGTCACCTCAGTTCGTCCGTGGAACAGGGTGAGCTCTCTTTGTATGTAAAGGGAAACAGTATTATTAAGATGTTACTATCATTGTTTTAAATGGAACTGTCACTGATGCATATGATTGGTTCAATTTCTATAAAATATACCAATTGTTAAGTATGAACTGCACTGTATACTAATGTGTATAGTACACTGTTTTTGCAGTTAGCATTAAGGTTTTCATGGAGATGTAATACTTTTTTGTGTGTTATTTGTGTATTATATCTACCCAGAAGTAAATGCACAAAAGCTCTCAAAAAGAGATTTAATACTTAAAAGTTGAGAGACAGCTAGAGTTACTTTTTAAGCTGTCTACCTCAAACTCCTCCTGTAGAGTACATGTTAACTGTCACAGCACTTGGTTTATTGGCCCCTTCTTACTGTGGCAATTCCTCTACACTCTTAATGTTTAGTAAGATCGGTGGATTTCAGGGGAATGAATTAGTTTGGCACCATTTTTGCATTTGGTTTTGTGTATTCAAAGTTTTTTTAAATGTGTTTTATGCAAGAATGTGTGTAATATATTTACCAAATGGTGCCTTTTCAATAACAGAACATATCTAAAATTGGCAGAAGAAAAGGCCTCATATTTTTGTGTTTTTGTTATCGCCACGGTTTCAAATGTTGCAATATTCATGTTTTTGGATATTAATATCCATCGTTTTGTGATTGTAAATGTTTAGAGATTACAGCTCTTGTCAGTTATGCACATTTCAGAAGAAGATAATTGTCATTGGGTTATCAAAAGAAAACAAAATTCCTAGTGCATTGTTTGTTGAAGCCATGGTATACTCGCAAGCACAGGAATAATGTTATCCTTGCTACTGTTCAACAATTAAGAATAAATTGTTAAAAATGTATTGTTTGCTGTCTCCCCACAGTTATTGTTGAAGCTTAAAAATGGGTGTATTTTAAGATAGTGATATTTTATTTTAACAGCAGAATACTGGTAATATGTAAATTACGCCATTAAGATACTGTAACTTACAAATACAACATTCTATTTTATATTTTACAGCTTAAACAGTATTACCGTAAAAAAAACGGTACTTTGATATTACTGTGTTTTATTTTACAGTTTAAACACTATAACCGTCAAAACAATTACAATACTTGGAGATTACTGTTCTTTATATTAAGGTTATAACACTACTACTGTAATTAAAAATACAGTAAATACTTTAGTTACTTTGTTTGATTTCACAATATAAAACTGCTACTGTATTAAAAAATACAATACATGGTAACAATTACTGTGATTATTTTCACAGTAAGTTACTGGTCAATTGCTGCCAGTTAGTTACTGTGATTAATTTTTACAGTAAGTTACTTGTCAATTGCTGCCAGTTAGTTACTGTGATTCATTTTTACAGTAAGTTACTTGTCAATTGCTGCCAGTTAGTTACTGTGATTATTTTTCACAGTTAGTTACTGTGATTATTTTCACAGTAAGTTACTTGTCAATTGCTGCCAGTTAGTTACTGTGATTCATTTTCACAGTTAGTTACTGTGATTATTTTTACAGTAAGTTACTTGTCAATTGCAACCAGTTAGTTACTGTGATTATTTTTCACAGTTAGTTACTGTGTTTTTTTTTACAGTAAGTAACTTGTCAATTGCTGCCAGTTAATAACTGAATTTCACAGTACGTTTCTTACAGTGCAGAAGAGCTTAAAATGAAAACGGTGTTAAATTAAAGTGTTCAAGTAAAAGAAAATGACACTACTGTTCTGTTAACTTTCATGTAAGTCCAAATACAATCAGCAGGACACTGCACTGAGTTGAACCCCATCCCAGTAAACTGAGAGTCTGTTACAAACACTGAAGAGCATTCACTGACATTCATTTTCTTAATGATCTTAACAGGCTTACATTTATGATTGTATCGGAGGTACACTCAAAACATTTGAGGCTTAAGACCTGTCAACATTGATCTTGCTACGCTGCTGGTCGACGCAGGAAATATCATCTAACTCGTGCACACAGTGTATGATGGTCACAGAAATGCATGGCCGCGTCAACCTGAGTCCTGCCAATACCCTCGATGTGCGTGAAGATGTGAGGGCCCAATCAATACTGCTTGCAGCTTTAATTGAATTTGAAATCTGACAATAAATATTGTTGAGATAATATTCAATTGAGCTTTCTTTATTTGTCAGTTGCTGACTACATACAGACGTTAATACAACTGCTAGGCTACTTCAATATATATGGGACTAAATCATAGCGCAAGTTAGACATTGTGATGTTCCGGACCTTTCCGTTCCGGAAATTCTCTCTAACTGGACCTCGTTGAACTTTAATTGAATACCCCTGACCTAGACCTTTAAATTTGCTCACTTCCAAAATACTTGACTGACCAGTTTGGACAAGCACTGGATGTCAATACATTTTTCAATATACTTGTGTGCTCAGTCTACACTTATGGGAATGCAGTTTGTTTGTTAACCTGTTACCACTCCAGTAAAATCTGCCTAAAACACCTATCCAAGGCATACCCAAAGTAAATTGAAAGCTGTTCTTGAACCATTTGGAGTACATGCATGGAATCACTGTAAGTGCTACTGGCATTGAGTAATATAAGTTTGAACACACTGAAGTAGAAGGTTTTTTATTTCCGACTGAATATTTGTTTGCGAACAGATGACTATAGCTGGATAGCTTATTAGTTAAATATTTTACTGGATTGGATCGTCTGGACCTTTGGCAATGTAACAAGACTGTTTTTGTTGTAATATTATCAATGGGTGGATTTTTATGAAGCTTCATCAGTGAGTTGCCTCGATATTGTAAATGTTTGTGGGTTGACAGAGGCGTTGATTGTACCTGCTGTTGTGATTGTATCTTGAAATGGTTTGCATAAATCGAATTACAAGAATCTTAGCTTTCCAAAGACATGTCATATCAGTGCCTACCTATAAATAGCAGTTGTGTACATAACACAGATGTACAGTTACCACTCCAACGGCCCGCCCGTGGTAACAGGAAAGGTCCACACTTGTATTGTACAGAGGTCCACTGTTGGCTGGTAAATAATGACACAAGTTCCCTCTTAGATAGCATGGAGTGACATTAAAACTCCATGTATGAAAATAAACAAGCTAAATTAATAATTGTGAAAACTTAAACTAAATAATTTGTGACGACCCTCTCTGCGCTGTCTGCCTGTTTGTTTGGCTGCTCTCCTTGCAGGTGTTGGAGGTGGGTGTGGCAGAGGGTCGTCAGGCAGAGTGGAAACACCTGAGGCCATTAGCAACACTGGCCCTGTGTGCCAGTGCACCCTGTATAAAAACCCTTGTGATTCTCAGTAGGGTTGGGTACCGAAAACCGGTGCCAATACTTTTTTTTACACTGCTCTGGTGACTCCGTCCTGGCAGCAGGTAATGATAGCCTCGGTCCTCCGCTCCTCACTTATAGTATTATTACAACCGGACGAGCCGTGCGCGCTTAGAAACAAACCCCTCCATCATTCTGGCGAAGCTTCGGCCATGATATTTAAAAAACGAGAACGCGATCTGTCAAACGGCTGGCAGGCTACTGACTTCCTCCATCGACATCCGGGTACTTAGTGCTGCCGCTGATAAGCACAACATCCACAGGCACGCGAAAGCTTCTTCTTCTTTGAGGTGTAGTGGCGGTTGGCAAACGATGAATTGGCGCATTACCGCGACCAACTGGTAAAATAAAATAAGTCAGGAGAGGTGTCGTATTTTGCCAGAGAAGGCAAATATGCTCATATTTCTGCAAAATAATTGCTGAAGTTTGAAGCTGTAGTGTGTGTGTGTGTTTTGTATTTATTTATGTATACTGTAAACGGTTAATATATTGTTCATAGTTTGAAGTTAAAAAGTTTGAAGCTGTAGTTTGAAGCAAGTGTTTTTTATTTATTAATGTTTATAGTATACTTTAAACAGGTAATATATTGTTCAATTTGAAGAAAAAAATTTGCCTTGGCAAAAAAAAAAAAGCCTTTCTTTAATGTCGTCAATTGTCGTTTTGTGCTTCTTTTTTTTTTTTAAGTATCGGTTCAGGCACCGTTTAGGCACTGGTATCGTTTTAGCACCGGTATCGGAAAAAACCCAAACGATACCCATCCCTAATTCTCAGTGGGTTGCGCTCTCCTTCCTGAGACACCCAATTTAGTTATGGTTGCGGTTATGGTTGGTTTCTACACTATACAACACTGCATATACACTTTACACCCACCCAGAGACTAAGAGCCACATTTTTTACTGTTACCGCAAAGAGCCACATCATACACATGGGCACACATGAACATCACCCCATCCCTTCCTCACACACACACTCACACACACACACAGACGTCTGCTCAGCCAGATTTATTGTAAATGTCACACACCAACATGATAATGACAGAAATTGACTCCTACAGTACTAAGACCACAGGCCAGTCATTTTCAACAATGAACATTGTGTGCACTGTCTCACACACACAAACTCTCAGTTCAATCAAGTCCACAAACAAAAATATAATAATTTACAATAGCGTTTTTCTTTTACTATGCATGTTGCTTAGTGGGACTTCTGGCATTCCTTGCCTTGAACAATCCTCTTCAAATCTGGCTTGTATTCCGTTGTTGCCACTCGAAGCAATTCTTTCACATGGGTGTCAGTCAGAACAGATCGATGCTTTGATTTCACGTGTTTCAGGGTAGAAAACACAGACTCGCAGACGTATGTTGACCCAAACATTGACAGTATCTTAAGTGCAGCCCGTTTGACATGACTCAATGGTCCCTTCCCTTAAAGCAGGTTTCAGTTGGTCGTCCTCACAAAGATCGATCATCTCCAACTCAGTCGCGGCCTCATCTGTGACTAGCGGGGCTTTCAAACAGTCCGTCTTCGCATTAAATGGGTCGACAAGGAACGTAATCTGTGGCCTTTTCAGTTGTAGATCACGGAACCGGGTCACAAAGCTTTCGTGCAGGTTTTCAATCAGTGTTGCATATCTGGCTCTTTGCTTATTCAGGGCGGCGCTGGTGACTTGCCCGCTGGCTTTTAGCAGAGTGGGAAAATGCGTTAAATCTCCCTTTTGAATATGCGCCTTGAACAGCTTCAGTTTGTTGACAAACGCAAACACACTTTGCACCAGGTCAGGCAGCATTTTTAACTTACCCTGTAGGGTCAGGTTCAGTCTGTCCAAGTGACACAGCATGTCGACCAAAAAGGCCAGATCCATGTGGAGAATTTCAGTATTAAACGCATTATTAGTAAGATTTAATAACACCCCTAGTGGTGAGTAGAAGTGTCACAATAATAAATATGTTAGTCACAATATGTTTCCATATGGAATGTATTATAGGTTTACAATATTCTTTCTTATAGAGGATATTATATGTTACAGTATATCAACACATTGAATGTATTAAATCATAGAAGTATAGTCACTGTAGGTATTAAAACACTAAGAATAGTCTTGAGGGTCAGATAGGGATTCTGAGTGAGGTGTCAGACATGCAGCAGCAAATGGAGGCGACCTCATCGATGGAGGATGAGGCCAGTGGGACGGTCAAATGCCAAGCTGACCAGCAGGACAGAGAGGAGGAGTTCAAGATGTTTTGCGAGGAGCCAAGATGTTTTGCTAAGGGATCGATAATGGGAGGGGGCAGAATTCAAATGAAGCCAATCACTAATCGCCATGGAGGGTCATTCACACATTTTATGACAGTGTCGGACACTTTCCGACTCTCAGGGGATACAAAAGAGAATGTTTTAGGGAGTTTACCTCAGATTACTGCAGCTCTCATTTTCAGCTAACTGGCCGCGCCGGACTGTGAGGAGATGCGTGTATGTGGTCTCTGCTCTCGAGAACATTACTATTGATAGTTAATTCAGTTTGTAAGTGAACTTTGTGTAGTACATTAAATATTGTTTTAATTTTGGACCGGGTCCAGCTCATTCTTCTGATGCGCGTGCGCAGTAAGAAGCTCGCAGCAGAAGAGTACCTGCGGCCTGCAAGCTCCTTCATCCTTTGTTCTAACCCTAACATCCATAATCCACTCGAGGTCCGAGAGCTCGGGATAGTCCTTGTCCTTCTCTTCCATGAACAGTTTCACGGCATCCAAAAGCTCAAAGAAGCGAGAGAGTACCTGGCCTTTTGACAGCCACCTTACAGTGCAGTGCAGCGGCAGGTCACCTGGAAGCCTTTGGTCCAGCTCAGCGATGAGATTCTTGAATTGCCTGTGGTTAAGCGCATGTGTGCGGATGTAGTTGACGATTTCCATCACAGGCTTCATGACGTTGTTTAAATTCAATGATTTAGACACGAGTTGCTCCCTGTGGATGATGCAGTGGAAATTCCAAAACTCGGAAAATGTTTGGTCAGCTTTGCACAGCCCCACAAGCCCGTTCACAGATCCGATCATGGCTGGCGCTCCATCCGTGGCTATTGCAGTTAGTTTCGGTATGGGCAGATTTGCTTTCGCAAATGCAGCCATCATTGTTTCTTTCACATCTATGCCACGGGTTCTGTCTTTTAATGGCACAATATCAAGGAGTTCTTCTTTGATCACACAATCGTTTGACACAGACCGTGCAAATATTGCCAACTGAGGCTTGTCTTGTATGTCACAACTCTCATCCAATGCGACACTAAAATACTCACATGCTTGAAGGTCAGAGTGCAACTGTGATTCAATAGCCGTGTTAATGTCCGATATTCTGTGTTCAACAGTGTGGCGGGACAGTTGGACGTCTGATACCATTCGTTTTAGTTTGTCGTTTTCAGGAGACAAGATTTCAACAACGTCACTGAGGCATTTTTTAACGAACTCCCCTTCATTGTATGGCTTTTTAGCCCGTCTAATGTTCCAAGCCAGTTGATACGATGTAAGCGTTACGGTCTCTGAGTGCTTCGTAAATTTTTGGAAAAACTGTAATCTGCTTTTCTGCCTGACTTTTCAAAGTGACCAACTTGTGCTTGCGAAGTTCAGTCCCTTTTGGAAATTCCTGGTCGATGTTAGCATGGAGTGAGCTGAAGTGGCGCTGAAGATTTGAAGCTTTGAAATGCGCTAATGACGCCTGACATATAAGGCAGAATGGCTTGCCATTAAGTTCAACAAAAAAATATAAACTCTCCCACTCTGTTAAAAACGTCCTGTGTTCATCTTCATATTTTCGTTTTGCTGTGCATTTTTTCCCTGCCATTTTGAAAGCGAACTGGACACAAATTGTTTACTCAAATGATCTTGCCCCTACCACTACTACGAAAATACCGTATTGAACTCAAGCGAAGCGAACGCGCACATTAAAAAAAACACAAACACAAACTTCGATATGAACACAATAGCCGCATGAAACCAGGCAGGGAGCCGCAGGTTGGCCAGGCCTGTTCTAGTGTGTTAGTTTGACTTTTGTGGAGTATCCCTGGATAGGTGAAGCAACGTGGTCCATTTGGCTGCGTTGGTTTGTTTTTTTGATTTGTTATTTTTGTGTGGTGTCTCGGGGACACATCCAGAGCTGTCAGGTGAGTAACCAGCTTGCTGGGGGCCTAACCGGGCTACTGGTTTAAGTGTTTAAAAACTAGGGTTCAGTGAGGTAGATGAGTTTGGGATAGGCAGTCTAGGTAGAGGGATTTCCACATTAGTTTGGGGGACAAATCATTGTCTCTTTTAGTGCACTAGTTGACCTAGAAAACACTGTCTGGTTTTGTGGTGGCCTTTGACCTTATGGCAGGGGTAGAGGACTTTGTTGATGCTCCAGGTGAGGAGTTTCTGGATCGTTGCACTAGAGATCAGCTCTTCAAGATTGCAGAAGAGTATGATATTGATCTAAGTGATGTTGGTGATAAACTGCTTAAGGAAAATGTAAAAGCTATGGTTAAAATGCAGTTGGTTGAGAGAGGGGTGCTGGTTGCTAAACAAGAGGAACTGGGTCAGTCAATAGCAGCACCGGCACTTTCAGTTCCTTCAGGGAACCTTACCTTTGAGCAGCAAAAATAATTGCTTTTGTTAGTTTTCTCATGAGAAGGAGAAACAAAGAGTGGAAGTGGATAAGCAAGTGGAAATTGAGCGGTTGCGGTACAAAATAGAACAGGAAAAGATAGCATTGCAGAATGCGAAGTTAGGCTTAGTCAGAGATGGTAAGCTTTCTGGAGATGTTTTGCACGTGGAAAATAGTTCATTCTCGCGATATTGTGAGTAATTTGCATCTCTTGCCTAAGTTTAACGAGAAGGATCTGGATGTGTTTTTTACACTGTTTAAGCGGATTGCACAGTCAAGAAATTGGTCAGCTGAAAAATGCAGGGACCCTGATGAGGTTAAAAGGGTTGTTCGGCCATTTGCCAGAAGTACAGTTGAGGAATTTAAATATAACTGTTTATCTCCTGGTTTGTTTGTTTGCTGTTGTGGTGTTCCTGTAGGCAGAGGGGGGTGACGACCCTCTCTGCCTGTTCGTTTGGCTGCTCTCCTTGCAGGTGTTGAAGTTGCGTGTGGCAGAGGGTCGTCAGGCAGAGTGGAAACACCTGAGGCCATTCACAACACTGGCCCTGTGTGCCAGAGCACCCTGTATAAAAACCCTCTGGATTCTCAGTTGGTCGCTCTCTCCTTCCTGAGACACCTGTTTTGGTTTTGGTTGCGGTTGGTTTCTACACTATACAACACTGCATATACACTTTACATGCACCCACTCACTTACACTGCTGAAATTACTGACTTCACATGTCACTGTGGCTAACTGAAAAGCTAACTGAAGGGTTAGGCAGTGGTGTATAGTAACGAAGTAGAAATACTATGTTACTGTACTTAATTCGTTTTTTTTGGATATCTGTACTTTCTGTTGACTTTCGCTTTTACTTCACTACATTTTGCAAAGAAAACTGATCCTTTGAAAAAAAATTAATTATGAGACCAACGTCGGGGACTGTGGTGGAACACAGACTGCAAGCAAGCAGGTTTGGGCGAATCAGTGGTCCTAGCTTGCAAGTTAAATCATTGGTTAATCACGTTAATGCGCAATTGCAAACAAGTGCTCTCAAAGCCGTGGTGTTTTGATTCCCAGTGATGCCCAGGATGCTAGCTAGCGAGCGACTACATGAGTAGAATTCCACTCTACGATGACTGATTTCATGACGGAAGCAGAAATGGAAGCACCTGCTACTCCCGCAACAAACTACGGTGGTGACGAAGACCAACACCCGTGGATCGCTAGTGAGTTAGTGAGCTGAGGAAGTGTTGACAGTTGTGAGATTTTGTTGATTTGAGTCATCTTAGCTATAATCATTGCAGCACTAGTTGGCTAACGTTAGCTAACTTAACGTTAGCTAGCCACCACACCATAGGATTGACAGGAGCCGCGAGAGCGCAGCATTAGGGAAATCCTTCCCAGCTGTGCACAAGCTGTCTGTGAAGCTGAACACACCTCTACCTGCCTCAGTGGCCTGTGAAAGGCTATTTAGCATCGCAGGACTAGTCTTCAGCCCAAGAAGACCGAAACTGAATTCTTGCAATTTTGAAAATCAACTTCTTTTGAAGATGAACAGGACATTTTTCAGTTTCAAGCAATGACTGGGTTGTTACTTTCGGTGCTGCTTTAGTATTGATCATGTTTTGATATTTGAGTCATTTTGTGGATGATCAGATGGAGTTATGATGGTAGCAGTTGCCCAATTGCAGATTCAGCTTGAGCAAAACCTTTTGCCTATTGTGTTCAAATCAGGCCCATAGGAGTTTACAAGGCAGGTGTCCTTTCTCAAAACACTGACCTGATGCATCTGCACTGACCTTATGCATTTGCCCTCTACATCCTCTAGTAGGAATGAGCATACTTATAAACAACTCCTTGATAGTGTCATATTGCTTTTCGGAGAATTATGATGATAAGTTCATAGTAGATGCAAAAGTATACTTATGTACAATATATTATGTTGAACATTGTTGCTCCTGGATGGATCACAGCCAACCCAATTATTTTCAACACAGCTCCATGTCCTTGGTCCTGGTGCCACAGCACTTAAAAGAATAAACTTCATAATTCTCAATATTCTGACCCTTTGCTTTTTTATTAACAGCATTTACTTGTACTTTTACTTTCAATACTTAAGTACATTTAATATCAGAAAAGTACTTTTGATACTTGTGAGATGTGTTGATATACATATAGATTTTGTATATGTTACTGGTTAATATAGAAAATAAGAGATTACACAGCTGAAATTGAAAACATTCAGCTCCGCCTGGAAAAAATGCACTTTCAGTGATAAAAGGTTATTGAAATAATGCAGTATGATCCCTAAAAACTTTCCCAAGTCATAGCATAACTGATCAGTAGTTATTACAAAATGGTTAGAGTGGAATAAAGTGAATAATAAGAGGTTTTAATTACAAAGGGGTCAGGCGAGGTCATCATTTTCGAACCAGCTGTTGCAGTTTACATTGTACTTTTATACACTATATAACTATATATTTCACTTTCTTTATCACTCATATGATTCACTACATCCAAATACAGATAATAGGAATCATATTCATATTCATAACATCATCAGAGCCAGTTTTGGCTGTCATCTGTAGAATTTTCTCATTTCATGTGTGTGTCTGTGGCTGGATCTCAGCCTATCCTCGGTCGATTTCCAAAAACAACCCCTCCTTAGACGCGTCACAGGCTTAGGAAGACTCATGCCAAATTTGGTGGTGATCGTCAAAAGATTTCATAGAATAAAGTTGCCAGAAGTGAGGCGTGTACCCCGGCGGAAATTTCCGGTCGAGAGGCAGTCTGACCACTCGCCCAAGCCCCCTTGACCGCTCTTATTCTGGAAACAAGTCGGAAGTCAACAGTATGCAGTTGGCAGCAATGACTACAGCTTTGGAACGGAAATTCCGCGACGTTATTATCCATATTTTGAGAAAACTTGGGCGCATAACCACGATTTTTTTCGGCGAAGTTCAGCATGAAGGTACGTTTGATCACACACAACGGTTTAGTGCTTCTACGGATCGTAAAACAGAAGGTAGTTACGTGTTCCGCCACGTGTGCTAATGCTATTAAATGCTTTGTATGACTGGGTAGCTGTTAGCATGAGGGTACAAACATTGATCTACTGTACTCATAGCGCCGATTTCTGGCCCGGATTTGGTGCTTTTATGCCACGATATTGTTATACTTATATGAGTAGCCTATAGTTGTCTTTGGAGTTTATAATAAGTGACTTATATGATGTTGTTGTCCACACGTTGCTATTTCATCCAAAAAAAAAAGTGGCCGTGTCCACACTACTGGCTAATAATCATGCTATTTTCCGCATTTGATTTTGGGGTACCCTCAACCCGAGCGCCCCCCATTTGGGGGGCGCTCATAGCCAGAAGGTTAAGTACAATAAATATCAGATACTTTAAGACTTTTACTCAAGTAGTATTCTAATAGGTGACTTTTTACTTTTACTGGAGTCATTTTCCAGTAAGGTATCTTTACTTTTACTCAAGTATGGCTTTTGGGTACTTTATACACCACTGGGGTTAGGAACTCAGGGCAGGTTCTGGGATTACCGGAATACTTGGTTTTGAAACATGTGGGTACAGCTGCTTGGGCCAGTGACAGGTTGAAGATGTCAGTCAGAAACTTAGTCAGCTGCCCAGCACAGGCCCTGAGCCCTGAAAATACACAAAAACTGTATAGGGCTGATGGTCTAACGCAAGGAATTCAGCATATACAGCGGGTAAAATAAGTATATAACACGTCACCATTTTTCTCAGTAAATATATTTCTAAAGGTGATGTTGACATGAAATCTTCACCAGATGTCGGTAACAACCCAAGTAATCCATACAAATAAGTTCAGAAATTAAGAGAAATAAAATAAAGCTGCTAGAATGGACCAGACGATCACCGGACTTGAATCCAATAGAAAATCTATAGAAGGAACTAAAGATCAGAGTTCACAGAAGAGGCCCACGGAACCTTGAAGATTTGAAGACTGTTTGTGTGGAAGAATGGGCCAAAATCACACCTGAGCAATGCATGCGACTAGTTTCTCCATACAGGAAGCTGTCATTACCAACAAAGGCTTTTGTACGAAGTATTAACTAAATTTCAGTAAGCGTGTTCAATACTTTTTCCCTGTGTCATTCCATTTTATTACACATAACTTAATTTCTGAACATATTTGTTAGGATTTCTTTCACTGTATGGATTACTTCGGTTGTTACCGTCATCTGGTGAAAATGTCATGTCAATAGCACCTTTAGAAATATATTTACTGAGAAAAATGGTGGTGTTTTACAACCGGATACCCCCAAAACTCTAAAAACCCTGAGCCACACTTCTAAACCTAAATGTCCTACAATTGCACCCATCCACCTCCCCTCCCGCCGATTTAGGTCTTTATACTGTATGTCCTCGTTCAAGATTACGCGGATAACATTAAAAAAAAAAAGCGTATTATTTTCATAGGTATTGTTACGAATGCTGGCTGAGACCAGCCTGACAAATGAAATATGCTTCACCTTAATCTTTTGGGGGTAACAATGAATAGAGTGTACACTGTATATTTGTGTAAGAGAGAAAAATAGACTAATAAAGAGATTTGATGATGATCTGATCCTTTATTTGACTTATATGAGATGCAAGAGTTTTTATCATGAGTATTTTACAAATATTAAACCTGCAAACCTATAAAAAGCGATTGAATTTCATGTGACTGATCTTACATTGTATACTAACTGGACCTACAGCAGAAGACAGCAACCCTGATTTATTTACAGCTTTTTTATAGCCATGGTGTATTGTAGCATTTACCATACTTATACTTTTGATCGTGAGCTGACAGTATAAACTGTGGAGCTGTAATAGTATAATTCATAAATAGACCAGAAGCAAAAGAGAAAACTTAAAGACTTACAACATTAAAGGCCCTTGGCATGTTAGAGCCTCCTTTATTAATGCTGCGCCTGGTCTGATACATGCAACAGTAAAATTTAAAAAAGGCCTTGCATAAGCACAAGTCAGCTTTTCTAGGCATGAGGAACCCACCAAAGTACTTCAACTTTTAAACAAGTCGGCCTCTGCCACAGAAAAGTGAGGTAATAAAGTGAAAAACAGGCAACACAAGCTCGCCTCAAATCCCCCTCTGTGATAAAATAATGAGGTCGGCAGCAGCTGATCTAAAGTGCCGGCCATCATGAAAGAAGAAAAACAATACCCGCTAAAGCCCCCCCGACGCCCAGAGCCAGAACAGATCAAATGTCTGGCACAGAGATTACACGCAGTGTAGTCATATCTATTAATGAGGTTGACTGAATAATTGAACTGAAAAAATATCAAGATAAAATATGAAGGCGACATCTGGACGCCGTTTTGAGGGGACGGCAATGTCGCTTCGTCTCCCCAGTAATGATGAATTTTTGAATGCTGCTGTTGTCTGCAGTGTCTAGGGGACTCAAGGTTGGACCGACCCACTAGCTGACTCATTTCCTCTTTCCTTTGTTTCACTGAATTTCTTCCTTTCCTCTTGTGTTCAGTCTCATTTTTCTGTCTGGTTCTTGCTTCTTGCTCCCTTTTAACTCTTGTGGTCTTCCTCTGATTTACTCATTTTCTATACTTCTCCCTACTTTCTGCCTCTTTCATCATGGGGCTTTAATTGGGGTACTTCCTTCTCTTTACAACTCTTCGCTGCAAATGTGCTCCAATTCCCAGGCTGAGCCAATACTGCCTTGAAACATGGATGGTAGCCGTTAAAACGAGAAGAATGCTCATGTACATCTCATCCTTCATAAGGCATAATTGGAGAAGACAATGTGAATTACACATTAAAAGAGAAGAAAATAATTTGTAGATAAATGGTAATGATAGAGATTCTAGTTTCTTTTCAAACATGTACACAAAAACATTACTGTATAAGAGCAGAGCTCAGTTATTCGTAACGTTCCACTAATGAATTGAGGCACATACTCTCACAGCTTACCAACCAAACAGGCTGTCTTGTGTTGCTGATTTCTGTTTTCCTGCCCAATTTAAGTAATTAATGGCATATTCTGCAGGACAATTGTATAATTTCCAATCCACATTGAATTTGCTGCACTGGATATTCAACTGATTGGGTCTTGATTGTTTGAGTGAACATGCAGGGCATTTTTCAGAGGTGGGAATTGATGCTGTCATTTTGGCAGCATTGTTATAGTACAAATAGGCCTGATGGAGTATTCATGGCCGGCTATTTACGGGGAAATGGGAGGTGTCCACATGCAAAGCATTAAAGAGCCTTTATTATTGAAAGAAATCAGAGCCAATAATTAGAAAGGTTTGTTAAACCTGCTCTAACACATCATGACAAGTAATTTAGCATGAAGTCTGGAAAACCTAATTTTGGCAGTTTGGTTGTATTGTAAGTTGTCCAACTTTAAACTATACTAGTATGTTCAGGCTACAAGTCATTTTCAAAGTAAGCCGGCGACATGAATTGACAATTGTGATCACACCTGAGCGATGCGCTACAAAACATCAACGTTTTTCAATTGTCCAATGATGCGGTGAAGGGTCAACCAATCTTATCTTTTTTTTCACAATTTCCCCTTCACTCTCCCCCCACAATTCCTGTCGGCACCTGGTCTAGAGGGCTGGGACCAGCTGTCCAGACAAGTGAGTACAGTGAAAGTAAGGGAGTGAGGGCTAGTGTGGGCTCCCGACTGCCGGCTGTTCACCTGTTCTTTCCAGGCAACAGCAGTGTCATGTGTGCGTAGTGCAGCAGTAGAAAGGACAGTGGCGGCTGGCCAATAGAGGGCCACGGGGCCTGGCCCCACCTTGAGCCAAACAAAAAATATATATATATATAATAATAATAAATTATACAAATTGTCAATATTTGTGTTTTTGAACTATGGAATGTACCCAGTAATATGTGTAAAATGTGATATCTGCGCAAAATATATGCTTTTCCTGCTCGTCCTCTCTGCCTGTGTGCTCGTCTGCTCGTCCTCTCCGCCTGTGTGCACGACACGTCTCAGAACGCGCAGCTAGGGGGGCCAAATCGTTTTGGCCCAAAAGAGGCGGGTCTATGAAGCAGTTTAGCCAATTGCTGATTAAAGATATAAATGAGTGACATACAAGTTAGCCAATCAGCGTCCTCAAATAGATTCAGCTTTGGGCCAAAACGATTTGGCCCAAAGCTGCGTGTTCTCGTCAGGAGAAGTCTCTACAGGCGAGCGCCAGCGTCAGCACTACTCCTCCAAGTCTCGTTTGAGGGGAGAACTTTGAGGAGAAACTTCAGGCCAAAAAAGTGATCCCAGATCAGCCTGACCTCACAAGACAGCAGACTAGCGGGAAAGGGAAGCAGTACATGCGAAGCTTCTGTACTAGCTGAACACCAGACAGGTTTGGCTAGCTGGATGACGTCATGCCAATGCATTATTTAGCTTTTTAAAACAACGGGGACAGATCCAGCACGGACAGTTAGGGAGTGAGGGATGAGGAGGTAAGGAAACATGAGAACACCAGGGCACACATGGAGAACTCTGTCAAGCTACATATTAGGCAAAGTGAACATCTTTTCTTCTATATAATTGTCCTCAGTCTCATCTGCTTAACTTGGTCATGGAGACATCAACATTTAATTGAGATGGTAAATTAACAGTGAAAACTCATCAGAGCTTAATTTAACATCAGTATTCATAATTACACTTCATGTTTACTTCTCCTGATCTTTACCTCCTATAACAAGGTACATAGGGGCATCTCAATAAATAAACATGTTATAGTATATTATATAAGTGTTATTTACTGCTTTTTTTCGTGTTGGAATAAATGTTAAATATTTAACTGCAAAGTAGTAATGCGTGTTTGATACTTTAATTTTTTTGCATTAAATCATACTGGGATGTTTGCTGAAATTGATAAGATGGCCCTACCTAGAAAATGTTCCACCAGCCGCCACTGAGAAAGGATGTTGCTAGCTAGCTGCTAGCCTACAGAGCTAGAACTAAACTGCGTGATGGGTAGCCTGTGAATGGAGTTTCTGGACCAGGAAAGGCAGCGGCGTGCTAGCAAGGGAATGTTGTATAAAAAAATGACTTTTTATTTTGGTATCTTGTTTGTATTATATATTTTTTGTACATGGCCTTGTTAGTTTTTGTAATCCTACTTGGTGTCACCTTTGGGTAATTTCTACCGCTTACCCCTGCTACATAAAAAACCACGTTATGTGGCATTGTCACAACAAAGAACCTCCTCGACAGGAGATGTACTGCTTTGATGACATGAGTCTGTGCTGCCTACGTCCGAGTCACAGCGGTCCCGCGTGGCTTCAGATTAAATACCTCCAAAGCGAAGCTCCAAATATTGGATTGTTGTTGATTACTACCAAACACCGGAGCACAAATACAAGGTATTTAGGACAGCTCTGAGTCATTCATGGTTCCCACTGGATGAATCCTACTCACTTAAGTGATCCCCTGACTGAACCACCATGAAGTTGACGTGTATGGTTGTGAGAGAAATGTTTCAACAACTGTTGAATGGATTGCCATAAATGACACACATTCATGTTCCCATTAAGAAGAATTGTAACAAAAAAAACTTGCCAGTTGACGCGAATTTGCGTCAATCGCGCCGCGGCAGTCTCATCGCGTCTGTGCATAGACTTTGTATGTAATCTACTCGCGCAAATTATTTGGTGTGAACGCACCATAAGAAGGGGTTTGCATAGCTTGTGTATCAAAGGGGTAATGGGGTAAAGATAGACTTGGCCCTGAGCAGTGACACTACCTCCATTTAATGCATGCATAGTTGAGGACTTCAGGGTATTTTACAGGTGCTGGAATCGAGTCCTTTAGGGGTTAGTGGATTTTAACCATTGACACATACAGCTGACCTCAGTGGAAATGACTGATGGTCCTTTATCCATTATCTGCAAACCCCTGGCTCAGCCATCGCCATGATAAAAGCTGTGTGGAGGCAATAGATATGCTCTGAATCATACATTCAGCATCTTTAAAGTCAAGGTCATATTAGTGTTGATTAATATATTTGGTGAAACTTTGAAACTTTAAGTTTGAGGATTTTTCTCATTGGAGTATTTCTATCCATTTTCCATTTCACCGACCATTTCAACTTACTCACATGCATCACTCCATTCCCTAAACAGTTTTTAAACTTGTATCCCTGCATGTTTTCAAAGGAAATGTGTAGGGAATTGAGAGAGGCTTTGCATGGCTCTAAGCAACTTATTGTCCTTTTCACGTATGCCAAGTAAACTATTGTACTCCCAGTCACAATAGCAGGGACACAAAGAAGCATGGAAATCTGATTGTGTAACTGGATGATGATCATACAAAGTTGAGCTACGGTTAACTCTGAGCTAACATGCTGTTGGACTGTGTACACTGTCTACATGCAGACTCAACGTTAAACTTCTGAAACTTGTCAAAGTTTAACAATAATCACTTGACATATATGATCTGATCGGTCTTTGAATTTGATATAAAACAAAATGTGAGTCATTTTTTTTAAATAATGCTTGGTAGCACTAAAATTAAACAAGACAAAGTGTTTAGATCATGAATGTAGGCTAACTGATCCCCTACAGTGATGTATCATACCATCACAGCTTGAGCACTTAAATGTTCCAGTCTAACTATCATCACGACTTTGACAGCAAAAAGCAAAGGATTAGTACAAGTACTAGCTGAATGGGACATTCCTACACTTTACATCTTTTGTACCCCGCTTATGTGGTCAGTTCTTCAACAAAGGCTGTCCCATAGTAGTTAAAGAAAACAATTCTGATAAAGCTACAGTTCACTACCTGCACATCAGCAAGCAGCAGACAGACACAGTTAGAGACTAGCTGGTGAAGATAGTGAAGCATTTAGCAGCTAAAGAGAATCTCTCATTAATACAGCTTTCACCTGATCAACAGTTTATATATTGATACAATTGTGAAAAATAATTGAACATATTGTAATTGCTTTTACTGTCACTCCAAACATCCTAAACTTTAAAAAATAATTAAATCATACGAGTGTCAAAGTCCATGGCATGTGATTTGTCTGTTTCCTGTTTTATTTTTAAAGTTCACTCTCCTTCCTGTCTTCGTGTTTGCCCGAATTTGGGACAGAAATGTTCACTTTTGGAATAGCAAGATGTCTTAACTTGTATTTGTTTTTTCTATAAGTTAAAACAACTTACAGCCCATTACTACATAAAACATTGACTTTATGAATACACATAGATGACTGCATAATGTGACTGGTGTTACTGGTCTACACTGGTTTTACCCATAAGGAAGGTAAAGCCAATGATGGTAACACTAGTGGTAATTTTAATGAAAAATGCATTTTACAAAATGGCTTTTACTGGACATGAAACCACATGTTGTCAACTATGTTATACTCAATAACGTAATGGACTGTACTTGTATAGCGTCTTTCTAGCCCATCAGTACTATCTAACATTCATACAATATTCACACACTGTAGGTGTCTAGCAGAGCTGGGGATCATACCAGTGTCATGATCTTGTTTTTTGTTAGTTTGTTTCCTGTCTTATTTTGAAGTTCTCTGCCTCTTGCATCCTGTGTTGGTTTGACTTCCTCCTCTGTGATCACCTGTGTTGTATCAGGGTACTTCTCAAGTCTCTTAAGTGTCATTTCCTTGCTCCTCGATCCTCGCTTGAACCGGAAGTTGTTTCTGCGCCGCCATATTGACGGCCGTCCCAAAGCTCTACTGTAGCTCGGAGGAGCGAGGATGGAGGAGGGACCTCGGAGGAGCCATGAGCGAGGAACCACGAGAACAGCCTTCCAAGAAGTCTTTTAACGGCCGACACGCCCCCTCATTGTTCATCAGTCATGTGATTGGACGCTGCGGCCGATCGGACTGACTGACTGAGTTTAACACCAGAGTGAAGACGGATCACAGAATAAACTCAAGCTTTATATTTGATTAGGTTTCTGATTCATCTGGTTTAAATATATGTTCATTGTAGTCTGAACAATAAAACGACCACAAACAACTTTCTTCATTTATTAGAAAGATTTGTGTTTTCATGATCTGATGTTTCCCTCAATACCTTTTATTATGAAAACAATTAAAGTCAGAGAGAGCTGAGAGACGAAACACTTTTTACATCATTCATGAGTGTTTCATGAGTTTTATCATTTAAGAGAAACAATAATCATATTCTGGGTTATTTAATAATGACGCCACAGTCACAATTTCAAAACGCAAATAATTCATAAATAAGACGATCGCATTCCGCCGGTAGAAATGGATCCTGCGTTTATAAACAGAACACAGGACACAGTTTGTTAACAGACTACAGAGAGAAACACCTCTACAGTGGTGATTACTGTGTGTCTTTATTCGTTGTTACTATTATTAAGTACAGTGATCATGTGAACACACACAAACTTATCTAAAGTCTCTCCAGCTGCTAAAGCCGACTGACAGCTGATCCAGCTGTGATCAGCTGATCCTCCGTCATCAGAAACAGACGTCGCTTCACATGACGCAACTGAGGAAAGGACGTCTCATGTATTTTAAAACATATTTCCTCGTTCCTCTCTCCTTGCATGGTTTCCTCCATGCATCCCTGGTGGGAGGGACTAAGACACAAGGAAAGGACGCAAGTGAGGGAAACGGGGATGCAATTAAGAGACTTGAGAAGTACCCTCAGTCTCGTCAGCCTGTCTCTATTCCCTTGCGTTTCTTCCACCAATCAGCTTTCAGTCTGCCCTCGCATCTGCCCACTTGTGTCTTGTTTTCTGATTAGTTTATTGTGTATTTTGTCTGTTGATTTGTTGGTGTGTCTGCTATGTTTCCTGGTTGTATCCCACGTGCCTTCAACCGTGTGCCTGATTCCGTTGCATTTGTCATTTTGCCCGCTTCTGCACTTTTGGTTTCACCAGCCTCACTATAATGGGCCATTCTACCGAATTAGTTCAAAGTGCGGTCCCACAACAAGAAAAACTATTTAACAAAACAATTAAGTATTCAGACATAGATATTTACTAAGAATGTGTTATGGGCTATTTAAACCCAAGGCATTAAATTAGATAGTGATAAGCTAAATATATACAAAATCATCACTTATAGGGTACTTTCTATTGGGAAGTAGCTGTCCCAAACCCTGACATCTAAATTTCAATTTCTGTAAATAACACTTCAAACTATTTTTAGATTTTGTTCAATTGTGTAATTTCAAAGATCTTTATGATTAAGTTTAAACAGAAGTTGTAAGATTTAGATTTATTGTGGGTTTAATTTTAAAATTAAAAAACTATACCCAAAAAATCATGTCCCCAGTTTTCATGTCACTACCGAAACACAAGGGTTTTAGTCCATTGGCTGAGCCAGGTTTTTAGCCACACCCCTGCATTTTTGACCAGGCAGTGACACTGCATCCCTGTCCCTCATGGCGGAATGGTAAATAGCTAAATCCCATACTTTTGATATAAATGTGTTCCAAAGTCTGAAAATCGGCTTGTAACCTTAAGAATAGTCACTACCGAACACATATTCTCTTCAATTAAGTAAACTTTTTGCGGGTTTATGCAAAGTATTATGTGTGTACACCTCTTCAAAGACGTGTATGCTAGCCATCCGCTTGCTAGCATTCTTTAGTTATGCTCAAAGTTAGCTAGAATTGTCACTACCGAAACAGTCACTACCGAAACATATGGTAAAGTTTCGGTAGTGACATGATCATTTCGGTAGTGACAAAATGGAATGGTGAGTAGTTCAATCCCATCATTTTGAAATAAATGTGTGGACTAAATAGTAAACATGTAGATAATGCTGATTTCTATCTGAAATTGTTCAGCGGAGAAAGAATCATAAGACACCAAAATGGCAAAAGGAATTAGAAAAAGTGGAGCAGAGAGACTGAGAGAATACAGACAAAGAGTGAGGGATGACCCAGTGAAACACCAAGAATATTTAAGGAATGAAAGAGAAAGAAATAAGAAACGAAAGGAAGAAGGAAAGTTGAAATGTATCAGCGATTTATCCAACAGGGAGCAAAGGAATGTCAGAAAATCATGGAGGAAAAGACAGCAAAAGCACAGGGTGTTGGTGAAAAGACAGAGCGAGATGGAGACATTTTGCAGGGCTTCCACACCACCTAGCACTTCTAGTGAGGCTGATCAGACACCAGAGCTTAGGCCTGCAGACCAGAAAAGTAGAAGGGCAAAAATGTGTAACTACAGAAAATTACAGAAGCTAGAGCAGAAGGTTAAAGACATGCAGCGGAGGGAAGCAACATTTTAAAAAAGACGTCAGATGTTAAGGTTGACATCAGACAAGTCAAATTGTTCCCCAAGAACGAAAACTCAGAAGGGTGTACAGAAGCACAGAGTTCCTGCTCATATCAGAAAGACCCTTCTTTTTCACAATACACTCATGCACCAGATGAAAACAAAAGACAAGTCTGTCAGCTATAAAGAGGAAAATGCATTCAGAAGAGCTGTCTCAGACAGGTTGCTCAGAAAAACAGTAGGTATCTCCCACAAAGTCTACAACAAGACTGTAGACAAGCCACAGCCGAGGTTCACCTATCAGAGAACTGGTAATAAAAAGACCATGGACATAGTCAAAATGTTCTTAAGTCGAGATGACAATAGTCAGGCATCAGCGGGGAAGAATGAAACAATCACAAGATTCAAAAAGAAGAAACAAAAGAGGTTCCTCTCTGACACAATGCTGAATTTGCATCAGAAGTTGATGCTGGAGATGCCTCATATGAAGCTGTTCTATTCGCTTTTCTGCAGGACAAAACCTTTTTGGATTGTTGCCCCAAACATCAACAACAGGGAGACATGTGTCTGCAAACTGCATGACAATGCACAAATGAAAGCAGACAGGCTCAAGCACCTTGGCATTATTAACTCACCGAGCTTGAGCAAAGTCGCAGAGGAGTTGTGCTGTGACACTCAGGCTAAAGCTTGCATGTAACGTCTCTGATGTAAGAACAAGTCTCTCACACACACCACAAGTACTGGTACATCAGGAACAGAAGCCACATGGTGGTACCAGTGGCTCACGAAAAAAGAAGATAATGAAAAAGAGAAGGACGGAGAAAGAGAGAAGATCACTGTGACAAAAACGGTTAAACAGAGATGTGAGGGCAGCCCAGAGCACCTTTTGGAAGATTTTGAGAGACAAATGGAAGCCAAATTGTGCAAGCACCTCTTCAACATCCATCACCAGTACACACAGCTACAATCTCTAGCTGCACAGATCTCTGAAAGAAGACGAAGCTATTCTTCACATTGACTATGCAGAAAACTGGCAGTGCAAATATGCAAAGGAGGTGCAGCAAGTCCATTTTGGAGCATCCCACAGGCAGACTACACTGCACAATGCTGTTGTGTACACCACAGATTGTACACTGACATTCTGTGCCTTGTCACCTTCCATGAAGCATGATCCTCCTGCCATTTGGGCTCAGCTTGAACCAGTTCTTCAGTTCCTGAAGGAGAACAATCCAAGGATCCAAAAGCTTTTCTTCATCAGCGATGGGCCGACCATGCAATATAGAGGAAAGAAGAACTTCTATCTCTTGAGCACCATTCCTTTCCAGATGGGATTTACCGCTGTAAACTGGAGTTTCCTGGAAGCTGGTCATGGGAAAGGGCCTGCCGATGGCGTTGGAGCCACCATGAAGAGAACTGCTGATTCACAGGTAGCCAGGGGTACTGACATACCCACAACGAAAGCCCTCTATGACACACTCCTTCCTCTCACCAAAGTCAAGCTCCTCTACGTGGAGGAAGACCAGATAAACAAAGTAAGCACACTCCTTCCAAAAGAGCTGACCACCATCAAAGGTACACTGAGCATTCATCAAGTAATCTGCACTACGCCTGGCACGATCCATTATAGAGTGCTCAGCTGCTTCTGCAACAGAGAGGCCATCTGTCCCTGTTTCCACCCATCGTCCACCAACATTGCACCACAAGTACAGCCTGGAAGAGATGTAAGAACATCTGAACCAACAGCCCCAGAAGATGGAAGCCATTCCACCTCAAGCTCTGGGTGTGAAGGGACTCTCTGTCCAGTTGATGACTTCACTGAAGCCATTGTTGGAAAGTGGTGTGTCATCATATATGACGATGACCCATATCCTGGAATCATTGAAGACATAGAAGAAAGTGATTTGTACATCTTTTCTTCTTTCCATGATATTTCTCTCTTTTCATTCATTTTCACTTGGCCATCTTCCGTTCTCATATTCCCATTCCCTTTGAATCAAACTTTATTTCAGTCTTATAAGATTCCAATACAAGCAATACTTATCATATCTCGCCCAATGTCCTTTTATTTTACCCGTTATCTGTCTGCAGGTGCCCTTGAGGTCAAAGTCATGCACAACATTGGGCGAAACCGCTTTTATTGGCCGCGACTAGAGGACAAGATCTGGTACACAGTGGACAAGGTCATCACCTTAATCCCTCCACCAGAGAACGTCACACAGAGGCATGTCCAGATCAGCCCAAGAGTGTTCACCGCAGTATGTGAAAAACTAAATTTGTGAATGGATTTGTGATGGTGTCTGACACTGAACCCCCTTAAACATACAGTACAACATAATATCAGTTATTTGTCAATGCTTTCTTGTTCTCTTTTACTGAACCCACTTGGGTAATTTTCCATTGATAAATAATGTTTGTACTTTAAATGGTTCTGGATGAACAATTGTTGTCTTCAAAAATAAAATTATTCTATTGACCACAAAACATTTGTGTTTGTAATATTCCCAACCTAAGGCATGTTATGAGTTAAGATTAAGCAATAAGGTTGAGGAAATATGATACAACCTTGCAAACAAAATACTGTGGTCACAACCGAAACAGTACAGTCATTGCCGAAACACTGGATGTTTTGTAAAAAATAAAAAAGTATATTGAGTTATCAACTGTTATCAACTGTTATGATACTGATTGGTTTAATGTATGTTCAATTTTATTAATCATCAACTCTGGAATCAATATGATCAGTATTATGCACTTTACAAAGAAATATTGCATTTAGATTTTGATGAATTGTATAAATTGAACTTAGAAATTTGGTAAAAATGTAATTTTTATTGATTTAATTGTGAAAACCTTCAAGAAATATTTGTAAAAATACTCTACAGAGAAGGGAAGGAAACACAATCTTAACAGGTTAATAATAATACTTTTTTATTATAGTGTATTTCTATGTTTCGGTAGTGACCATTTTTGGGAGAGGAAAAACATTCCAACACAGTCTGAAAATACAATATAAAAATTGACGGTTCTTTTACTACATATGTGTACTTTAGATATGGTACAATATATATACGGACAAAGTTTTGGGAATAAAACATACAAAATTTAAAAATATTTCCAACCTGACTTTGAACCAATTCTGTAGAATGGCCCAAAGTTGTGCTGTGGACGTTTTCTTTATTAAAAACACTTTTAATCATGCTCCTGCTTCCTCTGTGTGTCTGTGTTTGGGCGCTAACCTGATTACCTGCCTGCTGTTTTGTGCAGGCGTGACAACTGGTGACTTCCCCTAAAAGCTTCATATGAGAAAATCAGAACCATCCATCCATCCATTTTCCACCGCTTATCCGGGGTCGGGTCGCGGTGGCAGCAGGTCAAGCAGGCCGACCCAGACCTCCCTCTCACCGGCAACATGTTCCAGCTCATTCTGGGGGATCCCGAGGCGTTCCCAGGCCAGCTGGGAGATGTAATCTCTCCAGCGTGTTCTGGGTCTTCCCCGGGGTCTCTTCCCAGTTGGACGTGCCTGGAAAACCTCCAGTGGGAGGCGTCCAGGAGGCATCCTAATTAGATGTCCGAACCACCTCAGCTGACTCCTTTCGACGCGAAGGAGTAGCGGCTCGACTCCAAGTTCCCTCCTGATGACCGAGCTCCTTACCCTATCTCTAAGGCTGAGCCTGGCCACCCTACGGAGGAAACTCATTTCGGCCACTTGTAGCCGCGACCTTGTCCTTTCGGTCACCACCCAGAGTTCGTGACCATAGGTGAGGGTAGGAACGTAGACCGAGTGGTAAATTGAGAGCTTTGCCTTCCGGCTCAGCTCCCTCTTCACCAAGACGGTCCGGTGCAGCGCCTGCTTTACTGCTGCAGCCGCACCGATCCGCCTGTCGATCTCCCGCTCCATCTTACCCTCACTCGTGAACAAGACCTCGAGATACTTAAACTCCTTCGCTTGAGGTAGGCACTCCGTCCCCACCTGGAGGGAGCAAGCCACCGGTTTCCGGCAGAGAACCATGGCCTCAGATTTGGAGGTGCTAACTCTCATCCCCGCCGCTTCACACTCGGCTGCAAACCGCCCCAGTGAATGCTGGAGGTCACGATCCGAGGAGGCTAACAGGACCACATCATCTGCAAATAGCAGAGAGGCGATCCCGAGACCCCTGAAACTGACGTTCTCCGCCCCCGGGCTGCGCCTAGATATCCTGTCCATGAAAATCACGAACAGGACCGGTGACAAAGGGCAGCCCTGGCGGAGGCCAACACCCACCGGGAACGTGTCTGACTTATTGCCGAGAATGCGGACACAGCTCCTACTGCAGACGTACAGAGACCGGATCGGCCGTTGTAACGGGTCCGGGACCCCATACTCCCGCAGCACCCCCCACAAGACCCCCCGAGGGACTCGGTCGAAAGCCTTCTCCAAGTCCACAAAGCACATGTAACTCCCAGAACCCCTCCAGTAGTCTTGCGAGGGTAAAGAGCTGGTCCACTGTTCCACGGCCGGGACGGAATCCGCACTGCTCCTCTTGAATCCGAGGTTTGACAAACGGTCGGAGCCTCCTTTCCAGCACCCTGGCATAAGCCTTCCCCGGGAGGCTGAGTAGTGTGATACCCCGGTAATTCGAGCACACTCTCCGGTCCCCCTTTTTGAAGATGGGAACCACCACCCCGGTCTGCCATTCCATGGGGTCTGGTCGGGCTCAGCCCGAATAAACACCATGGAGCAGCCACCCTGTGGACCCACCACCCGCAGGGACAAGCATCGGGGTCGGGTGCTATGCAGACCGGGCAGAAAATCAGAACATTTCTGATAACTGAAAAGAGACGTTGGACTTTCCATGTGCCTTTCTTTATAGATCTGAAAAAAATATGTAATACTAAGTCAAGTGATAACATCAGTGTGCATTTTTATTATTTAAAAAAAGGGATTAATGTTCCATGGTTTTATCAGTGATTGGACTCCAATGGACCACTACTTTGATTATGTTTTATAATTATTTGGCATATTGTTTTTTTTAATATATATATATATATATTTGATGGTTATGTATACGTAACTGCTGTCCTTGTGTATTTAGTCATTGTGCATTTCCTCATTCAATGTCCGGTTGTCTGTTTATTAGTGTTCTATTCATTCCAGGTTGTTTTTCCCTTGTCTTGAATTTATTTAGCCTGCTCCCTCAGTTTTAATCTTTGAACCCAGTTTGGTTACATTAAGGCTCTCCTTTTGTTTAATTGTACCTCCATGTGGGTCCTCTTTAAACTCAGAAACTTTTAAACTTGTATCCTCCTTTAGAAATGCATGTGTGTGTGTATATATGTTTTATTTAGTGCTGGGCAAGTTAACGCAATAACACAGTTTTTTTTATTTATTATTAAGCGGACACAAGAACCATGCAGCGAGTGGTGAACAGCTGTGTTTGTGTGGAGTCACTTCCTTCTGCTTCCGCTCCCCCCCCCTGGGTGACACGCTCGGTCCAGAACCGTCGGTCCCTCCTGTCTCACACACACACACAATATCAAAACACATATTGTCGTGTTTTTAAATAAAAATATAAGCACGTGAAAACAACATGCTCTTAACTGCAACTCTTTATTAGGATAACTTCCTCATGCACGTTACTGCCACGGTACAGACTACAGGTTCCTTGCTTCACCTACATTGCCCTGGGTCCTAAGGCCCTCCAGGTACAGCTTCTTATCACCCTCTATGTACCAACGTACATTTATAACAAATACCACACATATTACGCTAATCAGCGTTGCATATGTGTCTGACCAAAATACCAAAAAAAGCAATGATTCATTTAAATTATTTTTTTAGAGTTTTTAAAGTGTTTTGTTTGTAATATGTATCATAAGCATCATTTAGTTATCGCTACTGCGAATTTAACAAACGTAAAAAACATGACGTAGATAGGTTTGCAGTTTTCAAGGTGTATATTTCAAATAGCATCTCTTACACACATGAAGATAAAGTTGTGAACACTGGCTGAATATCTATTATCAGAATCATTATAACTGCTACTGTGTAAAGAGAATACTGCTGTTAAAAAGCACCTTATTTGTTTAAAGTGTTTGCAAACCAAATGTTATTGCACATTTGTTCATATAGCAGTACTTTTAAAATAAAAGTGCGCAATACACTACTTTTGAATTCATTGTTGAATTTTGTGCCTAACAACCAAAAACATCATGCGATTAATCGCAATAAAAAATTGTAATCGTTGCCCAGCACTCATTTTATTTAAAAGAAACTTAAGCTCTTGAACTGACCTATGGTGTATGACTGTTACAAATGTTCTTCTAAGAATGCAAACTGTCATAACTGCAAGTAGCTGTTCAGTATATTCATAAGACACATGCAGATAGAAAATAGTTTAAGTAGTCATTTCTGAGGATTTATTATTCATTATATTAATTTATTCATCTTTTTCTTGGCATTCGGCTATATTATCATTACATTACATTACAGTCATTTAGCAGACACTTTTATCCAAAGCGACTTACAGTAAGTGTATTCAACATAAGTATTCAAGAGAACTACTAGTCACCAGAAGTCATAAGTGCATCTCCTTTCTTCAAACAAGCATCTAAGAGCATAAACCAGAGCAAAAGTACAGAAACAAACTAATACAATAAGTGCAACAAACTAGTATGAATACAGTAAGTGGTGAGTGGAAGTCTCAGGGTAGTACTTCTTGAAGAGGTGAGTTTTCAGCCTAATGAAAGATGGGCAGCGACTCTTCTGTCCCGACGTCAGTGGGGAGTTTATTCCACCACTGTGGGGCCAGGACAGAAAACAGCCGTGACCAGGTCGATCGCCGCAGGGACCTCTGAGCGACGGGGCAACCAGTCGCCTATATTATCAGATGCACAACATGCTGTCATGAACATTGCAGTATTAAAGGGTTATAAAATGTACGCCTTTTGAAATGTAATATTATAGTTTTGTAATCTATAAGAGACGGATGTTGTAAGCTTTAAGATGAAATGTATTAATAATACTGCTGATTGAGCATGTGTTTGTGACAGCATGTGGGTCTGTGTGAACTCTTTAATTAAACAAAGAACATGAGAAAAGCAGGAATTGACCCTGGGTCATCAAGTCACTCATCCATTAGATGCCCTGCAGTGTAGATGAGTAATTTGGGCTATTTTGTGGATTGTATTCTGTTTGTCTCTTTCATAATTCCTATGAGAATCATACTGTGCTCTTTGAATGCATGTCACAAAACCTAAGGGGTAGGGGATATTAATTATTTTTAATGAATTAATTCTCTAACAGAGCTGTGAAAATAGGACATGGGGCAAGCTCTGACAAAAATGTCCATGCAGAGGTTTGTGGACTTGGTCAAATCATTGGTGTTTAATCTCCATTTAAAGGCAGACAAAGTGTGAAACAGTGGTCTGACACACAGATCTTCTGTGACATGGTGACAATTTGGCAGAGATCTGCTGACTGTGACTTGTCACTGTGTGGATGTGTGATGACGGCCCTGCCAGTTATGTTAATTTAGGGGAAAAAAGAAGTAAGGCAGCGTGAAGAAATGATTAGGAAAAGGAATTAAGTCTTTGTCGTTGTTGGACTGAGGCAATTATCACCCCCCATATCGTGTGTGGAGGAGTACAGGCATGGACTGCAGGGGTAGTACTCAACTCTGGTTAATGCTATGTATGTTGTGAAGAGGGTTCTCCAAGCTAACGGGAGAATGCCGTGTCAGTGATGGTCCTCATAAATACTGTGTGTGTGTGTGCTCTCTCATCAACCACAGTGGTTATGTTAACATTAAATAGTTGCATGATGATCAACATCACTATAAGTACCAGTGTTGGCCACATCTGGGTGAAAAAATGTGAATATGAAGGCAAGTTTATTTGTATAGCACATTTCAACAACAAGGCAATTCAAAGTGCTTCTTTGAGATAATGAGTGTTTATTTCCAACTACTTATGACGAGGATGTAACAGGTCTGCATAATCTTTGATGCACGGTGGCATTTCATTGCAGCTACATTTCAAAAATGACATGTCTTTAATTTAAAATGTTGTACTGTGTGGGTATGTTTTACCCATCTAGTGGGGACATATATATATTTACACAATGATATTGTGGGGACTTGCCATCCTTATGGGGACAAAATGCATGTCACTATAATGTAAATCATTACATTTTCGGGTTACAACTTGGTTCAAGGTTAGTTCGGGTTAGAGCCGTGGTTAAGGTTAGGATATCTGATATATATATATAATAAAATAAATTAAAACGTTTTTGTAAATAATAAAGTGAATGAAACCTAGTTTACTATTAAAATGACTGGTTAGGGTTGGGCACAAGCGTCAAAAGGTAAAAGATAGTTTTGTTTTTTAAAGAGGGGGGAGGGGTTTAAAAAAATAAGAGTCAATAAAACAATCTCAAGGATAAGAAAGGTAAGATTATGAGGCTAAAAATATAAAGACAAAATGTCTAAGATAAATAATAGGAGAGTGAATAAAGGAACCTAAGGGATAAGAAAGGTAAAGGGTTTAGGTCGAGATTAGGATTAGGGTTAGCATTCAGCTGGTAGCAGTTATGATTGTAAATCAATGTAATGTCCCCCTAAATCAGGGGTATTCAATTAAAATTCCAAAAGGTCTAGATTGAGAAAATCTCCTCGGGCAAAGGTCCGGAACATTATACTAATATCTAACTTGCGCTATTTAGTGCCATATATATATATATTAGTGCTGGGCAACGATTACAATTTTTAATTGCGATTAATCGCATTGTTATGCGCAAAGTTTAACAATGAATTCAAAAGTAGTGTATTGCGCACTTTTATTTTAAAGTACTGCTATATGAACAAAAGCGCAATAACATTTGGTTTGCAAACACTTTAAACAAATAAGGTTCTTGTTAGCAGCAGTATTCCCTTTACACAGTAGCAGTTCTATCTCTTCACTATCTGTGCTCAGTGTGTGACTGTATGTGAAACGTTCCACTGCTGTGCAACATGAATAACATGTTTCAGCACGTTTCATCTAAATGTGTGTCTTGTGTCTTCATGACAGTCAGAGCATGTGAATGCAGCTCTACTGTTCATCAACATAATGCTGTAACTCAGAGGTGATGATGGTGACCCAGCGATGTCCAGTAGTCTCCAGTGAGAGCAACAGCTGCTGCACGTTGTAACGCTGTCGCTTTTGTAGTCCTCTCCTTTAATACAACTTGTGTATTCTTCTTGTGGTGGTGCGTCTTGAGGCTCATACGTGACGTCATTCGTTGAGATCCTAAAGGTGCGTTCACACCAAACGCGATGTGAACGCTCCTTGAGAACGTTCCTCAGACCGACATCTTCCACAACACTAACCGGCTGCAGTTTGTAGCTATCCTCTTCTCTGAGCTATCCTCTTCTCTGTAGCATTTGTTAGCTTGTCTGGCTTTTGTTAATCTATAGTTCTCCCACCCGCTGCATCCAACGTAGTCTGCCGAAGCCTCATTCTACTGTTTGGGTGGGTGATTTGCTGGCATCAACGGTGTGTAATGCATTTAAAAATAATTGTCGCCGTTAATTAATTAATGCGTCAATTATGGGCCAAATCCAGGTCAATAGTTTTGATCATTTGAAAAAAAAATTTGAACCTGAAAGTTCAAGTTGTGGTCTTGAACATTGAAAAATACAGCAATGTATTCAAAATAAAAATAAGTGAATGAAAAATGTTTTTTGGGTTGAATATCATTTTGATTCAGTTCTGGAATTTTTTGAACACTTTTTTTTTTTAATTTTTCACTTTCATATATATTTTGATATTTGAGGTCTTATATTTTCTGATTCAAATCTTATTTCTTTCGGTTTCAAATCATTTTTTCACTTTCAGATCTTTTTTTTTCAGTTCAGACTTTTGGCCCTGATCTGGCGTGGGGGGCATCAACTGAGAGGGGCGTGGCATCATGAGTGACAGCATAACAAAGAAGGCTGAGGACCTTCCTCATCCACATTGCCTTCAGGCAACGTGGGCACCGCGAGAATTATGATTCAACACTTTCTATACACCATATTCACATGAATGCAGTGGGAAAAAATCTGAGCGCCAGATATCCTGAAGGAAACTTCGGAGGGAACCAGCTACTGGTTCGATTAGTCTTTCGCCCCTATACCCAATATTTTAACAATTATTATTCTCAGTTTTCAAATTTAACTGGATGGATTAAAATAAATACATAGATATAGGAAAAACTCCCCCAAAAAAAACCTTTAACCGGGAGAAAAGAAGGAGAGACCTGTGGGAGAGCAACAGAGGAGGGATCCCTCTCCCAGGATGGACAGAAGTGCAACAGATGTCATGTGTAGAACAGGATAACAGAATTACAACACATTCAATGTATGACAGAACCACGGCAGGAGGCAAGACCTGGTCCAGGTATAACCAGGATACACAGGAACCTTTGAGGTGAGAAAGCACAGATACTCTGATGAAGAAGCAGGTCAATAATGTGCATTAATGGTATCGGTAATATGAAATAGTAATATGAGTAATAATAAAAGTGATATTAGCAGTTGGAGTCAGCAGGGCCATGGTAGGAGGAAGGACCAGGGTCCAGATGAAACCATGCTCCATGGAAACCTGTGAGGAGAGAAAGCACAAGGACTCCGGGGAAGAGACAAAATCAGTAATGTGCATTAATGGTATTGTTAAAGAAGCCCAGTCGTGTGGCTGTAAGCTCCTGAGGTGCTCCTCCCTCCGGAGTAGCCTGGTTGACGCGCTTGCTGTAGGCTATGCTAAACTATCTGTGAGGTGTGGTGCATTCAACACATCACAGAGACCTTTGTTTGATGATCTATAGCGCATTTATTTTCGTCGTGGAACAATGTACACGAAAGCCACTCTTTCCCACGATGCAGTAAATGTGTAGCATATCGCGGTCAAAACCGTTTGCCCTTCCGGGGTCAAACACCTGACAAACACAGCGAGCTCAGGACCTATATACCTGAGCCCAGGAGAGGAACACAGCGCCACCCAATGTACACACAAAGAAATACACTGGTATTTATAACACCATATTTGGCTCTAACAGGTATCGGTAATAGGGTTAATAATGTTAATAATAAAGATGGTAGTAGGTGTCAGCAGGGCCATAGATGGTTGAAGGACCAGTGTCCAGATAAAACTGCGATCCATGGTAACCTGTGAGGCGAGAAAGCACAAAGACTCCGGGGAAGAAGTAAAGTTAGTAATGAGCATTAATGGGACATCAATTCATACAGACAGAGGTGAAGAAGAGGAGAGAGGGGCTCAGTGTATCCTAAGGAAGTCCCCCTGTAGTCTAAGCCTATACCAGCTTGTCTAAGGGCCGGTCCAAGGCAAACCTGAGCCAGCCCTAACCAGGGGCGGGCTGGCCATAGAGGATACCGGGGGAATACCCGGTAGGCCGATGGGGTTTGGGCTGGTCCAATACCGGCTCACCTCCATCACCAACCGGCCCTCCCTCTGACATCGCCGGCCCCAACTATATTATATGCTTCACAGAACACGTTCAATTTACTCTAATACCTAAAGTCAATAATCACTGACTGACATTTATACTACTCGCAATCTGAGGACGCCATAGCACGGCAGGACACTACGGTGCTTTTAAAAACTTTTCTCCACAACCGCGGTCTGCGCCAGCGTTCGGTTGGATCCCGGCCGGCGGAGGTGGGCTCCCGGCCCCGCTGCGAATGGCCACCGTAGACCGGCGAAATACAACTGGGGCGGCTCGACTGTCACGGCGTCCATGAATCGAGAAGGACTTCTTACTGGAACTGAAACGATGTACTGGGATTAAACTCTTTGTCAACAAAGAATTTGGTAAGTGACAAACTGCGTTTGTTTTGTTACATATTATTACATAATACAAATATACATAATATTTGAATGGCTCGTGCTCTTGTGTGGTGGAATGCGTGGATCCGCTGCAGGTTTGCTGGATTGATATGTCATGCTTTGTTGTCATATGAATATATGTGACTGGTTCTTATGACTTTGTGGTTGTCATTGTGTTAATTATGTTGATTTGACTATGCATTGTCCGTTATTGACGCAGCGTCCCGTGATGCACGGATTTATGTAATTTGTTATGGCCATAACTTCTGGACACAGGGAGAAATCGACCCCCTCCCCTTGCAGCCATGTGCTCTCAATCGGCTCCAAAACACAACAGCAGGTTAAAGTAAAAATCAAATGGATTTATTATCCAAGAAGCATAAAAACAGATACAGACAGTTACAAACCGAATCACACTACTAATAACAAAACAAACATGTATAAAATGAAATGTGAGATCCAATCCAACCCAGGAGGCTGGTCTGCCTCCTCGGTGGCCAGCAGAAGATCTGAAATCCCCCAGAGCTTCAAACCCTTTGTCCCCCCCAGAGTTACATTCCTCAGCTCATCAGCTCATTGATTGGCTGAAGTCCAACAAGCCCCACCTGGGCCTATGCCCCATTGTCCTAAACTTCACACCTCTCCCAGCCACTTTCACACAACCCCCACTCCAGCACATTACTCAAACCCCCTCTCACAGACACTTAATGCATGAAATTACCAGACTCCTACAAGTAAATATACTGTATCACATTATATCCATAATTAGGAGCTTTAAAACTTAAATCCCTCACAATCTGCAATCTGCACCGTAGCTTGCGTCACTCGCTCGCAGACGAAGCCGTTTTTGAGTGCGAGCCGGCAGCATGGTACCGGTACCAAAACGTAAATCCTTTAAAGGTGGAGCTGAAAAGCTCAGGGAGAAAAAGAAGAGATATCTGGAGGAAGGTGCATCAAAACATTTAAAAATCTCTGACTTATTTGGGAAAACACCGACTGGTGACAGTGTTATGATGGTAAGTTGTGGCGTTGACTTGGCCAATGTTAGCTTGCTTTTCACAGATGAGGTAACGTTCCCTACAAGCTAGCCTAGCTAACATTAGCTAGATAAATGATAAATGTCCAAAATTGAGACCGTTATGATCTGGTCAAATAAGCAAGCTGGCGCTGTTGACATCATTGAGATTATCTAATTTAACATGTTAGCCATAGTCACTTGCTCACAATCGATGAGCAAGCTATCCATGGTGGTAGTTGTAAAGAGGGCAATCTTATCATTTCTAATGATTTATGTCAAATAACGTTTAAGTTAACCAGCTAGCTTGTTATGCTAAAATCACCGTGTTACACACAACACTAACATTATAAACAATTTTAATATGTTATCTAGATTGATGATTCTGCTGCTGGAAACAGCAGCCAGGGGCCCCAGAGCCAAGATAAGCCAGGATGACAGGGATAGTCAAGGCCAGGATGACACAGAATGTGAAGGCCAAGATTTAGAATATTTCACCAGGCCGAAGTCGGACACATTAGACCTGTTCTTCCGTTTTCACCCCCAGCAGAAGGCAGACAAGGCTGTAGTGCAGAGCTTTTTTTTGCAAAGATGGCACAAACAGAAAATGGCTATCATACAGTCAAGACAAAGAAGCCCTCTTCTGTTCCCTTTGTCTGGCTTTTGCTAATCCCAGAGAAAGCAACTCTTTCATCACTGGCATGTCCAACCTCACACGTACACCAGAGAGTTGAAGAGCATGAGAAGAGCCACCTACACAGAGGTTGCGCTGAGGCATATTTCCTCAGATCCTCAAGAAGCACGATCCAGGACCTTCTCATGGGACCTCAGATGTCGCTTCACAGAGAGCAAGTCCGCAGGAGGCGACAAGTGTTGGAGCGCATTATAGATGTGATGAAGCTCATCGGCAAAAGAGGTTTGAGCTACAGAGGCAAGCAGGGAGAGGCAGCATACACACTTGATGACGACACCATTGACCATGGTAACTTTTTGGAAATGATAGTTTTACTGGGAAAGTATGACGTCTGTCTCAAGGAACACCTCACTCTCTGCATCGAAAAGAGCAAGCAGATACACCAGTCTGGTTCAAGAGGAGGTAGAGGTGCCCTTGTCACTCTCCTATCCAAAACGACCATCGACTACATCATCACCACCATTCAACGCCTAATGAAAACTACCATCGCTGCTGAAGTTCGGGAATCTGGAATGTACTCGGTCCAGATCGACACCACACAGGACATCACAGCCCACGATCAGTGCTCTGTTGTCATACGGTATGTGACAGACACTGTTCATGAGCGACTAGTTGCTGTGATCAGATGTGAGGCATCCACTGGGCAGTACTTTGCCCAACTTGTGAATGACGTGCTGGAGACCATGGATCTGGATGTGAAGCGGTGTATTGGAAATTCCACTGATGGGGCCTCCAATATGCAAGGCCGATATAAAGGCTTCTCTGCACTGCTCTCCGAAATGTGCCCGACTCAAATCCAAGTGTGGTGCTATTCACACATCCTAAACCTTGTGCTGTCAGACACAACACAGTGTGTACTGGCACGTGGCTCTCTTTTTTTCCTGATGAACAACATCGCTGTCTTCTTCAGAGAGTCCTACCAGAGGATGAATATCTGGGAGAAGGAGAGCAAAGACGCAGACGTCTCACCTCGATAGGAGAAACGCGCTGGTGATCCAAAGATGCAGCTGTGACAAAGGTGTTTGGCTCTTTTGGAAAGCCAGACAGGGCCCTGTATGTTGATGTCCTCCACACCCTCTCAGCCATTGAAGATGGAGAGACCATCAATGCCACGGCACGAGTCAATGCACAGGGATACATCGGCCAGCTTCTGAAGTATGAGACTATACTTACAGCTCTGATCTTCCTGCAAATTTTCCAGGTCACGTCACCAGTCTCTAAATACCTTCAGACAAGTGGAATGGACATCCTGACAGCTCATCGGATGGTTGCGGCTGCAGAAGCAGAGCTGAAGGATATGACCAGAGATTTCCAGAGTGTCAAGACAGCGGCCGACAAATTCGTCCAGTGGGCCAACAATCAACTACAGGAGCAGAGTGAGGAGACTGAGCTGGAGGTAGAGACCACTCTGCCACAGAAACGGGGAAGAAGGAAGAAATCCATGCCTGGAGAGATGTCCCGAGATGAGGCTGTGACTGATGCTTTGGAACGGAAATTCCGCGACGTTATTATCCATATTTTGAGAAAACTTGGGCGCATAACCACGATTTTTGTCGGCGAAGTTCAGCATGAAGGTACGTTTGATCACACACAACGGTTTAGTGCTTCTACGGATCGTAAAACAGAAGTTAGTTACGTGTTCCGCCACGTGTGCTAATGCTAATAAATGCTTTGTATGACTGGGTAGCTGTTAGCATGAGGGTACAAACATTGATTTACTGTACTCATAGCGCCGATTTCTGGCCCGGATTTGGTGCTTTTATGCCACGATATTGTTTTACTTATATGAGTAGCCTATAGTTGTCTTTGGAGTTTATAATAAGTGACTTATATGATGTTGTTGTCCACACGTTGCTATTTCATCCAAAAAAAAAAGTGGCCGTGTCCACACTACCGGCTAATAATCATGCTATTTTCCGCATTTGATTTTGGGGTACCCTCAACACGCTCGTAGCCAGAAGGTTAAGTGTATGGGTATTTTTCCAAGTAGGCCACATTGAGTGGGCAACGCGCCGTGTATTGAGTGGGCAGCGCGCCGTGTATTGAGTGGGCCGGTCTGACAGTAACTCCCGGGCCACTTTTTTCCCCCAGTCCGCCCCTGGCCCTAGCTATAAGCACTATCAAAAAGGAAAGTCTTAAGCCTACTCTTAAATGTGGTGAGTGTGTCCGCCCCCCGGACTGAAACGGGAAGCTGGTTCCACAAAAGAGGTGCTTGATAACTGAAGGCTGAAGGTATGACGTAGTCTGGAACGTGGCGACGTCTCACCAGATGACTCAGGACTCTAAAATGGCGGATAGCCAAAAGTAGACCCTATTGTCTCTACACGTGCCTGTAGCCGTTAGAGCAAACTCGTAGCTACATTAGCTACATTTCTCATGGTGTGCCCACAAACCCTTTTCAATAAGTTCAGTGTTTGGGCCGCTGTAATTATAGAATCCTGCTTACGTCCGTGCTTATCAGTAGGTGGCGCTATGACAATGAGTTAATATTGGCATGCAGAAGTCCTAAAGCCATGACAGTCAACAAGCATGTCAAGTTTGGGACAGTTTTGACAAAGTACAGTCGAGTTACAACAGCTTGATGGATGATGGCGAACCATGTAAAATGGCCATCACACCATATCCACGTCGTTGGATGAAACCTAAAGCTTTTAGTAACTTTTAATCGGTAAGGTCTTTAGATTGTTTTGACCAAATTCTAAGCTGATCGGATTAATTCCCTAGGAAGAGTTCGTAGTACAGCACCTGGAAATGGAAAAAAAACACGAGAAATTCATACAAAATTCAAAATGGCTGACTTCCGGTTGGGTTTAGAGCATGGTCCCAAGAGACTTTATTTTAAGTCCACATGTGATACATGTGCCTACCAAATTTTGTAAATCTATGTGAAACGTACAACGATGGCTGCTTCGTCGAAATTTTGTAGGGGGCGCTATTGAGCCGATTTGCCACTCTGAACCAATAAAATCATATTCCATAACTACATTTTGGCCTTTAAATCTGTTCGCCAAGTTTGCTTATGTTTCAAGCATTTTTAGCCTCTCAAAATTACCTTCGGTTTTCACGGCGAAGACTGCGTCGCCACGGCAACGGCATTGGACGAAACATCAAAAGTTTCATGAACTGGTATTATGAACTTCTTACATTTGTGTGGAAGTAATTTGATGTTGATTTGATTTATCGACTAAGAGAAACAAGCCAAAGTATAAAGACTTTAAGTTCCTGTTACCAGTAGGTGGCGCTATGACTATGATTCAAAATTGGCCTGCAGATGTCTTCAGGATTGGAGTCTAATCAAACATGTGAAATCTGGTAAAGATCTGATGATGTGGAGTCGAGTTACATCAGTTTATTCGTTCATGGCAAAGGATCGAAATTCGCCAAGCCGCCACGTCGCCGCCCTTCAATAACTTCTTACAATTTTCACAATGAAGCATCAAGGTCTTAAGGCTGTTCTGACAACATTTTAGAGGGATCTGATTAATCTGTGAGGAGCAGGATGTCAAAGTACACAACGTACAACTTCCAGTTGCCACTAGGTGGCGCTATTACTATGATTCTAAATTGTCTTTTAGATGTGTTCTGGGTCAGGATGTTATGACATATGAGAGATTTGGAGCAGATTAGACAATGTATGGCCAAGTTACAACAACTTCCTGTTTCACGGAGAATGGTGTTTTTTTGACACCACGCCACGGATACATTGTTCGATAACTTTTTGATCTTTGAGTAACGTTTCACTGCCAAGGTCTCAAGAGCATACTGACCGAATCTGAAGTCAATCGGGTCAAATCTCTAGGAGGAGTTCGTTAAAGTATGACGCCTTGAAATGGTCAAAAAACGTCATAAAATTCAAAATGGCCGACTTCCTGTTTGGTTTGATGAAAAACTCCAAGAGGATTTTTTGTGCGTCTCATCACGATCCACATATCTACCAAATTTCATACAGCTAGGTGAAACCCGGTGTTGGGGCTACTCAATAGGGGGCGCTATCGAGCCAATATTTCATACTGCAGCTGGACACCAGACTGCAATTTTCGCAAATTCTGGCTTGCGTGCCAAATTTCAAAAGTTTTCCAGTATCCCAAGCACTTCCTTTTTGCGACAAAAGACACGCGATAACAATAATAATAAACATACGAAAAACAATAGGTCCTTCTGAGCTGTCGGTGGAGCTCAGGCAGTGTGAGGAATTTAAGTTTTGAAGCTCCTAATTATGGATATTATGTGATACAATGTATTTACGCAAGTTTAAACCAAGAAGTGTGTTTGAGTGTCTGTGTGATCAGGTTTGTGGAATGTGCTGGAGGGGGGGTTGTGTGAAAGTGGCTGGGTGAGGTGTTAAGAGTAACAATGGGTGATGACCCATTGTTACTCTTAACACGATGGGCCTAGGAGGGGCTTATTGGGTTTCAGCCAATCATTGAGCTGATCGATATGTAATGTGAGACTTTTCAGAGACTTTGGGAGAAAAAGGAGATGTGAATCTGTGAGGAATTTAAGTTTTGAAGCTCCTAATTATGGATATTATATGTTACAATGTATTTACTTAAGGAAGTTTAGACCAAGAAGTGTGTTTGACTGCCTGTAAGAGAGGGGGGTTTGAGGAATGTGCTGAGAGCGGGGGTTGGAAAGTGGCTGCGTGAGGTGTTAGAGGTGTCAACAGGTCAAGAGACAAGGAGGGGCTTGTTGGACTTCAGTGAGATGTAACTTTGAGGGGACAAAGGGGTTTGAAGCTCTGGGGGATTTCAGATCTTCTGCTGGCCACCGAGGAGGGCACACCAGCCTCCTGGGTGGCTCGGATTGGATTTCACATTTCATGGAATTTATATGTTTGTTTTGTTATTAATAGTGTGATTCAGGAGAGATTCAGACCTCCTCCTGACCATGGGGCAGACACAACTGTCTGTCGTGTGGCCCGGATGGGGCCTCACTTTCATTTGATATATATATGTGTTTGTTTTGTTATTGTTGGAATGCTGTTAAGCATTCTATTGTTATCCTAATCTTTATTGTTGGAATGCTGTTAAGACTTTTCATATTTCTAACCTTTAAACTTTATGAATTATTAAGCTTTTTGCAATTTTTTTTTTGAATGGGTTTCTATGGAGAAAATGTTCAAATCCTCTTCAAATTTCAAATCCTTCTACTTCCTCATACTTTCAGCTACAGACACCATTTAAACTTTAAAATGTTGAGAAAATCCTGATCTATTGCCGCATTATTCACCTTTTTGATATCTTTTATACTTTTTGAACTGCAGCAGTTTAACTTTTATGATTTTTTCAGCCCTTTTCTGCTTTTATAATGGGTGTGTATTGCGCAGCTTAGAGTGCGTGATGTCACCGCTAGAGTGAAGAGCAGCTTGAGATTCTTGTGAAAAAAACATTTGTCTTTTGCCACTGTGTCCACAATCTTCACTCTTCATGCATAATTTCTGGATGTAGAAGTAGCTAATCTTGTCCTTGTCATAGACAAATGACTGTGGAATCCCACAGATTTACACATTTGGCACAGAAGCCTGTAATTGAGAGGAAACCCAACTTTCTGCTCCATAGAGACCAATGTTAAATTTTGCTTCAAAAACATCTTCCACAGAACACGGTACCCCATTTCTAAATCGCCAGTTCAGCCACATTTCTTAGACTACAGACACAAGTTTTACAGGATCTGTTCTTCAACTCATCCTTCCTCTCATTTATTAATATCGGAGCAATAGGAGCTACGGTTATGGGAGTTTTGAGGATTTGTTTGAGAGGTGTTTCCCTGTTTAATCTCCATGAAAAGGCTGCAAGGACACAGGTGTTTCTGATTAAGCTCATTAGTGATGTTGATAAACACAGACTCTCCAACAGGTGCGTCCTCACCATGGCAACCAGTTACACGCACGCAGGCTCTCTCTGTCTGTCTCTCTCTCTGTGTGTCTCTCTCTCATACAGTTATTCAGGTCTTGGAGACTTTTAGAGGACCCCCCACACACACACACACACACCCCATTTCAAAATACAACCCCCAAAGAGTGAATTCTAACTGAAATGCTTGTGATGAAGCCTGGCATTTAATAACCTCTGTTTGTGTGTCAAACATTATGATTATGTCTCCTCTACCCCCCACCCAGCCCCACCCTTTCAAAATAAAAGCCCCATGGTTTAACTGTATTTAAACAAGCTCAAAATTAGGCTTTTTTGTTAGAAAAATGAATGCTCTTACTAATACTGCGACAACTACTACTGCTGCTGCTAATATAGTATTACTACTACCACTACTGCTATTACTACCACTACTACTATTACTTATACTACAACTGCTACTACTACTACTGCTATTCATGCTACTAAAATTAGTAATACTACTACAGCTATTGGTACGGCTGCTACTAGTACTACTACTACTGCTACTTCTTCTACTGCCATTACTATTACTACTATAACTACTTCTACTACTACTACTACTGTTATATTAAATACTACGACCAATACTACAGCTATTACTACGACAACTGATACTACTACTTCTACTACTTCTTCTAATTACTAATACTTCTACTAATACTTCTACTACAACTACAACTTCTACTACTACAAATATCACTACAGGACTTTTCCCTTTCAAAATGTTCAGCTCTTTCAGGAGAGGGGTGCTTTGACTTTTCATATTTATAATCTTTTAACTTTGTGAAATATTAAGCTATTTGCAATTTTGTTTTAATGGGATCTCTATGGAGAAAATCTTCAAATCCTGTTAAACTTCTTCAACTTTCAAAGCCTTCTTCTTCTCATACTTTCAGCTACAGACACTATAGTTAGACATTTCAACTAGAAGGGTTTTCAGCAGTGTAGTTTAAATGCTTTCGGGCTTCAACATTCTCTGTCTGTCTCTGTCTGTCTCTCTCTCCTCTGTATCTTTCTGTCTCTCATTCCTTCTTGCTCTTCTCTCTCTATGTATCTCTCTTTTTGTCTGTCATTCTCTCTCTCTTTATCTCTCTGTCCTTGTCTCTCATTCTCTGTCTCTCTCCCTCTTTGTTTCTTTGTCTCTCTCTCTTTATCTCTATATATATCTCTCTCTGTCTGTCTCTCTTTCTCTGTCTATTTCTCTTTCTCTCTCTCTCAGTCTATCTGTGTCTCTCTTTGTCTCTCTGTCTGTCTGTGTCTCTCTCTAGCTGTCTCTCTGTCTGTCTTTCTCTCTCTGTCTGTCTCTCTCTTTGTCACTGTCTTTTGTCTCTCTCTTTGTCTTTCGCTGTCTGTCCGCCATTCTGTCTCTCTCTCTGTCTATCAGTCATCCTGTCTCTATCTATATCTGTCTCTCTCCCTCCTCTCTATTTTTTTACTCTCATTCCTTCTCTCACTTCTCTCTCCAAGTATATCTCTCTCTGTCTGTCATTCTGTCTCTCTCTCTCTGCCTGTCTCTGTCTGTCTCAAATATTTTTTATTTATAATCTGTACAACAAATTACACCCTCTGTCCTTGGACTCTTAAATTGCACAAGCAATGCAAAAAGCAAGTACACTCAATCATACAGCTTTGTTTGGCTATTTAATGTAACTCTGTCTGTTTCGTCATTGAAAAGGAAGCACCTTCCAGAAGACAAAACAAACCTTGGACTTGACAAAAATAAGTGTATTTTAATTAATAAATCAATTTAAATTCCACATAATAGCAAAATTATTATGTATTCCTGTTTTTTTAACATGATAAAATATTGTCCTGAGTTGGTTGTCATATTCTGCTTTAAGCTTAGATGCCTATTGCTTCTGTGATAGTTGCAGCAATGCAAATAATAATGCATAGTTAAAAATGGCAACAGTTTACCAATAGTTTCATCATTATTTAATAATTTATTGTCATATTAACCAAAGTTGATTAGGAATTTGTTTCACTCAACACCTTTGATCCTGTAATTGACCGCTTGTTGTCACCATCGGCTGGAGTCGTATTAGTAGTGCTAGCGATGACTGATATTGTGGTTGGTTGATATGTCCTACGGGGCCACCGTACTACAGCAAGACCCTAAACTTTATTTTTCGGGATAAACTATCATAACAAAGACAGAAACCCCTATTTGTAGGAGCAGATTGGCTGGGCGGACTTTGAATATTGCCATTGATTGTTGTGTACCCCTTGTCTCACCTTACTCTAACGTTACGGCTTTCAGATTGAGAGGTGACGAGCTATATAGATATACAGTAGTCCGTATGAAGCAGATTCCTCCATTTAAAGCTAATGGTGAAACAACAATGTAAAAAAAATTGATAGTGGCCCAAATAGATCATACAAAGCAAAGGAGCGATGCTAGTCTATCATACAACTGTGGTTAGAGTGGTGATATGTTGTCAAGATATTAATGTATAATTATTATATTAATGTGTTGCTTGGATGTATTTTGCCGATGGCTGGCACTCTGCTGTGGGTACGGACCCCGCAGACCTCCTGCCCTCCTCTTGGTTCTCCAACATGTTCTGCGGACCCGGCTTGACTCAGACGCATATAATAAACATCTTTAGAAAATAAGTCACAGCATTTCAAATAAAAAATGAAGTTTACGTGAAACAATGCACACCATTACAAAGGCAGAGTTTGACTTTTGACATCTTAATTTAATGCGATTTAACATAACACACTTAAACACATAAAAACATTTTAATATGAACGGTAAAAAATAACAACATAATGAAACCCTGAATACAAAATAACAACTACATTACAAATATGAATACAAATAAAGGAACATGTGAACAACAGTGAACTATTCTACTGTCACTTTAGTGACGTGGTTCCCCGTCAACTGTATCCGAATCTTCAGTGGGGGATTGATTAAAAGCGGTTCTATGGGGGTCCACAGAGCCTCTGTTATGATAACGGTCCGGCCGTCATCCAGCAGGAGATTCAGACTGCCTGGCTCACCCTCAGCGTCCATCACCCCGAAAGCGCCCACCACGTCATCTGAGTTGACCTCCTGTCGAGAGAAACAGACATCACGTTACCTTCTGTTAGATATCCTCTGTCACAAATCACCCAAACATCAATGTAGCTACTCCTTAACATTTTTTAAAAATCCAAATAATCTACCTAGACCGTTCGTTGCTTATTCATTTTAAATGTCATCCTTTGTTCATATTTGTTTTTTTAATGTCACTTCAAATATATTTTATTTACATAGAATAAATTCACAACATCACTTCACTTCGCTGTGTGTATTTTGAAGATGTGATTATGTAAAGAAATTAGTCTAAAAAATGAATGTCACTATTATTTTAAAAAAATGTAAGAATGAATACAACAGCAACAAGCAAGTAGGGCTACCTCGATTGTTGAGAAGTTGGTGGACTGCAGCTGCAACCCGTAGTCCGACTCAGTAGCTTTCAGGTGGGACACTTTCATCCGTGCCCCAATCTGCAGCTTCTTCACCGAAACCTCCCTCCAGAGGCACAGCGACAGTTGTGTATCCCCCTGTAGAAAGTCATGTGAAATAATATTTTAATTTTTAATTCTATAATTAGAGACAGAAAGAGAGAGAGAGAGAGAGAGAGAGAGAGGTGGATTGCCTACCTGCTGCAGTTTAATATTTCGCATGGGAAATATTTCTTTGCCCTTGGTTATCTTTTTGAGCGTGGACAGCTGAAAAAGATGGAATTGTGAGTTAATTCACATTTTATACCAACTCTTTTTTCCTTATATATACCACCATAGGTTACCATAGGAACTTACTTCGATCACCTCCCCCTCCACGGTCACTAGGCCCTTTGCCTCACTGCAGGCTACTGAGGGGGGTCAGCAGAGAGATGGGACGTATTAAGGCCTCTGCCTGCTGTGTCAGCGCCTCTGACATGTCTATTGGTGCGCTTCTAAAGAACATGGTCTCTCTAGTGATATTGATGAGGTATGGCGGAGACTGCCCTCTTAAGGAGTGTCCCTTTAGGACGTAGCTCCTACCCTCCTGGAATTTCGAAGAATACTCCTCATAGATGGTGACTTTGGCCAGCACATTGTGCTTTGTGGAAGCTGGTCTCGCACCAGAAGCATCGAACTCCCAGGCCACCACCCTGGGCTGCTCCGCCACCATCACCATGCAAAGGTGGATTGGTGGTGGCCTGAAATATGGCGTGGGAGGCTTTGTCCATATAAGGGAGTGTAACGCCATTCTGAAATAATAGAATAAACACGAAGTTATAGGATAAGTTAGGGAGTAGGCCAGTACACATTTTTATCTATAACGTTTCTTTTATTTCATAGTGTGTTGCCTCTTTAGCAAATTATCATTAGAAACGAGAGTATTTCGTATTAAAGAGTGCATACAATTTACCTAAAACAAGAGATAGATGCCCGCTATTTGGAAATAACGATAGCTAGCAATGTTTAAAAAAATAGCAATTTCATTTCATTAAGAATATGTCTCTCTCTCTCTCTCTATATATATATATATATATATATATATCATTCAAATTATTATCACATTTGAGAGGAACAACACTTACCTCTCTCTCTCGACTTTTCAGGCAGGACAGACGACTTTAGTGAAAATCAGTCACTGCTATAATGTCGGAGATCTTCTGAGACTCGGTAAATTCGTTTCATCTCAACGCTTTAGACATAACAACCATGGAATGAATACTTTTCATTGGAGAGAAATACACAATACAGACAGTGATTGGTGAACAAAAAAAAACAAAAATACACACAAGGTCCAAAGCGGTGAGATGAGAAGCGCTCAATGAGCGCAGGTGTTCTCTGTGGTACAATGGCTGATAACAATTATTTGTCCAGACTGAGTTATAAGAGCTGACTGTTGATCTTTTCAAAATGTGATGATTCAAATCGTAAGCTAACCTATAAATTATCGAGTGATATTAAGAAAGCATGTCACAAATTAGCCTACGTCTCAGAGTTTAAAAATGAATGAAAGTGCCAACATTTTTTGAAACATTATGGCTATATATCTTGGCGATCTTAGCGATCGGTATTTCCAAACAGAAGTCATCCCTCTTCCGGTGAACTGAAAGCACACTTTAATAGAAAAAAATAGTTTCTAATATTAATACGCCGAATAAAGTAGGCTACACATATAATAATGAATACACATTACAGGGAAAAAAGTCAAATGGTAAACCCATAGGGCTCATCCTATAGGCATAGTTTCTATGTGTTATGTGTATTATTTCATCACTGCTGAGGACAAAGCCTCCAAAGCTATTTTAAACCCTCGCCAATCCACTTATGTGTGGAGGTGGTTATACAGAGCAGCCCAGGGTGGTGGCCTGTGAGTTTGACTTTACCAAAAAGAACGTACTGGCCGCAATTTCGGACGGGAGGTCGAAATTGCAAGGAAACCATGCGAGAGGAAACGAGGAAATGTTTTTAAAGAGACATGAGACGTCCGTTCCTCAGTTGTGTCATGTGAAGCGACATCTGTTTCTGATGACGGAGGATCAGCTGATCACAGCTGGATCAGCTGTAACAGCTCGAGAGACTTTTGAGAAGTTTGTGTCTGTACACATGATCACTGTGCTTAATAACATTAACTAATATTACTAATAACTAATAAAGACGCACAGTTGTCATCACTGTACTTAATAATAGTAACTAATAATACTAACTACACACAGTAATCATCACTGCCAGAGTAGAGGTGTTTTCTCTCTGTACTCTTAACTCTTTCACAAATGGTGTCGATTTATACCGGCAGAATGCGTTTGTCAGATTTGTGGATGGTGTGGTGTATGTACACTATCTAGACAGGATTCATGATTTTCTTTTGCGTTTGACAACAGAATTTCTGATTGCTCCTGAACGCCTCAATGAAATGTAAATCCGCAGCTCTGCTAATTTGTCCTGAAGTCTTTTCTGGTAAGTAGCATTGAACCCCTCGTCTAACGGCTCATCATTTGAATGGTATAAATACAGTTTTAGCGTTTTAAAAAGGCGTTGCAATTGGTGTGTAACTCATACTGAATTTAAACATGACTGGAAGGGCGAAATATTTCCCCTGTACGGCATACACTAACGCCAACGTATAGCTAACACTAGCATAGCGGCCATATTAGCTAGTTAATATAGCTAAACTAATTGCTGTGTATTGTATAATTGGTAACTGTTTCAAACCAATTAACTATTTAGTTAGCAAACTAGTTAACTAACCTATTTGCCAGTTAACATGCCTAAAGTCTGCGTTAGCCGCTATACTAGTGTTAGTCACGTGTTCGCTTTAGCTTAATGCCATAAAGGGAAAATATTTCGCTCTTCCATTCGTTTTGGAATTCTGTATGAGAAGCTAACCAATTTCAATGCAACATGGTTAATGCTGACTTTAGCCATGTTAATTGACAAATAAGTTAGGATGGCTAAGTTAGCCAACTAACGTTAGTTCGTTAGGTAACTGACATTAGTTTGTCAGTTAACATGGCTAAAGCCAGCGTTAGCCGGTATGCTAGTGTTAGCATATACTTTTCCATTCATGTTTAAATTCTATATGAGTTACAAACCAATGTCAATGCATTTTTAAAACGCTAACGAATTAACGTAAGTTAGCAGTTTATTGCCATTAACTCAATGCGGCAATATCAAGCTGGGGAATTTACAAAATGCAAATAAATAAACCATGAATGTCAGTTGCTGAATGCTAGACAAGGGCTAGCGCTAATCCTTGACTTCAGTAACAACAAGCTAATTTATAACGTTAATACTGTTGATGCTTGTCTCAGGCTTATTTCTTTTACCAGCAGTTTTAGCTGTTGACTACATTCAGTTCGGTAACATCAAGGCAAGAATAGTGTTGATTAGCAGGATGCTGGATATATTGCAATTGACATTCTGGCTAGTTTGTTTTAACCAGTGGTTACACTCGTATAAGTTACAAATGAAACTTTATCATAAACAAGCTTAATTTATGACTGAGGTTGAATTAAATCTTGATTTCTCATATTATGCTGGTAGTAATTAACAGCAGTAATCTACTTCTGTTATGCATGTAATTTTTGTTGTTTTGTTTAGTTTAAAGGCTGCAAGTTTGAACCTACTCCACTTACTGTCAGTTTGTCATATTGTTTCCTCTCTTAGACAACAGAACATCAATCCGTATCTGCACTTTGGTTGGTAAGTAAAACAAATACTGTAACTGAAATTGACAACAGACCACATAACTTCAATGTGAATAACTGTTTAGCATCTGTTCTTTTCATTTAAAAAAAAAACAAACATTGACATTATACACTATTTTGTGTAGGGCCGCAACATATCATTTTTTCAATCGTTGATTGATTTGTTGTTTGTTTTCTCTATTAATTGAATAGTTGGTCTTTATAATGTTAGAAAATTGGGGAAAATGTTGATCATCCCAAAGACTCCCAGGATAATGTCCTCAAATGTCTTAAAGACATATTCAGTTTACTGTCATAGTGGAGTAAAGCAATCATAAATTATTACATTTGAGAAGCTAGAATCAGAGAATTTTAACATTTTTCTTTAATGTCATACTTGGCTACTAATCAATTTATTGTGGCTGCTCTAATTTTGTGTACCATGCTATAAAGACAATTATCTTAAAGTCCTTGACAGGCAATAACAGGGATACAATTTTGTCTTGTTGACAACAGTCAGTATTACCACACAACTCACAGTCACACTGTAAAATACATTTGAACTTCCTAGAAAAATATGACATTGATAATAAATAAGGAAATTAATTGTCCACCTGAAAGTACTTTTAATTTATGAAATTTTATATGTCATGCTCACAATAACTTCATGTTTTGTGTAAGTGATGATTCAGAGTGATTGTTTTTGTGAGTTTTATGAAATTGATGCATTTTAGAGTTTAATATCTCCTTTTCATTGACATAAATTCATTGAAATCATGGCATATGGAGCTGTGATCTCCATTTTGCAACTAACTATTTGTTTTCCTTATCACCAACGAGTAAGCGAGCAGTAATAGATTTATTTATTTTATCTTTATTTAACCAGATAAGTCAATTGAGAACCACTTCTCATTTTCAATGACGACCTGGCCAGAAAGGCAGCAACAGGAAGCAAGTATGGAGGGACCAGAGATATCCTGAAGTCATTCTTTGAGAAAAGGAATGCATTGGGTCAACGTATCCTCATACAACAGTTAGTATGATATCCTACGAAAATGCACATCTCATTTTTAATGCCTTTTCCTACGAAAGCCTGCAACACGCGTCAATTTCTGTTCATTATATGCATACATCTTTTCAAAATATACTTCCGTCTTCGGAGGAAACTAGGTTAAGGCAACAAAACTACTTATTTAGGTTTAGGAATAGGTCATTGTTTGGGTAAAAATAACCACGGAAGTGCCGTTACTAAAGCATCCAAGTTACGTTACACAAGCGTTGACTTCTCGTTTTTACATGGGGAACGAACAGAGGTCGACTGGCTGAAAGTTCGCTGGTTGTTGGACCCATCGACCTCCTCTCCCACCTGGTGTGTGGTTTAACGGCCTTTATGTATGTCCTTGTTCAACACCTGGATTACATAGATAAATTTGTGGGGTATCTACAAATTACGGAGCATTATTTCTCGTAGGCATTGTTACTTATACTGGATGAGAACAGCCTGATTGGGTAGGGTCAGCCCTCATTGAAGATGCTTCTTCAGTAACATGTTTAAATACATGTCATAGAGGTAGGGTTTATTTTCTGGCTATTCTTAAATTAACAAATGGTAAATGTATATTTATCCGATGCTAATAGTCCCAATAAGCTCATCAGGAAAGCAGGTTATGTCCTGGGAGTGGAACTGGAGTCTTTGGTGGAGGTGATGGAGTACTCAGTATTATGGACGATGCCTCTCATATCAGAGCACAGTCAGATACTAGGTGCATCACACAGGAGGTATTTTCTATTGATGATCATCAAACTGTATAACTTCCACTTCTGCAAGAAAGTCTGACACATTGGATACTGAGAATAATAATATCCATATCATGTGCAATATTTGTTTTTACTACTTTTTCAGTATCATTGCCATAGAAACTTGATTTTGTCGTAGCTGGTTTATTGAAGAAGCTTCTGCATTGGCATGCCAGTAAAATCATTAAACCAGAGATGAGAGCCATTCAACAGTTTGTTCTTTCATTAGATTCCACTTAATTAGTTGAATAACACAGATGATTTAACAGTTCAAGGGCAAATAAAATCAATAACTGGTTAACAATGGTACTGTAATATCAAATCAAAGCATTCATTACCACCGAACAAAGATACGGCCATAACTGGAACAAATATTCATCACTCAGTCAAATAATGCATCTGGTGCACAGTCAACTTGAGAAATAAAAGGGAATATCACATGCAGACCAACATGCTGCAGCAAAGAAAGGGAGAGACTGAGCAGGGCCTGATCAAGGGTTCATATCAGTTAAGAGGCCTGTACCACAAAGCAGGATTCAGGGTTAGCTTCAGGTTTAGCCCTGGTTTTCATTCCTACCACTGTGGTCCACTTTTTACAGGGATCGGTTGCCATGGTAACTTACGTTGCACACGGCACTTGCTCCGGAGAAAGTTATGTTCGAGATAAGAGATCAACTCTTATGAGAGCAACGCCTAGTTACCAATCAAAGCTTGGTGCATGGATAATTAGATGATATAACACAGAAGTTAAAGTCATAATCCAGGCTAAAAGCAAAACAGTTTAAATGGCAAGGACAGCATGCAAAAAAGTGCAGACTCTGAAAGTGTAAATTAATTGGCTTATGATATCACTGCCCAATGTAGAGCCTGAGAAGATCTGATGATAATTACATGCGAGTATTCCACAAAACAAATGTGTTGCTAAATGTATTGTTATGGTGTGTGCTTTACCCGGTGGTGTGAAACGGACTTGGTAGCAAATCAACTATAAATAGGCTATGATAATTCAAAGAGGTAAGTAGCTTTTCATATCATAGGGCTGTACTGAATACGACGCTTCATTCATAACGATGACATTTAAATTTCATAAAGATTAGGCTACACTAATAAGTTTATTAGCATTTGACCATTTGTAGAATTAGATTGTTTCAGACATACGTTTTTCCAGTGCTGTAAAGTCTAAATTTATTTTGTTGGTGTTTAGCCTTTCAAAAAATAATGTTATAGTTTATTGTTAAATGTTATGCACCACCCGCCATGACAAATTCCTTGGCAATAAACAGTTCTGATTCTGATGCCTGACGTTACTGCATACCTCACCTTCCAGTTGCTTAGCAACCAAAGTAAACTCACGTGTGACAGCAAAGTGAAAATAATCTTGATAGCTTTTTGTCAGGGAAAAATACATATTTTAATCATCGTCTTTTCTATTATCTGTTTAATTTGGGATCAACTGGAAGTGAAAGAGACAAAGAGAAAGTGCCCAGATAACGTGCGTTGTTTTTTGCATTTTTGTTTACTTTTTTACTTATTCTTTCAAATTTGTCATTTAAAGAACCTAAACATATTTCTTTTTAAACAGACAAGATCTGTGATGTGACGTTCACATGTTTTGTTCAAATATTGTTTATTATGTGTTTTTTAAAATATTTATGGGTCTCTATGTTTGGCTGACAATTACAAGCAGAATCTACGACATGGTCAAATAATATATGATAACTATAATAATAGTTTTCATGAATGCATTATTGGATATACATTTTTGGTTGGATGTCTAATTTGCCAAAAACATGATGAAACAAAACAGTTGTATTAGTACATTGTTAATGCATTTTCTATTGATGATGAAGGGTTCATTTTCATGTTGCCTTGAAGTCAGTGAGTTAGCTGTGGGCTACAACTCCGTTTTCTTCCCTCATACTTGTTCCATTTTTGCAAATTGGCAAACGTAAAAATATGCCAAATTAGCTAGTAGCAGTGCCTGTTTGTAATGTACCCCTGGGTTTGCAAACAACTGTTTTCCTCTTTCCTGACAGCCACTGGTTTTCATTACTTTCATTAAAGTGTGACCATCAATGTGCAGACACGTTGTCTGAGGTGGCTTAATCCATAACAGTGAAAATAAGGTCTGCTTCTTTTGTTGTAAGTGTTCTTTTGTTGTGTGGTGAAAGTGTGGATTGAAATAAATACACAAAAATTTCTTGTTGAGTGGTTATTGTAGGTTAGTGTACAACAATGGACACTTTGTTGGTATGGTTTGTAAAATGGTTGACAAATGTAAATTAGGCCTATGTGTGATTTGAAGTGCAAAAACACCACTAGCTTGTTCTCCATTCATAATTTCACCAGCCTCAACTACAAATGTCCTGCTTTATTTCTAGTTAATCTGTAAAAAAAAAAAAAATGCATGTTGGAGTTTCAGAAAACTGCTTTCCAGATGTAGGTAGGTTCAACACTGCAGCAATAAGGCCAATGGTTTGCACTGTTTTCGGCTGTTCCAACTGATCAAATCGGGGAAAACACAAAGGCTACTTTCAAGTCCCGAAAATAGTTGTACACAATGGTGAGAAGTTTAAAAAACTCACAGAGAAATGGCGACAAAGATCAAAAACCTTAAGTCTGGAGGAGCGGAGTCCTTTTGCTAAATACACAGCTAGCTAAAACTGATGAAAAAAAAAAAAACACAGACCATGGTGGTACGCCAGATGAAGGTGTACAAGAGTCTAAAGGCTTACAACTATTTAGTGTGCGGTTGGGTCTATCTCCCGGCAGCTAATTTGCTAGCTAGCTAAAACCGCGAAGCACAAGCTACAGACGAACACCATTGGGTGATAATAACACAGATGAGACTGGCTATGTTTTAGGCAATATCACCACCATGGTCTGTGTTTTTTGTCAATTGTTATGCGGGAGAAAGCTAGTTAGCTATCAACCGGGAGATTTGTTTTTAGCGAGGCTGGCTACCCGGGCAAAACCAAGACAGCAATTGTTCCAATGCTACTTTAGTTCCGAAGTCGTGGACCCAACCGCTCGTTAAATAGTTGTAAGGTTTTAGACACTTGTATGTCTTCATCTGGCAAGCCATGTAGTAGGAGTTATGGAGGACAAGGTCATTTTTTATGTCGATTGCCTACTCACCGGGCAAAATCAGTCAAGTTGTGGGAAAAATCGCTCTTCTTTATTTTGTAGGGATCACATCCAATATGTATGTGTATTTTCTGGCGATGACAGCAGGTCAACCAACCCTTTTTTGTATTCACTTCGTCCATTGCCAAATTGCAAAGAATATAGGTTCTTCACTTCCTGCCTTTCATCTCAATTTCACGTGTCATAATAGTCACGTGATAGCAAACAAGCTATAAGTTTAAAGTGACGATTGAAAACCTTGTTTTAATTATTGCTAATCGCACTCCAGAAATTATCCAATACAGTTAGCTGAACCAACCTTAAGATCACTAATATTTAGGAATCAGGTTTTATGGGGCATCCTTTCTTGACATTGAGGAAATAACACACATTGGTAGTGTGTCCAAGCACCAGAGTCTTTAGAAAATCTCTCATTTTACTGCAATAGGGTCTGACAGTCTGGTCTGTGCAGTGCCTCCCTTTCTTCTAGCTGCCCAGCAATAAGGCTAGGCCTCCAGCAGCGTATTGTCGGCTCCCAGTGGGGACTGGCAGAGAGAAGTGCTGGGCGGTAACCGGTATACCGGTTTTAATTTCCCGTATGATATGAATTTTTCACACACCGTCATACGGTGCATAGCCGAAACAACTGCTGTCACGCTTCAACAGGCAGCAGAATATATTCTTCGCCGCTAAGAAGGCTACAATCGGAGCTACTTGTATTGAGAGGGACCTCTAGTCATGGTTATAACTTTTTAACACAACAATTAATAACCCACAACTAACACTCTTTAACAGGGCAAAACACCACAGACACAACAGTTTGTGACAAATAAACAATTTGTAACACTAATAATTGGACATTTATAAAATTTCACCGCCGAACGGCATGCTGGGTACAGCTCGCCCGCTAGCACAACAGTATGTTAACAGCTAGAAGCTCCGTCGCTACAGTAACATTACATTAAAGAACAGAACAGAGCGATGCAGGAGAGGCCCAGAGAGGAGCTGGGTCTGCTGTTTGTTAGTGTTTTAGTTTTAAAAAATCCGACGTTTTGTGAGTTTCTCGAGCCACTGTTGTTGCAGCTGGTGGTAACACGAGCAACTTACTTCATCACCTCAGCAGAAAACATGAGTTAGAATACCAAGAGTGTGATGACGGCCGTCGGATTCGAGGCCGTCAACCAGTAACGTTAACGCGAGTGAGGCCGAAGGGTCACACATCGCTTGAAGAGGCATTTGCTCGAGGCAGCATATGACAAGAAAAGCAAGCGGTGGAACGACATTACAAACGCAATAACGATCCAGCTATGCAAGGACATGGTCCCGCTACAGACAGTTGAGAAAGACTCAGAGCAATGATTAAAACACTGGATTCAAGGTACGTCTTACCGGGGCGACAATACTTCAGCCAAACTGCTATCCCAACATTATACGAACAAACGAGCACGCCTTTATTACATGTTGACATTAACATGTTTTATATTCTATGTACTTGACAGTAGAGTAAGCCACTATAAACCTATATAAATACACAGTCAAGGAAAAAAGAAATACCGTGAAACCGCCAGAATCTTAAAAAATACCGTGATACACATTTTTGGTCATACCGCCCAGTACTAGCGGAGAGAGCTTTCGACTTCAGGTCGAAGGAAGCAGCGATGGAGAGCTTCTTTGCAAAGGGGAAAAGGCCACTAAGGAGACAGAAGAAGAGCCTACAACTTCCAAGAAAATGAAAGCTTCGTTTAACAGACAATATCAGGACTCTAATTAAATATCAGGAGTATTTCTGATGCGCCAAGCCCGCTATGCAGAATATGTGGTGACAGAGGAAGATCAACTGCTGGAGATTGTAAATGACGGTGGCCTTAAAAGTATGTTTGAGACAACAACTCTGCTGGTGTTTTGGATTAAAATCAAGGCTGAATATCCTGAGATCACCACTGTCTCCCATTACCCCCAGATGGGACCGTGTCGTTGCAGAGAAACAAGCTCAGGGCTCCCACTGATTCAGCGTTATTGTGAGTTGTATTTATTTATGCATTTTATATTTGTTTTCATGCCGATCGTATCATTTTATTTCGTCGTGTTTTTCCACCTTGAAGGCCGGTCCGTGAAAATATTGTCTTACATGATTTGTGGGCAACAAACAAACTTTGGTGCTGGATAACATAGTCATAAGTGTTAAAACTCGCTTTCTCCTTGGTGTACAAAGGTGATCAGCAGCGTTAAACAATGACAATAGTAGTGTAAATAGTGTGAATAGCGTGTAAACAGTGGTCAACAAAAAATAAGACTACCTCTCTCACCCCCTCTCCTTCCATTCATCAAACTAAACTACGGAACAGCTGATATCCCCAACACCATGCGACTCAATTACCGGAAGTGACAAAAAAGGGTGTACAAAATGACACCGGCCATACCTGGCTCCTACAGATGGTAAAGTGGGTCAGACCACCACTTTGGTCCAAAGTCTCAAAAACTACCATGGACTGCTGTAAAATCTGCTCAATATTCAAATTCCCGCCACTATAAATTCTTATCACTGGTGATCCCGTGACTCTTGACTATTATTTGAAGTATTGCTGTGAAATTTGCTGCAGATATTCAAGGTCCCTTGAGGATTAATTCTACTCACGTTGGTGAGCCCCACAGTCATGTCACACTATCATCGGGTCAAAATGTATGTTTGGTTTACGACCATTTATCTGCAAAACTCAGCTGACTGAAAAGTGCTGACTTGAAATTATTGGTGTGCTGCTGAGCTTTACTTAGAGCAGTAGTTCCCAAACTGGGGGGCGCAGTGGAACTACAGGGGGGGCACGGCTTCATCACCAACACACACACACCGGTAAAACGATATAAAATAAAGTAACAAATACAATTGCAAACAAGTTGTAAAGATAGGGCACTATATCATATGGTTGCACCTAAGAAATAAAAATAAAATAAAAAGAAGTCAAGTGGAACCGACGTGACATGCACTGTGTTCCAACCGCGCCCCCCAGAGCGGCTCATGTTACAGAATGATTAGCGGCAAAACCAGAGAGAGAGAGAGAGAGAGACAGAGAGACACAGAGCGACACAGAAAGAGAAAAAGATAAGAGATAGGAAGGAAGCGATGTACCAAGATGGACAGATTTGTGACTGGTATAAAGCGCAAATCAGATGGCAAGTCTGTTACAGCTGTAACAGGCAACGCGACCACCAAAACAACGGCACAAAAAAAGGTAAAAGCAAGAAAATATAACGAGGCGTATCTGTCCCTGGGCTTTACAAGAAGAGAGACCCAGTGTGTTGTCTGTCTTAACATACTGGCGGCAGATGGTATGAAGCCCACTACATAGAAAAGACACTTGGAAACCCACCACCCCGATCATGTGAACAAGCACCGTGAGTTTTTCAAAAAGAAATTGGAAAACTGTCATGCCCATTAGAGTGACTTTGTAAAAGCTGCATCTGTATGTCACAAACAGCTTTTATTGAAAGCAATCAGAACAAAGTAAATCCACATCAATCATTGCTGGATATGTTATTTTCTTGTTTGAGAGAACCTGCTGTTAAATGTGGGGAAATATACGTTGTTTGCATTTACAAAAGAATATGTCAGAAAGCAATTTACATGTAGGAATAGGAATGTGATCGATGCAGAGAAAGCACTGAGTAACTTGCACATCTTGTCTTTGATCATTATTTTATATGTAGGATTCTTTATTTTCTTGCACACTAATTCCCCATTTAACCTACTGTTAAATGGGGAAATGTAAGTTGTTGTATTGTTTCTAACTTAAATTTTAACATTTTAAGTTAATTTTACTTGAAAATATATTCAGGAATGTAATGCAATTAATATGTGTGAAAGCACTACTTGAAAGCAATCTAAAGTCCAATCTTTTTGGAAATTGATTTTATTATTGCTATTTCTTTTCAGTAAAACAAACTGAACAATAAACTAAACTGGAAAAAGTGAAGTGATATGTACTTATTTTAGAAGGAAAAACAAATATTTTACAGAGTTTATATGTTATAATGCAATTAATTCAAAACAAAGAAGATACGACCCATTCGGGGTGCGGTGGGGTCGAGTGCGGTGGGGCTTACAATGTTCCAATATCATCAAAGGGGGGCTTGACCGAAAAACATCATACCTGCTAAACAGTAGCATAGTAACATCATAACATATCAAGTACAGTCTCATAGAGCTGCTGGCATGGCTGTAGACTCTAGGCATACCATACATATCCATGAGGTTTCCAAATTTCAACATGTCTTGATTGTTTCTATTTTATAGTTAGTGGTCCTGACGGTCATCTCTACTTTGGTTTTTCCCTAAGCTTGCGCCCAAGAAGCAGAGGATTTTCAGAGTTATCTAGGTTATCTTTGTTAAGTAATGTTAGGGTGTTCCAGGCAAAGGTATCTGAGTTACCCAGAAAAATGACTGGATCCCAAGTCAATTGATATCAAACCTATTTGGAACGTACTTGCAAGTACACGGTAAAAACATTAAAAATTTGCATGACTACAGAGGATCTGTTTTCATTAGAGATTGTCACACTATGTTGGGTTAAAAAGGCAAAAGAGTTGGATTCACTGCATCTCAAAACTTGCTAATGCATGTAAACAGATTCACACATGCAACACGTGTTTATTCATCTGCATACTACATATGGTATATATGCATGCACAGACATACATGGATTAGTATATCCTGTCTGTCTGTAATTATATATGGAGTACCTGTGTTTGCGGTCGCTTGTAATTACAGCCAAGATACAACTTATCTGCATATGTGAATAATTTAGCATAATAACACATCTCTGGAATCTTTCATCATGCCTCGGGTACCATATGTGTGTCTCTGTCTGTCTCATATGAACTCTAATAATAACATGAAGCAGCTCTTGAAAAGCGAGAGCAGACAGAGACAGCTGGGGCCTCAGACTGGGGAAGTAAAGAGCCACCACTCGATGGTAAAGTCAAACCCAATAGCATCCAGGGACCATACGCATGTTTTTATTTTTTGGTATATTATGTTTATTCTCAAAAGCACAGAGAAAAAAGTCCTACATTGCACATGTCATTTTCCATTTCTCCCCCCTCCATCATTCCTCAATTCCTCCCTCCAAATTCCCCCATCACAAAACAAATCACACTGCCTCAATTGTCAGAAAGCACATTATAGTACTAATAACTCAGGAAGTATACACAAAATAAAGAAAATTTAAATACAGGAGGGCATTAAAGAAAAACAGATAAACAAGTAATGGGTTTTTAAATGCTTTTTAAGTTTTTAATGGACATTACTGACTTTGCTTCTTTCCTGGAGTCTTTGTGCTTTCTTGCCTCGCAGGTTTCCATGGATCGTGGTTATATCTGGACCCTGGTCCTGCTTGACACCCACTGCTACTATCATTAGTAGTAGTAGTCGCATTGCTTGCTATTGCTGAATAGAAGAGTTTGGGGGATGAGGTGACTTCCAATTCATTAGAATTATCCTTCATGCCAAAAGGGTTGAGAAAGCAATTGTGTTTTTGTGTTTATTTATTAAAGTTTGATCTTAGTCTTAGAGGTAAAATATCAAAAGTAGTCGGGAGCCTCTCTATGTGTCTCTACTCACTACATCCTCTAACCCAGTGGTTCTCAACTGGTCTGGCTGCGGGACCCACCATCACCCCTTAATGACAAGCCGCGACCCAAATATTCAACTTCTCAAATGTATTTAATGAAAAGAGGGTACAGTTTGAACCTGAGCTGAAAGTGTCCTCTGCAGTCGTAGTGTAGGAGCTCTCTAGTGCAGAGAAATTGTTCCTGTCAGTCCCCGTCCCACACATGTTTCACGTAAACGAGTAAAACGGCTTCATGCTTTTTTGTGCCAGAACCTCGCTGCACAAAACACACTGAGGTATTTGCCCTCTTTTGTCCTCAATGTAAGAAAATCCATATCTCATGTAGTCGGTGTCGTATTGCGTTTCGCTCAATTAGCATATGAAAACAAACTTTGTGGGTCTTCTTCTATACTGTCAAATGGCGGGTGTATATTAGCATTACAAGGCATTAATGCCAAATACTGTTAAAAAGTGTGAATAACTCCGCTGCATAAAAAATCCCAGGATTTTTTTTTTCCCCCAGTCAAAGGCCCGCGACCCACTGAAAACGGGTCCGCGACCCAAACAGTTGAGAATCACTGCTCTAACCGGAAGTCCTATACTATCACCACATGCATGTTTAACAGTGTCACAGTTTCACATAATGTCTTTATCAAAACCTGCCTTCGAATTAAGTTCATACCTCAGAGCAGAAGGTTGAACATCAAGTGCATTTATAAATCCATTAACTATTTGAAGCATTCAGAACATCTAATACATTATAATGTCTTACAAGAAATTGTATTAAATTATTTTACGAGGTTAGGTAAGTGAATGGCATCTGATAACTAATTATGACCTTTGATACCAACCAGTTGGACCAACCCGTACACACCTTGAACATATTTTAGACAGTATTTTAGTTCTAAAAAGGTATTCCCCACTATTGGTCTTTTTATTGATTATCAACAGTTTTTTTTAATTTTTGTCGTCTGGAATATTTTCCTTTCCAACCATAACAGATGTTAGTCTGGTTTAATAGATCACCATAGTGAGCTTGGAGTTCAGAGGACCGCAAGGTTGTGCTTGATAGTTGGATCTTCCTTTAAAATTATTTTCCTCTAACAACTCAAAAATTAAAGGTTTTTCTCAAACTTAGAACCCTAAAGGTCTTGCTCTATCTCTGTCTCATACATACACATCAAATTTACTTTAAAATGAAACCGTACAAATCTAAATTTACTAGATTATCGTTCAATAAATTTGGTCAACCCACATCTCTCATTCGTTTTCTCGGTTTTGTTGTTGTCTGTTCTCACTCTTAGCTCTTGATTGAAATCCCTGTCGTACTGGAGAGCATTTATACTTTTGTTCCTTTACAGTTTCTGTATGGACTTCACAATAGTTGTGCAGAACAAAATAAGCATTAACAAGATAAGGAAATTCCTCCGTTTTTTGTCGTGACGAATCAGTGAAGGAGATATCATGACTGCTAAGATCCAATCAAATAGCGAACGTGGGTGTCTACGTCATCGTTTTCAAATGTCTACATTGTCGCCTGTTCCCACTACGACGTAACCCCGGAGTTTTCAAACTGACCTAATGTCAGTAGGAATCAGTTGTGGAGGGCTAAACTTAGCAATGTGTTTGAAAATGGAAACGTAGTAGTCTGGATGTAGCCGCAATATAGAAAGAAAGAAACCATTTTTATTGTCATATACATATACACATACACGAAATTTGCCTTCTGCATTTGACCCATCCCTGTATATAGGGAGCAGTGATAGGCGCCCGGGGAGCCGGGGGTTCAGTGTCTTGCTCAGGGACACTACGACACATGACACGTCCCAGTCGAGAACCGTTGACCCTGCGGTCAAACAACCCTCTTAACCCAGTGAGCCACGGGTACATACCTCCTTTAAGCCAGATCATTCAGAACCACGGTGTCTCCCACCATTGTTAAGCCAATGTCGCACATCTATATGTCCCTCTCCAATCGAAAAGATACGATAACCTCCTTGCCTGCCTCAATGATGTCAAATGCTGGATGTCACAAAATCTTTTAAAATTAAACAATAAGGAAACAGATTATTGCCATTGCTGCCATAAACTCTAGCAGCCTGGTTTACAGCAAGCGTGGTTCCCTCAGGAAAGAAAAAGCAGCCTGCTAGAAATCTTTGCGTAATATTTAATGCACATCTATGTTTTGAGGCTCAAGTAAAACATTTAGTTTCGCCATGCTTCTTTCAGCTTCCGACTTAAATATGGTTATACATGCTGTCATATATTCCTTGCCTTGACTACTGTAATGCACTTTGTTGGTATCAGTCAGATCTCCCTTCACCAACTCCAACGCTGCTGCACACATTTTAACAGGCACACATTTTATTAAAGGCCTATTGCTTCAGTAATAGCAGCAATGCAAATAATAATGCAGAGTTAAAAATGGCAACTGTGTACCAACAGTTTCAGCATTATTAAATAATTTATTGTCATACTAACCGCAGTTGATTAGGAATATGTTTCAGTGCACTCAACGACCTTTGATCCTGTAATTGACCGCTTGTTGTCGCCATCTGCTAGACTCATATTAGTAGTGCTAGCGATGACTGATATTGTGGTAATTGATATGTCATACGGGGCCACCGTACTACGGCTAGACCTGAAACTTTTTCGGACATAGGGTACATCCAAAGAGAATTCATAATCATATTCTGGGTTATTTAATAATGACGTCACAATGAGAATTTCAAAACGTACAGACGCTGACCCTGAAATAAATAAATAAAATAATAAATAAATGCTGAAATAAATTCAGAAATATTTGAATACTGAAATTAATATCGACAAGTTGATACCTAAACAAGACATACATAAATAAATCTATTTCTACATTTCTGTACTCCTTTATTTATTTATTTCTGTATCCGTATGTTAATGAGGTAGGCGGTCCAAACCTCATTCTTAAGCAGGATTGGTCAAGTAGAGGAGCAAGACAGAAGCAACCGATTCCCAAATCATCCATGTAGAGTGTAGACGACGTCAAAAAACTAGTTAGCAGCACTAACGGCTTCCACAGTCTGCAGCTGGGACTGCTGGGCGCCTGTGAGTGCTTTGGGACGGCGGAGGGGCTCACGGCAGCACCCGCTGCTCGTTGAGGACAGTAACTGCAGAACGATGTGCTTTCACGTTAGAGTCTGCAAAACACCAGAAAAGTCTCTAATAACACCAGATAAAGTCTTTGATAAGTGTCCCAATCTGCTGCTTACTGTCCACAGCAGCTTCTCTCCAAAGACAGAGACCCATCTGTGTATCCCCCTGTAGGTCATGTAAAATAATATTTTAATTTCTCATTTCTAATCTCTCTCTATATATATATATATATATAGTATATATATATATATATATATATATATATATATATAAATGGATTGCCTACCTGCTGCAGCTTTATATTCCGCATGGGAACGACGTCTCTGACTATGGTGATTTTTTTCACCGCAGACAGCTGAAAAAAATGGAATTGTGAGTTAATTCACATTTTATATTAGCTCCTAAACATTGTTCCTTATATATACCACCATAGGCTAAAACTGAACTTACTTCGACCCCCTCCACAGTCATCAGGCCCTTGGCGTCCCTGCAGCTGCTGAGTGGGGTCAGCAGAGAGAGGGGACTGATCAGAGCCTCCGCCTGCTGTTTCAGCTCCTCTGTCATCAGGATCGGAGCACTTCGGAAAAACTTTGTGTCTTTGTTTACGTCTAAGACATACGGCGGAGACTGGCCTCTTAAACCATGTCCCCTTAGGACATAATTCCCACCCTCCTTAAATTTGTTTGAATATTGTTCATATACTGTGACTTTAGCCACCGGCTTCCCGTCTGAAATTGCGGCCACGATGTTCATCTTGGTGGACGATGGTCTCGCACCAGTACCATCGAACTCCCAGGCCACTACCCTGGGCTGCTCCGCAACCAACACCACACAAATGTGGATTGGAGGCGGCTTAAAATGTCGTTGGAGGCTTTGTCCACAGCAGAGTTTGTAATGCCATTCTGAAATAATACAATACACACAAAGTTATAGGATAAGTTAGGGAGTAAGCCAGTAGCCTACACATTTTTATCTGTAACATTTCTTTTATTTCACAGTGTTGCCTCTTTAGCACATTATTATTAGAAACTAGTGTTTCGTATTAAATTATGCTTACAGTTTACCTAAAACAGGAGATAGATGACCGCTATTTGGAAATAACGATATCTAGCTAGCAGTGGTTAAAAAATGTTAGCAATTTCATGGTTTTCGTCATTAAAAAGATATCTATATATACTGTATATATATAAACCTGGACTCAATTCATGTCAGGTATTCTTAATATTATTCAAATTATTATTACATTTGAGAGAAGCAACACTTAACCTCTCTGTCAACTTTTCAGGCAGGACAGACGACTTCAGTGAAAATCAGTGACTGCTATAATGTCAGAGATCCTCTGAGCCTCACTAAATTTGTTTCATCTCACCGCTTTGGACATAGCAACCAGTGAATGAATGCTTTTTATTGGAGAGAAATACACAATACAGACAGTGATTGGCAAACAAAAACAAACACACACACACACAAGGTCCAAAGCGGTGAGATGAGAAGCGCTCAGTGAGTGACAAGATGTTCTCTGTGGTAAAATGGCTGATAACAATAGTGTATGTCCAGCCTTATACAAGTTGTAAGAGGTGACTGTTGCTCTTTTTAAAATGTGATGATTAAAATCGTAAGCTAACTTATAAATTATCGAGTGATATTAAGGAAACATATCACAAATTATCCTCCATCTCAATGTGTTTTACGTATGTATATTTGTTTGGATCATTATTCCTGCTGCAGATGTTTAAGGTGGAGCTCATTTTAACTCCTTTATACTCTGTTGTTCAGTTTGGGTAGTTAGGAAGGGTTTGAAAAATCATAATGTGCAAAGTAACTACTAAAGCTGCCAGACTCAAGTAAAGTACCTTGACTTTGTACTTAAGTGCAGTACTTAAGCAAATATACTTAGTTACATTCCACCACTGATCATAATATTTACTCTTACCACTCACAGCTTATCAAAACCATACAATTTACTGCTTTTTATAAAAAGGTGGAATAATATTGAGCAGGATTGAGTTCAGTCTCTGTTTCTAATGTGGCCCCATATGGGTAGAAGGTGCACCGGTGTTTGAGAAGGATGATGATCAGATTGTGTCGGATTTTGTGTCCAAATACATCACAGCTCAGCTGCCTGACCCACATTCACAACCAGAACTCTACAAGAAGGTCACAGAAGTGCAAATACACAGCAAAAAACACTCAAGGACATGTTTCAGAAGTCCCAGCTCTGGTTGCAGATTTGGATTTCCCAAACCACCTGCCAGAAACACAATCATAACGAGACCTGGTGAGAACGTTGATCCACTGCAAGTGCAAATGGCAAAGTCAAAGCTCCAACCACTGAACTTGTTGCTGAATGAACCTGAAACTGCCTCACTCAGTTTGCAGCAGCTCCTAGCTCAATGCGACTTAACACTCCATGAGTATGAACGATGCCTCAATATGATCAACAAATCCAGTGCGGTGATACTGAACGTGAGCCAAAAGACTGCTGGGTAAATGGATATAATCCACATCTACTTGAAGCCTGGGATGCCAATATTGATGTAAGATATATTCTCAATGCATATTCATGCATCATGTATCTCACCAGCTACATAACCAAAAAGGAATCTGGACTTTCTGAGTACCTCAAAACAGTCATTGAGAACTCCACCAGAGACAACGTCAATGAATGTGATGAAATGAGGGAAATCATGCAAGCTTACTCTAAAAAGAGAGAGGTCAGTGCTCAGGAATGTGTGACTCGTGCCTGTGGCATTAACATGAAGAAGTGTTCACGTGGCGTCATATTCATACAGACTGATGACAACGCACTGAAAATGAGTCACCCCATGTCTTACCTAGAGAACACAACATCAGAAAGTGTAAATGTGTGGATGACATCTTTGACTGACAAATACAAAGCCAGAGTTTGAGGAGATGTGTTTGGCTGATTTTGCAGCTACTTGCAGAATTGTCTATGGACAGCAGATAAAAGGTAAAGATGTGTTGCCTCTCTTCAATGAGATGGGATTTGTGCAAAATAGGAAACACGATAAACCTGCTATCATCAGATTTTACCGCTGCTCACAGGAAAAATATCCTGAGAAGTTCTTTGGCACATTAGTGAAACTGTACCTTCCTCACCGATCAGACCAGGAACTGAAAAGACCGTATTTCCCCACGTACGAGTCCTTCTACAACAGTTGTCTTGTTCAACTACGAGGTTCTGACCATCCTGAGTATGTCAAACACATTGTGAAACGAAACAGAGACAAATATGAGAAAAACACTGAGGAGATTGAGAATGCAGTCGAACAATTTGAACAGAACAGAGGCGTGATTGATGAATGGTGTAATCTGGCGCCAGAATCTGAAGTGGTCAGGATGGAATGTATAGAAGAACTAGAGGCACGAGAGCCAGATCATGAAAATGTACAAGAGAATGTCCCAGAATACAGTAATCAGGATAATGCTGTAACAGAAGTCAGAGCCGTCAGAGAGCCCCCTGTCTTAGACCCCACACTGTTACGGCAGATGTATCAGAACCTGAACCAGAAACAAGCATGTGTATTCTATGCAGTTAGAGACTGGTGCATAAAGCGTGTCTGTGGCCTAAATTCTGAGCAGTTGTTCTATTACATCAGTGGTGGTGCTGGAACAGGAAAGTCACATCTCATTAAATGCATCTACTCAGAGGCATCTAAGATACTGTGCAAACTTCCGAGACATTCTGAGGAGGCTGACATATCAAACCCCACTGTCCTGTTGACTGCTTTCACTGGAACTGCAGCATTTAATATATCAGGTACAACCAGCGTCGGAAATACACGAGGGCAAAGGGCAAAACTGCCCCTAAGAAATATAATTTTGCCCCTGATATCACTAGGAGAGGGGCAAAAAATGCCCCTGAACTTTCTAAACTAATAAATGAATGGAGCGCTTCTTAATCAGACCTGTGACTGCGGTCAACTCAGCAGACACTTAAATTTTAGTGCACCTATATCCTGAAATTCACGGTAAACTCATTCAAACGGCACAGATCGGGAGCGAGCGAAGGACTTTGAAAGTTAACGGAAAGATTAACGTGAGACAACATCTGGTTTCTTCAGACGAACATCTGGTTTTCAGAATAAGATGCCAACAAAGTATACATATTGCATAATGGAAATTAGATTAAATGAATTATATTCACATTAAGTATAAAACATGCTACCTGCACCTCGTGAGTTAAAGGTAAAATACACCTAAATTGTGCATAAAGTGTCTTCTTTGATTCTTTGATTTGAGGGTTGTTGGAAATGAATAATACCTGACTGACAGTCAATTAAGACATTTTACCAAGTAAAAACTCTGAATTGAATTTGTACCTTCAAATGGCACATTTTTTTCAATTTTTAAGGTGCTATAAAAATGTTTTTCTCAAAAATTCCACACAATGACTAATGCATAAGTTCAGGACAAAAATGGGTAATATCACAATATTTGAGGTGCTACAAAAATATTTTTTCTGAATAATTCCATACAATGACTGATGTATATGTAATCAAGGCATCGTTGACTTAATAATTGTTAATAGTTGTTTAAAACATTTAATAATAACAATAAATAATCACAAAGAAATGAGAATAAAATTGAATATGATTGTCTGATTTATGTTTGTTTTTTGTTCAAAAAATCTAAGAAAACACTTTGAATCTGTAGACTACTGCCTAATAGTCTTATTATTGCCATTTGATGACAATTGCTCATATACTGTAAGCCTAAATAAGTATATTTATTATTTTGAACAAAGGTTAAATGTTATTTCACAAGTTTCAAAAAGTGCCCCCAATTTTTTGAAAATGCCCCTGGATTTCAGTCAGTGGGGGCAAAAATTGCCCCCAAAAAAATATGTAAATTTCCTACCCTGGGTACAACTCTGCACTCTCTGCTCAAGCTACCACAAAGTCTGAAACCTCCATTTCAAGGACTTGGCAACAAACTGGATGAAGTCCGATCAGAACTTTCAAATCCTCATCATTGATGAAGTGTCCATGGTGTCAAAGCCTGTTTGCTTATATGGATGCGAGACTGAAACAGATCAAAGGCAGTCACACCTTTGGAGGAATGTCAGTAATAGCTGTAGGAGACTTTTATCAGCTACCACCAGTGCGACAGTCCAAGACCCTCTGTATGTATGAGCCATGTGAGATTGACCTATGGCAGGAACACTTTCAGATGATCACTCTAACTGAGATAATGCGTCAGAAGGATGATGTTAACTTTGCAGAGATGTTGAACCGGATCCGTGTGAAAGGAAAGTCAGATAAGTTGTCTGAAGCAGGCAGAGCTTTGCTGTCACAGACCATCACTGAACCAGCACTTTGTCCAACTGATGTCCTGCACATCTTTGCAACTAATAAACAGGTTGATTCACACAACTCAGTAACATTAGCTCTGCTCCATTGTCATATCACCAAGATCGATGCAGATGACTACAAGAAGGACCCACGAACTGGAAGAATGGCCCGACAAACCAAACCATACAAAGGAAACAGAAATGAGTTACCAGATACACTGAATGTAGCTGAAGGTGCTCGAGTCATGCTCACCAGAAACATAGACGTGTCTCAAGACGTGAATGGATCGTTCGCAACACTAGTCAGGGTAATAACCTCAGAACAAAGTGGTGTTGCACATGTCACTATGCTTGGTCTCAAGATGGATGATGAAACTGCTGGAATGAATTACCGTAATAGAGCACCAGGCGGACCTGATGATCTAGTGTACGTAGAGAGAGCAGAGGACAATCTGAAACAGAAAGGAGTGGTACGCAGACAGTTTCCTGTTAGACTTGCCTTTGCTTGTACAATACACAAGGTTCAAGGTATGACAAGGACATCAGCTGTAGTCTCACTAAAACACATTTTTGAACCTGGCATGGCTTATGTAGCTGTCAGTAGAGTGACCTCTCTCAGTGGACTGCACATGCTGGATCTGGATGAGAGTAAGATATATGCCAACCCAGAAATCACTGGAGCCCTACAGAGCATGAGACAAGTCAGATTGGACGACATGATGCCTCTTCAAATCCAACAGACATCGAGCAGACATGACACTCTGACCATTGTTCCCCATAACACAGAAGGTTTGCCATCTCATGTCAATGACATCAGGAGCCATCATGAACTGTGTCTTGCAGATGTTTTGTGTCTCACCGAAACTCACCTTCAAGGCTCCTTTGTTGCAGACAGTCTCCATATAGAGGGCTACAATATGTTCAAACGCAACAGACACCTGTCCTACACAAATGTCCCAGAAATGGCCAACAGACGTGGTGGTGGAGTTGCTGTTTATGTGAAAAGCCACATTCAAGTGCGTGAAAAACGGTACATCCATAATGTAACTGATCTTGAGTTTGTGGCTCTGAAGGTTGAAGCCCCAGTGAGTGCACTGATTGCAGCTGTATACAGACCACCAGACTACAGTGTGAGATCATTCCTGTCAAACGTGGGAAGCCTTCTGGACTCATTGGAGATCATGGACTGTCAGCCCATCATTGTCTGTGGTGATTTCAACGAGAATCTCTTATCCAACACAAGTAAGCAAATACTTGAGCTCTTTCAGTCCAGGGGATATGCACAACTCATCACTACTGCAACCACAGAGAAGAACACACTGCTGGACCTCATTTTCATCTCTCAACCACAACATTGTCTCCACTCTGGTGTGATGAAAACCTATTACAGTTATCACAACCCTGTCTACTGTGTCATGTCCTCTAACAGTCCATAAAGGTATCAGCTGAGTTTTAAAGATCAAGAAAAATGCAAAGTATCTGTAGCTAAACTTAAACTAATATTTTCAGTGCAGAGATTAAGAAAATAGTTTATTATAATGTAGTGCAGGGGTCGCCAATTGGCTGTCCTATCCGGACCCGGACGTATAATTGATGGATAACTGAGAATTATATATTTTGGTGGAGCGCTTCTGTTTTAACCTGCGCAGCTTTTCTAGCCTTTACAGCACTCATTCAGCAGTTCAGGAAACACACTGACCAATTGCATACGTTGTAAATAATCTCACGTGACGCTACTCAGCCAATCGAATGTTTATTCCAAAATGCACAGTGAGTCGAATGAGATTACGCAGACAGGTGGGAGACGGAGCGAGAGCAGTGAGAGAGACGGAGCGAGCGAGAGCAGTGAGAGAGACGGAGCGGGCGAGATCAGTGAGAGAGAAGCAGTGAGAGAATTAAGTAAGTCGGAGAAGCAAGTTAACATGGCGTGCTCTAAAAAGAGAAAAGTGGACCTCGAAAACAGAGCTTTTAATAAAGAATGGATGGACTGGTATATGTTCATTCTTACTGCTGGCGCTACAAAACCTCTCTGTCTCATATGCTCAGATACCGTGGCCATTATTAAAAGCGCCAATGTGAAACGCCACTACGAGACCAAACAAATCTTTCGACCAAACATACCCACCCCAATCCGAATTGAGGGCACAGAAAATAAACGATTTAAGAGCCCAATATGAACGTTCCACCAGAATATTAACAAATTCATTCACTGCCCAACAACGTGCTTACGAATGTTCCCTGGAAGTTGCTTGGGTTTTGGGTCAACATAAAAAGTCATTCACTGATGGAGAGGTTGTCAAGGAGTGCATGAGTGCAGTAGCTGGAACTTTATTGAGGTGAAACAAAAAGAAGAGTTATGTGAAAAAATCAAGCAAATACCTATGTCAGCAGCCTCAGCCACAAGGAGAACTGAAATATTAGCCCAGGACCTACTAGCACAGCTGGATGAAAATATTCATAAACCACCCTGTGTTAGCTTAGCTGTAGATGAGTCCACTGATGTGTCCGACGAAGCTCAGCTGTTAGTTTATGTGAGGTTCTTTAACAAGGAGAAGAAAGAGTTCTGTGAAGACCTGTTGGGTGTTACACCACTTAAGACCAGTACAAGAGGAGAGGACATCTATCTGGCCAAAAAGGAGATGTTAACTGAAAGAGGAATAGTGCTGGAACAAGTGTTAAAGCTGTTCAATTGTTCAGAGATTGTTTATTATTAAGTTGACAGACCATTATGATGTTAACAAAAGAGAAGAAAAAAGTTAACTCCAGCCACACTTTCATTTTCATTCATTTTTCTAAAATCAAGCACTTTCTTTTAAGATGCAAGTTTTTCAAAAGTTCTTTTTTGTGTATTTTAATTTTAGATGGAGCCCTTATTTTACTTGAAATGAGAGAACATTTATTTATGTATTTCTATGTATTATTTATAATTTTAATTCAGTTAAATTTGAAAACTGAGAATAATAATTGTTGAAATATATTTGATGTGTACTGTCTTTATTTAATTTGACAGTTGTTGACTACACAGAGATGTTACTACTACTAGGCTTCTTGTATATATTTATATATATAGATATGTCACTAAGTGGCGCAAGTTAGATATTATTGTAATGTTCCGGACCTTTGCCCGAGGAGATTTTCTCAATCTGGACCTTTTGGAATTTTAATTGAATACCCCTGATGTAGTGTATAAATAATCCAGTATAACAGTGTGTTAATAAAACATAACTCAATGAAGTATAGACTAATCAAGATGAACAAAAGTTAGCGATATATGTATTAATGACACATTCTGATTACAACATTATTGAAAGATACAATGCTACATTCAAAAGAAGTATATTGTGATGACTATGTTTACTGACCATGATGTATAGAATATAACAGACTTGCAGAGATATAATTTATCAAGAGTGTAGGAAATTTAGGTTTAGAAGTGTGCTTTAAGATTTATGATTAGAAGTGTTTTAGGATTCATAATTAGAGGTGTGTTTTAGAATGTATAGTTAGAAGTGTTTCTTCGTAGAATTTATAGCATCTTAGAGGTGGATAGTGAAATGTTAGCAAGTACTTGGGCTATACCAATTATGCTTGTAAAGCTTGTGAAGTTTTTGCCAAGAGTTGCAAATCCTTATCGAATGTATAGTATGTTTACAGTATGTTTATCATAGAAGTGTTAAGCCATAAAAGACAGTCATTGAATGTATTAAACTGTGAAGAATAGCCAAGGGTCAGACAGGGATTTTAAGACAGGCATTTACAGGGACACGCCAAGGGGGGTCCTCTGGCTGGCTGATGCGAGGAGGAGGAGCCAGCTGGATTTAGCCAATAGAAACTAAGACGGACATTTTGTTACTTTTTACGAACTATATAAGGAAATTCAGAAAGCGGATTCGGCCTGTTCATCTCATTGTCATCCAGGTGGTGTGTATGACTGCTTTTCCGCGCGGATCATATTTCTATATCGATGCTGTAAATATATATCTATAGATACTGTAAATAGTGTACTTCACTTTGCAATTGTTCTAGCTTCTGTAGTATTAAATACTTTTGATTATAATTGAAACCGGCTGACTTTTTGGCAAGGCTGGACCACGTGCGGTTTCTCCCACAGTTGCGAAAGGTTCTTGAACCTAACAAGAGTAATGTTCATGTAAAGGAAACCTAATTATGCCGTCACAAGACATGTTGGACTTCAATGCTAACAGCACTAACAGAGCAAGCAACGGCAAAAGAGCTAGTATAAATAAGTGTTTACCTGGAACAACCAATCTCTACCACTCCTCCACAGCAGAGAAATGTAACTCCTTCCTATCTGTCAATCACCCACTAACCAACTGGTCACTCTCCCTAATCTCCCCCTCAGATCTCAATAAATCACTTTCTGGCATGAAGACTCCGACCTGTGACCTGGACCCTATCCCTTCTACTCTAGCCAGGGCTTATCTCCCGGCCCTCCACCCGCTCCTCCTTGCCTGCCTGTCCCTCAAGGTTCGGTACTCGGTCCCCTCCTCTTCATCGTCTTTAGCCGCCAGCTTAGCCGTCACCATGTTTAGAGCAGTTGAGAGGCAATGGAAATTCTCCAATCTTTTTTTTTAGGTACTTTAGCTATTCCTTTAAAAAGCTAATTGATTTAGCCTAAGGCAATGTCCAACAAAGTTAAGGGAATAATACATATATGTAAATTGGTATTTATTCAGTCATAGCTGTGGTGACCAACACCCTGCTGAAAAATGAATACTATAATGGTTTTCATGGGAGCATGAGGTATGACCAGGACACAGATGGTCATGTTTATGGAATGGACAAAGCCTTTTTCATGCACAGTCGCATCCCCTCTTACTCCCCGTTGTGATGTGACATTTTGAAGCCAAAATGTCATAACCTTCAGGAGACACTGCACAGTGGTTACATGCATTTCAGTATATTCTATTTGTCTACTTGCTCCACCTAACTACAACATACGCCACAATGGTCTCCATTTCCACTGCTATGCTGACGACACCCAGCTCTACATCGCCACTAAATCCATCACCCCCACCTCCCACTCCACCATCACCAACTGCCTCAAAGACATAAAGACCTGAATGCAAGCCAACTTTCTCAAACTCAACAGCAACAAATCTGAATTCCTAAATCACTAAACAAATCCCACCACAACTTCTCCCTCTGCATTGATGGCACCACTGTTCCTGCTTCCACACACATCCGTAACCTTGGTATTTTATTTGATCAAACCCAACAACTAGAACAGTTTGGTAAGTTCCGAAAATTACATAATTTTACTGTAAAGCAGGATTTAAAACCAGGAAAATACAACACATGTTGCAGTATTACGATATCCAAATTCTAAGATGATATCTAGTCTCATATGATGATATTGATATATGAATATATTGCCCAACTCTAAATACAAGGCTAGCTGTGGGGGGAATAATATGAATAATACTCCCAAGTCGGAACAAGTTTTTCCTGTTCTTCCCATCGTACAAACATTGCGTGAATACAGCAGACGGGCAATAATGTGAAAAAACACATCTTGCAAAGACTTTTATTAGGTGATATTTGGATGCTGAAGTCATCTCTAAAATAATACTTTGAGGTGTTATAGGTACCTTTTCATTGTCTCTCAGTGACTTTTACTTTATTGACTTTGAATTGGAATTGACTTACCTCAGCTCTACTGCCTGACTTGCACAACTACACCATCTCTAGAGAAATCAAGAATCTGACAGGCCTTAATGAGGATTTGTGCCCCTCCGAAAAGGCCGTGTCAACTTTGCCGCTGGCAAATCCTCCCTCATCCTTTCTGTTGCTGGAAACTTTCTATTGACTTGTTGCTTTCAAAGGTTAAACGTCTACAATTTGAGACCATATCTGCTGGAGGTTGTCACTTGGTTGGTTCGTACCAAGATCAAGCATGTGCTTCCAGTAAATCATGGCTCAAGTTATTTATGCTAACAATCTAACATTGTGTATGTTGAGAGATAAAAGTCTGCTATCAACAGGAAATGATACACTGGCAGCTTTTAAAGATTTTGCACCACAAATGGTGCACATTGGTGGTCTAGTATTGTTGTGATAAACATTACTATGGGAAAAAAATTACTGTTGCATCTCACTGACACATGCCTGATTTACTGTTAATACAGTTGTCCATTCGTTTGAGTATCAAACCATCACCCATTGCCTGCTTGAAAGGTGGCTGTAAAAGCTTTGTTGTCCGTACACCGAAAGCAGCAAGTGTAGCAGCTTGGATTCATGGCTTAATGCAGTCCAGCAGGTTTTCACAGTGAACAAAAAGCATGAAAACATCTACAGTGAGTTTGCAAATGCCTCTGCTGTCCATCTTAATATTTTTGCTAAAATATGACGAAGTAGATGTATTAGACATTAAGTAATGTTCATATTTGTTTGATTTTTGATCATACACTAACCTGGGTTTGCTCCTATTGTAATTATCAAGCCAATTACTCCACATGGGCCTTACAGTAATTACATGTCTGTTTAAATATCCAGCACTTAACTAAATATCCAGCACTTAACTAACTAATTTACAACCATATAAGGGGAAACAAATCTAATTTAAACTCATCACAACATAGTATCTGTGTCACTACAATGATGAACAATTCTATACATATTCAGTGGCTAGAACTACTATTTCTGAGGTAAAGAATACATTTTATTGTAAAAGCCAATTGGATATATTGTTTCTTAAATGTTATACCTGTCTTTTAACATTTATTCATTTAAATTTAACAAAATGTAAGCCAGCTGTTTCTCACTCATCTTCAGTGCAAAATCTTAAACAGTTAATATTGTGGCCAATTTTGAGTTTCCTTATATTGTTGCAGATCGACTCTTTTGTATATTTACCTGTGATGGGCAACGATTACAATTTTTAATTCGTGATTAATCGCATGATTTTTCTGCGATTAATCGCATTGTTATGCGCAAAGTTCAATATTGAATTAAAAAGTAGTGTATTGCGCACTTTTATTTTAAAAGTACTGCTATATGAACAAAAGTACAATAACATTTGGTTTGCAAACACTTTAAACAAATAAAGTGCTTTTTAACAGCAGCAGGAAGAGAAGGTAGAGACGCCACACACACAAACAATAATAATAAAAAAAAACTGCGTTAATGCGCGATAATATAATTGTCGGCGTTAATTAATTAATGCGATAATAACACGTTAACTTGCCCAGCCCTAATATTTACGTGAGGTGCCAACAAGAAAATACCCCATATCGGGACTTTGAAATATCCCAATAGTAAATATGGAAGTAGAACATTCCAGATGCAGAACTTATACCCAGAGGAATAGCGTTCATGTTCTATATGAATCAAAAAATGTATTGTTACTGACAATGCAATGTCGTGTGACGTTATGTCACGTGACACTAGGTCACTGAGTCACGTGACGTTACATCCATAGCTTTACATTGCGTCACAAGTGTACTTATTTAAAGCAAACCATGATGTTTTTTTCAAACCCTACTTACCTAAACTAAGTAGGGTTAGTCAACTTAGTGTTTCAACGTTAACCACGCGCAAACCTTTAGCGTCAAGACAATACACCAAAAGTTCTGCTGTGATGTATCTCAAACTAGTTAGAATTCCATATCTAGGACCACCATAGACACACTTGTGAAACACAGTCTGATGAGAAATTGAGAGTTGGCTGTATTTGTGTATTAAATAGCAGCGCTTCAAGTCAACTAAAGCTGTAAAACTACATCAGGGGGGGGCAATTATTTTTCCCAAGGGGCCACATGAGAAACAGGGACTGTTGTGGACGGCCGGACCCAATAGACTGAACTCAATCCTGCTCAATATTATTCCACCTCTTTATAAAAAGTAAATTGTTTGGTTTTGATAAACTGCGAGTGGTAAGAGTAAATATTATGATCAGTGGTGGAATGTAACTAAGTATATTTGCTTAAGCACTGTACTTAAGTACAAATTCAAGGTACTTTCCTTAAGTATTTCCGTTTTATTCAACTTTGTACTTCCACTCCACTACATCTCAGAGGGAAATATTGTACCTTTTACTCCACTCCATTTGTCTGGCAGCTTTAGTTACTAGTTACTTTGCACATTGTACTTTTTCAAACCCTTCCTAACTACACAACAGAGTATAAAGGAGTTAAAATAAACCTAAAACCTAAAACATCTGCGGAAGGAATAATGATCCAAACAAATATACATATGTAATATTCATATAGAATAGTACAACATAGAAAATGAGGTAATTGGACTACAAACAATAGTAATAGTAAAAGGCAACCCCTTGAATCGCACAAGAGGATGAATTATTGTGTTTCTTTCCCAAAATCTCTATCCATTATTAATAATTGGCCCTGCTAATTTATACTGCTATACTGCAGAAAAGCCGGAGTGATTCAAGCAAAAAGCCAAATTTAGTGAAAGGCTGGATGTAGAGATGCAGATAAATAGATGATTGAACTTTGTAAGAGCAAGGTGAGCTTCAGTTAAGCTGTGACTGAAGCCTTGACACCTAGAAGAACTGCATTATGCAATAACACTATTTTGACTCAGAAACAATCCACTTTTTCACAAATCTTTTTTCTCACTTTTTACCCCTACCGCTGATGTCGACAGTCCAATTGAAGTTGAAAAGGGTCTAACAGGGGACAACTGGATCAGGCATAAAATGATAAGAACTCTCAAACACAGTGCATCAATTTCTCTGGAATGACACTTGGTCCAATCAGTTGTGATACTGTACAGATACATTTTACCAATACACACTACAACTCAAAGACAATATGGTATGATTCAGCTATGTCTTTATATCTATCATTTCCAGCCAAAGAATGCAAACCTTTATATATTCATATTATTACAAATGAAGGTGTATTTTGTTTTAGTAATTAAGGTGTTCAGTACATAATTCAGAGGATATGTATTGCCTCCAACTGGCTCCCAATATGGGGACAACTGAGCCGGCAGCTAGAAACTAACGGTGCCAACAGTTGCAACAGTGCTGACGGCGCTAACAGGGGAACCAGAGCATTGGAGCTTCTGCCACGACACCGTGGGATGGAATAGCGTTATCAGCAGAACCACCTTATGAGTGCAGTGCAGAGCAGCAGCCACGAGCTAGCCAGTGGGGCACAACAGAGAGACTAGCATTCAATAAAATGCATGTAAACAATGCAGTGACCTCAAGCTCTGAAACCTTTTAAAGTAGAATTATTTTTTTTCATTTTCTGTATCAGAAACATGTATCCTACACTGACTCCCTGTAAGAGCTCGCATCCAGTGTAAGACTCTGGTGCTAGCCTACAGGGCAGTGAAAGGAACAGCTCCTTCCTATCTCCAGGCCATGGTCAAGCCCTACACCCCCGCCCGACCACTTCGCTCTGCTGCCTCGGGGCGATTGGTTGCCCCGTCGCTCAGCGGTCCCTACGGCCGATCGACCCGGTTACGGCTGTTTTCTGTCCTGGCCCCACAGTGGTGGAATGAACTCCCCACTGACGTCAGGACAGCAGAGTCGCTGCCAATCTTTCATCAGCCTGAAGACTCACCTCTTCAAGAAGGCCTACCCTGAGCCTTCCACTCAGCACTTAATGTATTCATACTAGTTTGTTGCACTTATTGTATTCATTTGTTTCTGCACTGTACTTTTGCTCCGGTTTATGCTCTTAGATACTGTAATGTAATGTAATGTGACAATGTGTACTTGTCATTCACAATGTGGTCATTTACTACATCCCACAAACAACAAGCCACATTACATTGAGAATATTCGATATATCGCCCACCCCAACAGGGAAGTACTCTAGAATCTACACCTCAGTCGTCTGCAGATTCTTTGCATGTACTGCATCTTTGAATAATTATCAAACAAAAAGTTAGGCTTGGCTTGATCCTGTTTGCATGTAAACATGATGAAAAGAAAAAAGGTATGGCAGCAGGGCAGTGAAATCCCAAGTGGTTTAACTATCCTTCTCAAGTGGCAAGAGTCAATACAAATTCGAAAACATCAAGGTGACAAATAGTGACATAGATGAAGTGAGCTGAGTAGATAAATTACATCAAATCCTGGAAACGAGTACATAACTAACTGAGCTTAGCTATTGAAAAGAGATGAAGTTAAGTCTGAGTCTGAGAGTGATGGGAGAATAATAAAATGCTCAAATTCTGTAAAGGGTTTCCAGGTTTTATAATAGTCTTCTACCTATGACAGAAGTTACTATACAGTGTTATAAAATGCAGCTGCACATAGAATATACACTGAAAGTTACACTGGATTCAAAAATATACAATTTAGTTATTACTTACGCTCCAGGTCTCAGTCCAGGCTGATCTCATCCAGCGTTCTTAGCTATGCCTACGAAAAACAATGTTCCGTAATCGTAGATATCCCACGCTTTTATTTGCCCTGATATCCATGTAATCATGAAGTATGAAGGAAGTATAAAGACCACAAAAGCACACACACGGCAGAGTGAGTGGTGGTGGATGTGTCTTTCAGCCAGGAGACTGCTGTTTGTTCCCATGTGAAACGAGAAGTCCATTTTGATTTATTTGTCAGACAACCTAACTAAGCATCTCATAATCTTTTCTTAAACCTAACCAAGTAATTTTGTTGCTTGAACCTAACTAAGTTGTTTCCAGGGAAGACTGTATGCACGTAACAAGCAGAGATTGAACAAGTGTTCCTGGCTTTCTTATAAAAATAAACAAAAATGTTAGATATCGTAAGATCATACCAACCGCTGCATGATGATACATTGAATCTTGCAAGACAACCCACTCAAAACAATAGATGTTTATAGTCAGATGAGGCAGTCTAGGAACATTGATTTATACCTTTATCTTCCCCCTTGGTCTGAGTCTACTTATAATGAGCCTGATATATTTCCAGATTTTTTCATGAATAGTTAATGCAGAATTTACCTGAACAGCTGCTAGTAAAGACAACAAGGTCAGCAACGCCTGTAATCAGTTGTCCATGTTGAATTAACCTGGTTGTCGATCGGTAATCAAGGCTGTTGTTTGTGATCTTCCGGGAAAGGTAGCGAACGCGTGATCGTTTCCAAATGTATGCGTTTACGCTGTCTACACGACAAAGCAAACCCGGAGTTTTCAAACTCCTCCGTTTTCGGTGCTCTGAAACTCCGGCGTAGTGTGGACGCTCAGTGTAAACGTAGCAGAACATGTGCATTTATAAATGGAAACGGAGTAATGTGGACATGAGGCTTTGACAAAAAATAACATTAACATTATTTTAATTTTATTTTTTGCACAGTGGACAATCTTTCAAAGGGAACACCTTTTATCTTGGAGTTGGAGGTGATACTGTCACTGAAAATAGCAATAGAATGTCAAGAATTGTCTTTATTCTTGTTCTATATTTTCATAAATACAACAAACTATAGTTTTTGTATATATAACTATATATAAAACTTTATAAGCTGTGATACCAAATAGCTTTTGCAGCTCCAGACAAATTTGATTTGGGGGAAAATAGGGCGAAATGGCTCTTTGGATAGTAAAGGTTGCCGACCCCCGGACTAGGGTCTGGGGGGTCAATTGCCAAACTTCGGAAATTGAAACTCCATGTCAATACCCTGCAGTTCCTGGGAGTTTTCTATGCTACCTATAAATTCCTGTGAACAGCTGTTAACTAGAACTTCACGGCAATCTACAGTGCTGCTAACTGACCAAAATCCCACTGTTGATGCAGTGTAAAAGGTAAAAAGTGTAATCCTTCAGACACAGCTCGATGGCCGTGACATTTTACATATTCCTTTGCCACGTTTTGGTCCCAAACAAAAAGTCTGACATTTTATTGTTATTATCAGATGATAATAACAATAAAGGTTGCTCTAAATCATCTGTAGACTGGGCCAGAGTTTGGAGGAATGCCTATTGTTCTTCAAAAACTCCAAATCATAAATGACAAACATGAACTTCATATATCAAAGTTATTTAACATCAAAGCGGCATTTTATGATGAATGTAACTACTTCTCTAAACTGTACACTATGTGACTTAAATTGAATGGGGACATTTTTACATATCATGTGGGAGTGTACATCATTTCAGAAAGGGACTTTACCAGCATAATGTTGTGAAGTGGAGCTTCTAAAGACGACCAACACACGTCTGGTTTTTTACGGAACACTTTTACTGTCTGAAACTGCAGTATAACAACTGTTACAGTAAACAGAGCGCACTCTTGCACCCGACATCTAGGTTTTTTTCTATCATAGTAAAAGCACTTCCTGTTTCATGCTCTTCACAATAAAAGTACACATGCAATCAAACAATTTACAACACATAATTAATCCTGGTAGCAGTTATGTTTACTTCTAACCATATGTGGCTAAGCTTATAAGTAGTGGATACACATATACTGTAGGACGGATAGAATAGCTGAAATAGTTTTATGTGCATTTCATCATTAGCAGAGGTATTATGGAAGTTCCATGTTCATCAGTACATTAAATAGTGTTGACAGCATCATATATTGTTGATATTCACATATCCATCTTTTTACATTTAACTACTTTGAGGATACATCCTGACCCGGTCCTTGGCCGCCTCCGTTCATCATTTTGCTGCTCACTCTGTATTTCAGCAGACAACGGAATGAATCCCCTCAATAAAGTCCAGTCTTCAGCAGATGTCCAGGCTGTCACGGTTCATTGTATCATAATTGGTAGTACCACCTCAGGGGAAGAGAGAGACAGAGTGGGTGAGGGCAGAGGAAGAAACAGACTGGGGAGATGGGGAGGGTTAGACAGGAAAAGAGGTGCTGGGGAAGGGAAGGTATGGATGAGCAGAGACAAAAGTACAGAGGGAGTAGAGGAAGAGGGTGGGGGTTAGTCTGTGTGATGGAGAATTTAGAGAGAGAGAGAAAGGAGCTTTCAGCCAACATTTTAACAGGGTTGGCCTGAGGTTTAGATGGTCAGGTCTCAGAGCAGATGGTTTAAAGACTCACTGTGGGTCTCACATTAGCGAGCGGAAGATGGCACACTGAGGCTGGACACGCTGCAAAGTCTCCTCTGCCATGAGATATTAGATACTGAGTTAGATAGATAGATACAGCAGTGACCATTGCTTCTGCAGTGATTGAGCTTTGGTCTAACCTGAGCCGCCAGATGGTTTGTAAAACAGAACCACCTGGGAAGCCCTCATTGGAAACGGTTTGGAAAAGGGCAGGCACTTTAAAAAATATCTTAGCAGGTGATTGAATGGAGCATCTGTCAATCAAACTCTTGCCAAAGCCGGTAAGGGGAAGATAAAAACACTTTTTCAATTGAAAAAAGCTCTCAATGCCGTTCTTTGCTATTTTTTCAATGAAAGAATACTCTCAGTTCTGATATAACTGATACTATTGCAGCATCTACGCTTATTTTTTTTTTAGAACTGCCATTGTTGTTCTGAACAGTCGCCTCTGTGTCGTCCCGCACACAGCTCTCCACAGGATGTTGATTGGTTCAGTCACTGGCTTGTCGAACCCAAACCCATTACTTGAAGCCTGAACAGAGGGATTTTCATGTGATCCCGCGATTCTGGTGTGATCTTGTGACATCGAGAGAATCCAGCCGCTGTGCAAGGTTAGCTTTGGTCTGCGAGTGTTTAAGATGGCTTTTGACTGATGGATGAGTGACACCACTACGATTGAACAATACCGGATTTTTTGTGAAGTTCTGCCTTTGCTCCTGTACCTTTTCAAAGTATAAGTTTGTGTCACAAGTGCTGAGATAAACAATGACTAATAACCCTCTTCCCTGAAGTATTTTGGTCTCTAACCATAACAAGCTGTGAGCCGTCAGAGCAAAGTTGGTAACAGACAAGAGGATGCCAGCTGGAGTCGAGTGGATTCACCAGGGTTCAGACAAAGTCCACATCCTTTCTTCCATATCTTTAACCAATGGCAATGAGTATACAGTATTTTATGGGCTGTAATAGCTACTAATTTATTCCTCTAGACACAACAAATCATTTCTCCATGACACCAACTAATGCAAGTTATCCTCTTCCTAAATAAGATCATACACTTAAAGAAAGGTCAGACTTGTGTATGCAACACTTCCTGTAATCATCATGTACACATGGTCATACATTCTGGGCAGCACACAGATGTTCATACAGCTATCTGCACAGACTCTAATGGACATTACCAAATACCCAAATGTATGTCATGTGACCCCTCATAGCCCAACTTAATCTAAAATCAAAACTGAATGTGATCATATTAATTCTGCTTTAATATGCAGTGATGTATCATTATAAATCCATCTGTACCATTTTTGTACCAGATCTTGAACAGTGTAGTAATGTGTCAAATTGTCTGAGAGGGCTACAGCCCTACTTTTGACAGGAGAACAAGAATCCACTCTCCTGCTCTTGTAAATGCACTCAGCTTGATTTCACATGAGTGGAGTCCACACTTTGGAGGCCTTAAGCAAAGAGAGACAGAGTCAGCAAGCTGAGGAGACACGGGGGGGGGGGGGGGAGAGGAGAGAGAGAGAAAAGAAACTGGGCAGCACAATGACCGCTCCCACAGCAGATGGTTATAAAGCCTCTCGGGATGTCACATTATCAACGAGAACTGCAGTGGCTTTCAAATCAAAAAGCAACCACTCACGCCTGAGTCTGCCTCGCTGCTGGTTTTTATCACAGCAGCAGCTAATTATTTTAATCAAAAGCTCTTATTTTATAACCCTAAGAAACCTGAATCCTGAATTACAAATGAGGATTTCAAACATCGCTCAATGTCCTGCATGCTGTGTAGAGTGGAACGTGGGATAGAGATGTCCTTCTTTCTGCAGCTTCCATAGGAGTATAGGTCATGATGTTAGAGGCTGTTAATACATAATCCTCTCCAAACTCAAGACATTATGTTAAATATTTTTTCTCTAACAGTTAACTTCACCTTAGCGGCTCACAACAAGGTCAAGTGTCATCTCGCCCCATTATATTGTTGAGAAGGCAGAGACCTCTACAGCCAATATCTCCAAAACTAGGCAACTAACACCAAAACAATCTAGATTGATAAATAGCACTACGGGTGTGAATTGTCCCTTTAAAGTTTAAATACTTCAGATCTCAGTTACTGGTTGTGAGTTTACTACCGGTCCAAGAGCTCTGTTGAAAGAAGAGCAGCTGCTTTATATTCTTACACCGCAGTCAAACATACTGAAGCTGCTTCACGAGTTGAACTCGTGAACCAGGAAATGTTCAGTTTGTATTGCAGTCAGTTAGTTTGTCTCTGATATGACTGTGGAGAGCTGTCGGTTAGGAGGAACATTTCTACCAACAAGACACAATTACAAACTGTTACACTAAAAGACGTGCATGCAGTGTTTTCAGTTGATCTGCTGTGAATGTTTAGGGAACTTGAAACATTTGAACGGCTTTGTCAGAAAAATATCAACCACAAAGAGTCAAAACTGGGGATTGAAATAATGAAAGAATTTAAACTGTTTCTAAGCTAAATTACCACCATGTTACCACAATGCAATGCAACACTGCAATACAACACCAAGCAGAAAAAAAAATAACTCTTACAATATTAGAATGTTTAGTAATTTGAAAATGAACATGGTATGGTAATCTATTACAATATTCCATTTTTCATATTTTTTTTATTGTTTTGTATTAAAATGAATTACTAATACATTTATAAATGGAAAGGATAATGGGAAAATGTAATTATCCATAAATATATAAAATCCTCACTGTAAAGATAAAGATGACTTTCGGGAGATAAAGGACATCGATTTTCAATCAAGACAGCTGTTATCTTGGAAGGTGTGGAGCGGGTATTCTGTTCTAATATGTCACATTATTAAGAAGATTAGGAAATGCTGCAGGTTCTTTGTTATTCAGCAGTGGCAGCTAAGGTTATAGACTTAACTGGTAAACTGAAATGTAAAACATGTGATAAAAGAGGCACAGGGACAGTTCTATCTATACTTCATTTATAAATGTTTCCATCGATGAGACACCCCACAAAGTAAAATCTCCGGGGTGCCCAAATTATAAATACATTAATTCACAATCTTAAATTGGTTATGCGCCCTTCAGCCGAAAGACTGTGTGAAGGATTTCAGTATTAAAAACATTATTAGTAGGATTAAATAACACCCCTAGTGGTGAGTAGAAGTGTCACAATAATAAATATGTTAGTCACAATATGTTTCCATATGGAATGTATTATATGTTTACAATATGCTCACTTATAGAGGATATTATATGTTAGTGTATTAAATCATAGAAGTATAGTCACTGTAGGTATTAAAACACTGTAAGAATAAGTCTTGAGGGTCAGATAGGGATTCTGAGTGAGGCTTTACAGAGGTGCAGCAGAGGGACGGACAACTGACCAGCAGGTCACAGAGAGGAGTTCAGGATGTTTGCCACAAAGGATCGATAGTGGGAGGGGACAGGATTCAAATGGAGCCAATCACTGATCAACGGAGGATCATTCACACGTTTTAGGACAGTTTCCGATACTTTCCGACTGTCAGGGGATATAAAAGACAATGTTTTAGGGAGCATTCCTCAGACCACTTCCGCCCCTCTTTTTCAGTACCTGGAATGGCCAGACCTGTGAGGAGGATGCGTGCATGTGGTCTCTGTTCTCGAGGACATTGCTATTGATAGTTAATTCAGCTTGTAAGTGAACTTTGTGTAGTACATTAAATATTGTTTTGATTTTGAACCGGACCCAGCTCATTTTTCTGGTGCGCGTGCGCAATAAGAAGTTCACAGCAGAAAAGTTCCTGCGGCCTGTAGCCTCTCATCCTTGTTTTAAGCCTCAACAACTGCTTTGTGTTATATACTGTACAACGTTGTTTCACAGTGGGATTTCCATGTTTCCAAAAAGATGAATTGAAACTTCAGAGCAAACCAAAGATTTTCCACAATGTCTATAACCACCACCACCAATTCATTTGAGAATGTCACGTGTCTGTTGCAGCTACAATTTATGTTACTGATGTCTTGGGTTTTATGGTGTCCAATATGAAATCTACTTTTCTTGAGGCCTTACCTAATATTATGCTTATCCGTGTGTGTGCCCTTACACATCATACTATACACTCTGTTTGCATACGGTGCCCCATCATCATTAAAATACTATTTCCACCCTAAAAAACAACTTTTTCATAATTTGCTCATATGTGCAAACTTGCAACTTGTGACCTCAGTCTCTGATTTCAAAACTTACTCTTTATTTCCTCCAGGGCTCTCTCCCTTTTTCTCTTTCTGTTCATGAACTGCAGTCATAAATACCCAGGATAAGAGCAAAGCTTGTGCTCATCTTTAACTCAAGCACATGTATCTTTGCCCCAATGTGCCCAAACATCCATGCACAATGTGTCACGATCAGGCTTTGCCCTGTGTGTTCTGTGTCTTTGTTTCTTTCTGTAGCTCCTCACTCACCTAATCAGTTCATTCAGTGCACCTGCCAGTCACACTCACCTCATCAGCTCATTACTCTCACCTGTTCACTCTGCCTAGTCACTATTTAAACCCCGGTCTTTCACTCACTTACTGCCAGATCATTGTGTTTGTTTCCCGTCCAACCCGCCCGTTTTGCTCGTCCTGTTCCCGGTTATGAGTTCATGCCCATAGTTGAGGGTAGGAACGTAGACCGACCAGTAAATTGAGAGCTTTGCCTTCCGGCTCAGCTCCCTCTTCACCAAGATGGTCAGGTGCAGCGCCTGCTTTACTGCTGCAGCCGCACCAACCCGCCTGCCGATCTCCCGCTCCATCTTACCCTCACTCGTGAACAAGACCCAGACTTGAGGTAGGCACTCTGTCCCCACCTGGAGGGAGCAATCCACCGGTTTCCGGCAGAGCACCACGGCCTCAGATTTGGAGGTGCTAACTCTCATCCCCACCGCTTCACACCGCCCCAGTGAATGCTGGAAGTCACGATCCGAGGAGGCCAACAGGACCACATCATCTGCAAACAGCAGAGAGGCGATCCCGAGACCCCCCGAACCTGACGTTATCCACCGCGCCTAGATACCCTGTCCATGAAAGTCACGAACAGGACCGGTGACAAAGGGCAGCCCTGGCGGAGGACAAAACACCCACCGGGAACGTGTCTGACTTATTACCGAGAATGCGGACACAGCTCTTACTGCAGTCGTACAGAGACCAGATCGCCCGTTGTAACAGGTCCGGCACCCCATACTCCCGCAGCACCCCCCACGAGAACCCCCGAGGAACCCGGTCGAAAGCCTTCTCCAAGTCCACAAAGCACATGTAGACTGGTTGGGCAAACTCCCAGAACCCCTCCAGTAGTCTTGCGAGGGTAAAGAGCTGGTCCACTGTTCAACGGCCGGGAAGGAATCCGCATTGCTCCTCTTGAATCCGAGGTTCGACAAACGGTCGGAGCCTCCCTTCCAGCACCCTGGCATAAGCCTTCTCCGGGAGGCTGAGTAGTGTGATACCCCGGTAATTCGAGCACACTCTCCGGTCCCCCTTTTTGAAGATGGGAACCACCACCCCGGTCTGCCAGTCCATGGGGACTGATCCCGACCCCCATGCAACATTGAAGAGGCGTGTCAGCCAAGACAGCCCAACAGTGTCCAGCGCCTTCAGCATCTCAGGGCGGATCTCTTCCACCCCCGGCGCCTTGCCACCAAGGAGCTTTTTAACTACCTTAGCGGCCTCTGCCAGGGATATGGGTGAGCCCCCCCAGGTCTTCAGGCGCTGCCTCCTCTGCAGAGGACATGTTGGTCGGGTTTAGGAGTTCCTCAAAGTGCTCTTTCCAGTGCCCGACGATGTCCCCCGTCCGGGTCAGCAGTTCCACCCCCCCCCCCCCCCACCCCCACTGAGAACAGCCTGGGGTAGGCCCTGCTTTCCCTTCCTGAGCCATCTGATGGTTTGCCAGAACCTCCTTGGGGCCAACCGAAAGTCCTTCTCCATGGCCTCCCCAAACTCCTCCCATGCTTGAGTTTTAGCATCCACAACCACCGCAGCTGCAGCCCTTCTGGCCTGCCGGTACTCTCAGCTGCTTCAGGAGACCCCTGGGCCAACCAGGCCGTGAAGATCTCCTTCAGCTTGATGGTTTCCCTCTCCTCTGGTGTCCACCACCGGGTTCTCGGGTTGCCGCCACGACAGGCACCGATGACCTTCCGGCCACAGCTCCTAGCGGCCGCGTCCACAATAGAGGGTTTGAACATGGTCCATTCAGATTCCATGTCCCCAACCTCCCTGGGGATGTGTGAGAAGTTCTTTCGGAGATGGGAGTTAAAGACCTCCCGGACAGGTTCCTCTGCCAGACGTTCCCAGTTCACCCTCACTACACGTTTGGGCTTGCCGGGTCTTTCCAACCGGTTCCCCTGCCATCTGATCCAACTCACCACCAGGTGGAGATCAGTTGACAGCTCTGCTCCTCTCATCACCCGAGTGTCCAAGACATATGGCCGCAGATCAGATGATACGATTACAAAGTCGATCATTGATCTCTGGCCTAAGGTGTTCTGGTACCAGGTACACTTATGAGCCACTTTATGTTCGAACATGGTGTTCGTTATGGCCAAACCGTGGCTAGCACAGAAGTCCAATAACGAGACACCACTCGGGTTCAGATCGGGCAAGCTGTTTGGCATTGGCAGAGAAGATTTGGCAAATTTTTCATGGGCGCAACCCACATACTCAGCTGTACTGCTCATCCCAGAAATGCATGTTCCTTACAAATGGGGCACCGTTTAAAAGGTAACTAAACAGGCTTTCCAACAGTATAAAATTCATTGCCAAGAAGCATTGTTACAACAGAGAAATAATCTACCAAACACTAATTTCCGAACTTTTTGTTCGATGTTTATATAGGCTGAGGAAAGATACGACCTTCAACAACAGAGAGTAGTAATGATAGAATAACAACTACTGAACTCGTGGTAACAGACAAGCCACTGGTAGGCCTTAGTCGTTGAAGTAGCTCACCATGGCTCAGTGAAACAATTTAATATCAGGTAGTCATTCAAAAAGAAGGTGCAGTGATGACCCCGAGGATGTTGGAATCATTCTGGAGGGGGTGGACATGCTAGATGACTTGGGAAATGTACCTTTTGCGGATGCAATGTTGCTTGGTCTTGTGTAACCTCTAAACCTGAGCTACCCTCCAGAGCTCAAGTACACCTTCGAAGCTCTGAAGAAGATCATTATGGAAATAGATAGAAACAAACTATCCACAAAAGGACAAGCTCTCAAAACAAAGCTTTCCCGTTTAGTCTTCGCTCGCCGCTACAGAGGGAATCCTGGTTAGTTTATTTTCCTCCACTTAGTAATATGCATAGCAGTCCTGACATGCAAATCGGTCGTCCGACCTGGGTATAGGGGCGAAAGACTAATCGAACCAGTAGCTGGTTCCCTCCAAAGTTTCCTTCAGGATATCTGGCGCTCAGAGTTTTTTCCCACTGCATTCACGTCAATATGGTGTATAGAAAGTGTTGAATCCTAATTCTCGCGGTGCCTACGTTACCTGAAGGCAACGCGGTTGAGGACGGTCCTCAGCCTTCTTTGTTATGCTGACACTCATGATGACACGCCCCTCTCAGTTGATGCCACGCCCCCCACGCCAGATCAGGGACAAAAATCTGAACTGAAAAAAACAATCTGAAAGTGAAAAAAAGATTTGAAACCGAAAAAAATAAGATTTTAATATAAAATCTGAAACTGAAAAATGACCTGGATTTGGCTCCATAATTGCTCAATTGTGCATGCAACCCGCGTTTTGCCGGATGCCCTTTACCAAGGTGTTTTTGAAGTGGCCCGCTTCTGTAGCGACGCTTCTCAGTGTGATCAACAGCCACAGAGTCAGCTGTTCTTTTTTTTTCTAAGCCTGTGTATTTTTATGGTACAATGCAATTTAAAATGTCTTCACAGCTCATTGAATTCTGTATGATTTAAAAAGAAATTTAGGAATAAATGGTCATTGTATTGTCTCTCTTCTAGCAGCTTAATCACAACTCCTAATCACCCGATAATGGGAAATGAATGAACCCTGGCCAACTGTGTGTATATACTTATATGTGCATTTGTGTCTAATCACCTGGTAATATTAAAATACGTAAGCTTGCATGGAAAGCAGCATCACTGCTCTATAATGAGTGTGTATGCATAGATACATCTATATGTGTGGACGTGTAAATACAGCAGCAATTTCCTGGGTCTTTGTCAGAGGGTTAATGATGCGTAGAGTCATTAATCATGGCACAATGAGATGCTGTTGCAAAGAGACTTGACAGTTTGCATTGAATCTGTGTGTGTGTGTGTGTGTACTTGTTTGCATGACTTACTTAAGAGTAAGTGTTTGCCTGCATTCAATGTTACAGTATAATGCAGAACATTGCTGTGTAAACACAGTGTGATGGATTTATTCATGTAATTGTGTGCACATCACTGTTTTTGAAGTTTTCATTTTGAGTGCATGTGTGTGTTTTTGTATCACTGACATCCTGCAGTGTGACAATGCAAGTCTTGAGTGTCCTGCAGTGTGAAGGCAGGTAGTGTTTGAGCAGAGCAAGATGTGGAAAGTCAATTGTTTAAAAGAGTCATTCTGGTAATATTCTATATTTTTCTTATTTTAAGCAAAATCTGTGAAAAGACATGACAAAATTGAATCGATCCACAAACAAGTATTGTGTCTGTATCGAAAGACTGATCTTATCACCTCTGTGCTATAAAGCTCCATTGCTGTCCACAAACAATTTAAAACCTTTTAATGACGACAGCCCACGAGCCCTATTTTTAGCCCTCTGCTTGAAAATTGCATACCCATACTAAAGAGAGTCTCCAGCTCTAACTACAAGGTCTATTTTAATAATTTTGATGCTAGAATACTGGTAACACTTGTGAGATGTGTTGAATTGTGTAAATATTTTGTATATGTTACTGGTTAATATAGTAAAATAAGACATTACACAGCTGAAATTGAAAATATTCAGCTTCGCCTGGAAAAAAATGCACTTTCATTGATAAAAGGTTATTGAAATAATGCAGCTAGCTCCCTAAAACGTTCCCAAGTCATAGCATAACTGATCAGTAGTTATTAAAAAAGGTTAAAGTGGAATAAAGTGAATAATAAGAGGTTTTAGTACAAAGCGGTCAGGCGAGGTCATCATTTTCGAACCAGCTGTTGCAGCTCTTACATTGTACTTTTATACACTATATAACTATATATTTCACTTTCTTTATCACTCATATGAGTCAATACATCCAAATACAGATAATAGGAATCATATTCATATTCATAACATCATCAGAGCCAGTTTTGGCTGTCATCTGTAGGATTTTCTCAGTTCATGTGTGTGTATGTGGCTGGATCTCAGCCTATCCTCGGTCGATTTCAAAAAACAACCCCTCCATCGACGCGACCGAGTCTCAGGAAGACCTCTGTCGAGTTTGGTGGTGATCGGCAAAAGTTTCAAGCAATCAAGTTGCCAGAAGTGACGCGTGTACCCCGGCGGAAATTTCCGGTCGCAGGCATTCTGACCACTCGCCCAAGCCTGCTTGACCGCTCTTATTCTGGAAAGAAGTCGGAAGTCAACAGTATGCAGTTGGCAACAATGACTACAGCTTTGGAACGGAAATTCTGCGGCGTTATTATCCATATTTTTCATAAAACTTGGGCGCATACCTACGGTTTTTTTCGCCGGAGTTCAGCACGAAGGTACGTTTGATCACTCACAACTGTCCAGTGTTTATACGGATCGGAAAACAGAAGTTAGTTACGTGTTCCGCCACGTGTGCTAATGCTATTAAATGCATTGCATGACTGGGTAGCCGTTAGCATGAGGGTACAAACATTGATTTGCGGTACTCATAACGCAGATTTCTGGCCCGGATTTGGTGCTTTTATGCCACGATATTTTTATGCTTATATGAGTAGCCTATAGTTGTGTTTGGAGTGTATAAGAAGTGACTTATATGATGTTGTTGCCCATACGTTGCTGTTTCATCCAAAAAAAAAAGTGGCCACGTCCACACTACTGGCTAATAATCATTCTATTTTCCGCATTTGATTTTGAGGGGTTCTGAGCCCGAGAGCCCCCAAATGGGGGCCGCTCGTCACCAGAAGGTTTTAAAACACATCAATGAGCCACACTGAGTGAAATGTTCCTTCATTATAATGAACAGCACAGTAGTAGTATTTAGAATCAATCCCACATACGCCGTCCTTCTTACTCACTCAATAGTCCTAACAACATTACAAATGAACTATTGCTTCCTGTTTTACTAACATTTGCTAAAACTACAAGTTGTTTTCAAAAAGCAATACAATAGTTATTTGGTGAAGAGATTTATGCCGGTGGTCCACATCCAGAGGATGTTTTAATTGTGCCTAAGAAATTAAGTGTGTGTGTGTATATATATAAAGAAATAGAGGCAGGTTCCAAAAAATGTCAATGTTTTTTAAATTAACTCGGTTAAGTCACTGTCTCTTAACTTTTAATTTATTTTAACTTGTCTTGTTCTGTGTTTTCTGTCTAACTATGTGTTTCTTGTGTTGCTGCCTGTCTTGGCCAGGTCTCCCTTGAAAAAGAGATTTTTAATCTCAATGGGACTTCACCTGGTTAAATAAAGGTTAAATAAATAAATAAATAAAAATGTGCTTTATGTGTGACTGAGGTTATTAAATGAATCTAAATTGGATCATTTGATGTATAAGTGGTCATGAAGGCATTGTGATGTGAAATCAAAAGATTGGCATAATGTAGATATAATATGTATGGAGTGTAATCCGAATTTATATAAAATCTCACATACATGTGCATATGCGCATACATAAAGATATGGTATACTCGTTCCCTCCCTTCTAGGTCAGTGTGTGAGTTAATTAGTATACCGGTTTCTGTCGGTCATCAGTGAGATTGCCAACAGTTATGTCGCTGATGAGGGCTTTCTATACATGCAGGGTGAATAATTCCTACTTATCTGGCTACATGCTGCACCCACCGGGTCGTGAAAGTCACTTTGTGTCGCAGTAATTGGCAGGGTGATCCACCGCATGGTGATTAAGCGGCTCGTATTAGCAAGAGGACAAATGATGCAGACAGCGCTGGAGCAAGATGTCACACTGGTTGAATACATGCTGTTTCAGAACATACAGTACATCAGTACAGAACATCCACTATAGGTACACTCATATACAGTACATTTGGTGCTGCAGGGAGCTCTTCTCTCACAATTGTTTTTGTTACATTGCTTGTCCAGAAATCGCTTGCTGCTATGTGCTGGTCTGTGATATATTTAATCACTAAATGTACTTAAATATAATCAATAAAGACGCATTAAAAATGTAATGTAGGAAACGTTTTCTCTGGATAAGATGAATGCCTAAAAACGTTAAGTTTGACAGCCCTCAGGCTCAAGCTGATCTGATGGACTGTTCAGCAAGAGGAACTCTAAAACGAACATGATGGTCAGTGCAGAGAGCTGTGTTTCACTGTTATGCATTACATCAGACAACTCTTCTGATTCTGAAAAAAATACAATCATTTTTATTTTGACTTTTATTTTTCATTTTAAAATATTGATTTTAACAACAAATGTGTGTATTTCGTTTAAATCGAAACACTTGTCCCAATGACAAACACACACAAATCAATGTGTTCCAATGGTAATTGCAAGTGCAATCTACAGCCTGGTGTTTATGGAACTGTCCATCACTGAAGTTGCAATTTACAGAGTTCATGTACACGACAGGGAGAAACACACACAGCATACACACACATACTCACACACACAGCAATAAAAGCAACGGTCAGGAGCAGCGATCCAAGCTGTCAGTAGGAAGATGCCACCTGCTAGTTAGAGACCAGTCAATCGGCAAGAAGCACATAGCTGACTTGTAGACACCCTCCCACACACACACATCCTGTCTACTGTATACACACAGAGATGAAAATGACTGACATTCGGTGACAGTTCTTTTCTTGCCAGGATCAAGGGAAATAAAACCTATGCACACTTAAAATACTTCCAGGAGCTGCTTCGTGCCAAAATATTCTATAAAAGAGTGGAATCCTGTCTAGGTGTGCTACACGTGAACGGGAGTAGATGCATTTTTTTCAGTTTGTAGAATTTATTTTACAAAATTACGGGTACCAAATAGTTGTAATACAGTAATGACTCTCACATCTTGCTGACTTTGGTTATTGAGGAACACATCTGCATGTAAATCTTATGTTTGATATACAATTTATTATGTTTTATGAAAGTTACAAAAGCTCCCTGTATCTGTGACATTGCATTACGCTCAGCTACTCACTCAATTCCTGGATGTCTATGGGTCCATGGTTACTTTATTTAAATCTATACACACTCAACAATTAACTAATATTGCTGTTGGACATATTTTTAGACTACACATATAAACAATTGGTCTTTAAGTGATTTTGTTTCTCACACTGGAAAAAAAACAGGATAATCGTCCAAAATGACTATCTCTGAATTATCTCTTGAACCAAATCACACACATTTCGGCCATTCTATGTGATGTTGTTTTGATAACTAATGTAATAACTAGTGCTGAGCAACGATTACAATTTTTAAACGGGATTAATCGCATGATTTTTTAAAAGATGAATCACGATTAATCGCATTGTTATGCGCACAATTCAATAATGAATTCAAAAGTAGTGTATTTTGCACTTTTATTTTAAAAGTACTGCTATATGAACAAAAGTGCAATAACATTTGGTTTGCAAACACTTTAAACAAATCAGGTTCTTGTTAACAGCAGTATTCCCTTTACACAGTAGCAGTTATAACACAGTTATAATGATTCTGATCATAGATATTCAGCCGGTGTTCACAACTTTATCTTCATGTGTTTAAGAGATGCAATTTGAAAAATACATCTTGAAAACTACAAACCTATCTACGTCATTTTTTTGTTATTTAAGTTCTCAGTAGCGATAACTAAATGATGCTTATTATACATATTACAAACAAAAACACTTTAAAAACTCTAAAAAAAAGAATTTAAATGAATCGTTTATTTTTGCTTTTTTTTGTATTTTGGTCAGACACATATGCAACGCTGATTACTGTAATATGTGTGGTATTTGTTATAAATGTACGTTGGTACATAGAGGGTGATAAGAAGCTGTACATGGAGGGACTTAGGACCCAGGGGAATGTAGGTGAAGGAAACAGGAAGAGACGGAAGAGACGCCACACAAACAGCTGTTCACCGCTCACTGCTGGCCAGCCGGTTCTTCTGTTCAAAATGTCTGCTTAATAATAATAAAAAAAACTGCGTTAACACGCGATAAAATAATTGTCGCCGTTAATTAATGCGTTAACGCGATAATAACGCGTTAACTTGCCCGGCACTAGTAATAACTAATGTCATATTTTTTCACTTTCATTGACTGACCTGGGGGGGGGGGGGCATTTTAAATATGAGCTTTCAAATGTAGCATTCTGGTGTACTCTGAGAATACAATTAAGTGATAAGACAATATTTAGTTTAAGCAAAAAACTAATTTATTATTCAGTTATTAATCAGTATTTCAGCTCTAGTTGAACAGCTGGCTAGTTAGCTTTTTTTCCCCCAATCAATATTATTATTATTATTAACCTTTATTTAGACAAAATCATTTTCAAAAGTTTTAGTCATATAAAAATAAAGATAGCAAGAGTAGTGAGAACCATCGCCTGTACAAATAAAGTGATTAGTTTTCATTGAACCCTGTTACTGTATGGCTTCATATTAACTTCCACTTGTTAGGGTTAGATGTTTTCAGGGGAGACCCAGAACGCTGGACTTTCCAGTCGCACCAAAATGAACTGGATCCGGTTAACAATCAAAAAGTATTTAATAAACAAGAGAAGCTAGAACAGTTGCAAACTGAATTACTCTATCGATATCAATATGTCCCCAGGGCAGAGTTCTCACAAGGCCCACTAAATAGCCCAGCCCAGCTGGTAAACTACCCAGAGTGGTAACGGCGCGAACTCTGGCAAAAACCCTCTGGAACTAAGCCTATATTTAAAAGTCTCTGTCTGAAAGTTTAAATGTCCAGTATCAGCCTCTGTGATTGGCCGAAATTCAATAGCCCCTCCTGGCTTGGGGCAGTTATCATCTCAGTGTTTGGTCCTCTGCTGCACCTCTGTAAAGACTCACTCAAAATGATCTCTTTCTGACCCTCAAAACTATTCATACAGTGTTTTAATACCTTTAGTGACTATACTTCTATGGTTTAATACATTCAATGAGTAAAATACTGTAACATAATATCCTCTACAAGTAAGAATATTGTAAACATAATACATTCTATAAATAAATATATTGTGACTTTTTAACCTATTTTGACATTATTATTATTGTGACACTTCTACTCACCACTAGGGGTGTTATTTAATCCTACTAATAATGCTTTTAATACTGAAATCCTTAACACACTGTTAGAATTGTGGCCTATTTTCTATTTGCAATTAATATGCATTCAATCCAGTTCAATTATTTAAATGAAAATGATAATCTACTCTGGCTAAGGTAGTTTATCAAGAGTAAAATAATAGCTGTAATCTATACACACCTCTGCATTAGCAACCTGCTGAAATGAAGGTACAGGCACCTTAACACTCGCATTACTTCAGGGTTCTTGAGAGCAACGTGGGACTGTTGGTACACTGGCTGTGGTCATTACAGTGAACAGTGTGATGTGAGGGCATGTGAGCCCTTGTTGCTGTAGTTCATCTCCTTGGAGCAGAGGCTGCATTTAGCATACCCTGCCTTATCAATGCATTTAAAACACTGTGACAGCGGGAAGCTGTACTCACATCTGTTTAGACCTCCACCCAGTGTTGCCAACTCCTCAGTAAGGAAAGTAGCTATTGGCTGTCCTAAAAGTCGCTAGAAGTCGCTAAATGATGTCGTGTCTTTCATGCGACAGTGCTGTTGAAGTGATGAGGAAGGATGCTCCGTGGACACTGTTCTTGCTGGTATAATAAAGTTTATTACAAACAAGCAACACATGCCATTACGGACGTCTAGATCGCCCGGAGGTCTCAAGTCGAATCTGAAAGTCCCTGCTTCTAGGGCTCTCGCTTCATCTTTATATAGGATACATGTTATGTTTACATCTGGGCGGAACGTAAGAGAATGTATGTGGCCTCCTCATTCTACACATCCCCCCTTCTGCCCCTGGTCTCCTGCACATCTGGTTTTCATCTAAGACAAATACACTTGGGGTCTTCGCTGTATTGTACAAGACCTGAAAATATACCACATATTCCCCCCTTCGAGACTTACACAAAGTCTCGAAAAAATAAAAGAAGAGACATACAAGTGTATAATCATGACAAAATTAACAACCCGTCCTTTTTAACATTAAAGCAACGGTACGGAGTATAAAAGTGAGAGTGAAAAACCTGTTAGGCAGCTAATTTTTCTTGAAATATCGATTAAACAATGTAGACAGGAAAATTCTCTCACGGTCCCTCTGCCAAGGCGACCATAAGTAATACTCCATAACACTGAAATGAGGAATTTAGCAATTTGTGTAAGGAAATGACTTAAGCAAATACATATGGAACACTCAGCAAATCAAAACAAGACAATGTCCAAAGTCAGGCTGGTCGACCCATCGCACCTTTCTATGGACCTTTTCCTGCCTACCCCACTGTCCCTAAACATCGAGAAAAAGAAAACATCCGAGGTCCCATTATATTTAGAAACCATCATTTCCCAAGCATTTAATACACAAAGAAGAAAATTCATTTTTAATAATACTAATGTAACATTTAAGAGAAGACATAAGACTGTATAACGCTGCAGTTTCTCAGCAGCCGTGACTCAGGTGTAGTATCGATGATGTCTTGAATCTGGATGTTGTATCGCCAGTCCACGTTCAGAGTCCTTCAGACCATCCGTATTTTCATGTTTGAAGTATCTGAATCCATTCAGCCCATCGGAGTCCCTGACAATCCACCACCCTCACAGTGGTCTTCCCCCAATATGTTCTAGAATGAAAGAAAAGAAGACCAGTATCTTTTGCATACAGAACAGATACACATTAAAACATCAAACACCGAATAAGAACACTTCTATAAGTAAAATGTGAGATTATAACTCATAATGTCCATTAATCATATTGTTCATTTGTTTCCATACCCCCCCTTCGAGACTAAACAAAGTCTCGAAAGAGCAAAACAAAATCAACACTACAAACTACGCAAGCAATAACAGAGGTAAATAATAGGATTATAATCATGAGATATTCAAAATGGATATTCCTCCACCACTTCGATCTTTATTGCGTCATCCTCATCCATGTCCGTGTCAGCTTCGTGTAATAATGGCATCAGAGTTTGATCGCCGGGTAGCACAACTCCAACCCATCTAATTATCATTGCCTTTGCAAAGGTCAACAACAGCGTACAAAAACAAAACATCACACACAACGACAGAACGAGCGCTACCAAAATCTGAACTAACACTGCTCCTATTGGCCCCAATTTATCCTGCAACCAAGCATTTGCAGACCATCCTGTGTCTTCTGACGGACCAAACGCATCTCTTATGAGCTTCAATGCCTCTATGACACTAGTCATATTATCAGAACTATCAGGAATCAACGTATAGCAAGCCTCCCCTGTTAAGTTCAGTCATACAAAGGCCCCCTTGTTTGGCCAAAATATAGTCAAGAGCCATGTCATGTTTTAGCAACGTCAGTCTGTGGCTTCTCTGAGTGTTTGACAAAAATTCGAAACCTCTTATGGTTTCGTTCGCAAAGCCCTGCAAGGTGTAGGTAATGTTGTCGATGTGATCTGCCAAGAATGTCACCCCATACCATGGAAATAATCCTATACCCCACTTCTCTCCTATACTTATTCTCCAATGGTAAGATTCCAAATTGTGAAACTGTGCCAACGCACGTTTCATCCTACTATGTGAAGCGACATCAGATTGGCCCCCATCTGGCCCTACTCCCTTCTGGATAGTAAGAACCTCATATGGAAGTTTCAACAGTGCCATATAACAGCATCCTGTCCACCCATATGGTAGAAATATGTATGCCTTATCACCACAGACCCACCAAATATCCTTAAAATTCCCTATAGTCACATTCCCCGGCAATATCTGGTTATATACCCTTAAAATTGTCTTCTTTTTGTTTTTTGGTATCTGAAAAGATGCTTCATACGAATCATTCCTATTCCCATGTTCCATTTTACCCAAGTCCATCATATATTTATCACAATCTGATACCCCCATAAACGTTCCCGGCCCATTATAAGTTGTATTTGAACAAAAACAGCTGGTAGCTCCCACTGATGTCACCTCCATTATATCAGGGACCGCTGTTCTGATATCTTCATGCTGATCAAGCAAATTTACATATGATAATTCCGTCAACCAAGAACAAATAAATCTAGGCCTAAACAGATGCACTGACCAAGACATCAGTGCATCTCCTGCTGACTGCTGGTGATACAACAGCCATGATAATACATAACTTTGACACATAGTGGTTAGTGGTTCTGGTATCGTCTCTAAAATTGAAGGCCATGAATTCGGCGATAGGACTTTCACCAGACATGGACCATCCGTTTTCACAACCGATCTTACAGAGTGGGTTATTTGCTGGAACCATAAGTTCCTACCTGCCCAAGGGTCTGCAATTTGTAACACCGAAGGATCAAACCCAAATGCCTTCCATTTAGTGTCTCTCTTTTGTACTGTATGGTATTGATCCATCATGTACTCTGGTGCCTGATCAGAGTCACCAAAGTTATTATCTACGTTTGAAATAGTCCTCTGAGCTGTCATGGATGACTCCATGCTTCTCTTCCATCCTTTGTTCTCTAACTTCAACAATGTCATTACTGTTGTTCACGCTAGGCTCTATTTTTGATATTAGCTTCTGGGTTGCATTAATCACATCCTTAAATGTCCGAGATGTCATATTAGATGTCCGCGTTATGTTTACAAATGTCGTAGGTGCCACAGATGTCGTCACTGTTGTAGCATTCATCCCCTTTGTAGTCATAGCTAGAGTAGTAGTCTGAGTAGTTGTATGAATATTCTTAGTTGTTTCTGGAACTAACGTAACAAGTTTCATCTGTGTACTAATCACCCTTGGAGTGGTTACTGTAGTAAATTGTTTCTGAACCCCTTTAGTACTTGTAGAAATTTCAATAGGCCCCAAATCTCTTATCATGAGTGACACTCTACAAGTTACATGACCTTCGATCCAATAATTTTGATATGGAACAAATTTGAACTCCGGTTCTACATAAGTACACACGTATTCTCCTTCGTCTTCCCGAGTAACGTTACGCAGGACAAGGCATTGGCATCAGTCTTCCTGTAACCCACTCATGAGGTGTCATATGTAAATCGCGGAGCTCACTAGAGCGACATACCATTAACGCCAATGGAAGCGCTGCTATCCAATTTAATCCCGTGTGCTGGCATATTTTGACAATACGATTTTTCAGAACACCATTCATTCTTTCGCACATCCCTTGACTTTGCGGATGATAGACTGCACCAAGACGCTGTTTAATTCCAAGTTTTTGCAAAATCAATTTCACCGTCTTATCCACAAACTCTTTCCCATTGTCTGAGGATATTCGATCTGGAAGTCCCCACCTGCTTATGACCTCTACATAAGAACTTGGCAACCGATTGAGCATCTTTTCGTTTTGTTGGACAAGCCTCAGGCCATCGTGAAAATCTGTCCACCACGACTAGCATATACCTTTTCCCTTCAATCGGTTTTATCATGTCAACATAGTCCACAACTAGTTCACGCATAGGACCCCTTGGAGTTGGGATGTGGCCAGGAGGAACCGTCACTCCCCTCCGAACATTGTTTTTCAGACAGATAGTGCACCTGCCTATGACATAATCAATCTGTTCAAGCAAACATGGTGCCCAAAAACCATACTCTTTTGTAATCTTTCTCTTAACTTCCCCCCTTGCAACATGAGCTAAACCATGCGCCTCCTGAATCATCAGACCCAACAGGTCTGGAGGTGATAGTATCAGCCCCTCATGATTTCTCCAAAGTCCAGTAGAATCGCGGGTGGCACCTCGGTCTAGCCACAACTGTTTGTCCATTTCAGGAGCGGATTCCTGCATTAAAATCACATCTTTGAGCGTAATTTTGTCTTCCAAGTTCACTTCATGTGTGACGAGAAGAACTTTGCCCAATTTATCTGCTCCTGTGACTGCTTTTGTAGCTTCATCAGCCGCTCTATTCCCTTGTGAAACCCTTGATGCATCCCTCTTATGCGCCGCACATTTAGCTATTGCTATTTCTTTAGGCTTCATCATAGCATGCAACAATTTCATGATCTGGGCGTGATGTTGTATCGGTGAACCATCCGTTTTCTTAAACCCTCGGTTTTTCCACACCGCTCCAAACAAATGGCACACATTATGTGCATATGCAGAGTCGGTATATATCGTCACTCGCTTCCCTTCTGCCAACAAACATGCTTCAGTTAGCCCCACCAGCTCAGCAAGTTGTGCAGATGCAGGATGTGGTATCTTTTCAGCCTTCTCAACTGCAAATCCAGTTCCTTGGGCTTTTACTATCGCATAGCCAGCACTCAATTTATCGCCCACACGATAACAAGACCCATCAGTCCAATACTCCAGGTCCACCACCTGCAATGGGAGAGCTTGTAAATCTGATCTAAGTCTAGAGTACTTCTCTGCTTCTTGAACACAATCGTGTGGCTCACCGTCTTCTGGAGTTGGCAAATTCTCAGCTGGATTTACCGTAGCACACCTTGCTAGAGTAACATCTTCCTGCTCTAAGAGCCTATGATAGTCTCTGAGCCTAGACATAGTCAAGTTGTTCTTACCATAATTCAAAAGATTTCTGAGACTATGATGTGTAAGAATTGTTACTGGATAACCCATTGTTACAGATGATGCTTTATTGTACATTAGAGAAACTCCCACCATAGCTCTGTAACACAGTGGAAACCCTAGCTCCACTTCTGAATAAGCCGTGGAGTAGTACGAAATAGGTTGAGGACTCGTCCCCGTACCCGTTGGTTGACAAAGAACTGCACATGCATGTTTACCCCCAGTAGAAGTAGATACATATAGCACAAAATTCTTAGAGTAGTCTGGAATTGCTAGCGCCGGAGCCTCTTGCAACTTCTTTTTTGTCGTTTCAAATGCCAAAAGGCCATCGTGTGTCCAGGACAGATTACAGTGTAGCTTAGCATTCCCAGTATCTTTAATCATAGCTCTCAAAGGCCCTGTCAAGCTAGCATAATCCTCAACCCATGCTGAAGAATATCCTGCAATACCAAGAAATGTCATCATCTCTCGAACTGTTCTGGGTTTTGGAGCCTTGCGAATAGCCTCCACATGACTATCAGAGATGCTTCTGTGTCCCTGCGTTATTGTTTGACCCAAATAAGTTACCTTCTCCTTACAATACTGCAGTTTCTTCAGAGAGGCCTTGTGACCCTTCTCTGCCAGTATTTGTAGCAATTTAGTTGAGTCCTTATGACATGTCTCCTCATCTGGTGAACAAATGATGATGTCGTCCACATATTGAATTACATTGCTTGTTAATACCTGCTCTATTCCCTCCAAATCGTCTTTCACTATTTTATTGAAAATGTGAGGACTATGTTTGAACCCTTGTGGCAGTCTCTCATACTCATAAGATTGTCCATTGTACGTGAACCCGAATAAGCTTTGGCTTTCCCTACTAAGTGGAACACTGAAAAACGCACCACATAAATCTAACACTGTGAAATGTGTCGCATTTGGCGGAAGTTGGGCTAACAAAGTATGTGGATCCGGCACTTCTGCTTGAAAATCAACCACCACTTCATTGACCGCTCTTAAATCATGTGTCAGGCGATATGAATTATCTGGCTTCTTTATTGGCAACAAAGGCGTGTTGCTCTGCGGGTCCTGTGTTATTCTTAAAACACCCGCCTTCAAAAGTCCTTCAATCTGTGGTTCAATTCCTCGGATTGCCTCTTCACTCAGTGGATACTGGTTCTTCCAAGGGGGTTTGACTCCTGGTCGGAGTTCAACTCTTACTGGTTGAGCTGACTTCACAAGTCCAATATCAGTACTATGCCGAGCCCACAAACATTCTGGAACTTGTTGTAGCATCTCTTCTCTCCTTGAGTCTGAATCCATCTTAGTACTGCAGATTGACTCATGTGTCATTCGCACAGTATGTGGCTGTCCTTGTCCTTGAGCAGAGATCATGATCTTAATGAACCTCTGATCCTCGCTCTTCCAGATGGCAAGATTCTCTGTTACTGGTGTAAAAACAGCTTCTTCTGCCTCCGCCATCATTTCTCCCACTTGCTTCTGCGTATGTTCTTCACACACCCACAAGGTCACATGTGGCACACTCTTCTCGATATCAAACTCTTTGTCCAAATAGTAATTTCTGTGTATCTTCATAGCTGCTCCTTGTGGTCCCAAAATTATACAGCCCGAATTTAGTTGAACTTGTTTTGGTTGTCGACTCAACCATTCTTCTGCGTATGTTTGAGCATCTTTTTTGAAATACTTGAGCGTGCAGTGAAATGGATACTCTGGAAGCTTCGCGTCGGGCATATTTACGATGATAAACTTTTCCCACAACTTAACTGGCTCAAGAAAATCTTCATTAAGATTTCCGATCCAACATACTGTAGAAGCTTCAGTCTCTGTTGTCATCAATAATTGGTGAACCCTCTCGTTTGGCATTTCAACCTGACAGCCGTCTGGTTTACACTTTATTGTACACCCCAATTTACACATAGCATCTCTTCCCAAAAGTGCAATAGGTGTATGTTCTGATACCAATATGGGTAACGTAATCTTCTTCTTTTTATAGCTGAGCTCGATTGGTTTAGTGAGAGGAACTAGCTGTTTCACTCCCTCGAACCCGATTGTCCGAATCAATTGATCAGACATGGGGAGATGTATAGCATCTTCAGGCCGAATACAGGTAAAAGCAGCTCCGCTGTCCGCCATCACTTCCACTGGACGATTATTTACTTTTACCTCTATTGTTGGATCTCTCTACGGACCTGATACTACCAGCTGACACCCCCCTCTCGAGTCTTCAGGGCACCCCTAGTAACCAGGTTCCGGGCCTCTGTAAGGGTTCACCGGTCCTCTGGGTGTCCCTACTTGGCCCCTGAATCCTCCTCTGAATCCTCCTCTGGAGTTTCCTCTGAAATTTCCTCTTGACCTGTTGCACTCGCGAGCAAAATGGCCTTGTTGTCCACAAGTATAACATTCGTTTGATTGCTGTTGAAAGCTTGGATTAAACCTTCCTCCTCTTCCGAAGTTTCTTTGATCTCTTCCTCTCCAGGGCTGCGCTTGATCAAAAGCTGGCTGTGGGTAAGAGACAAATGGAATCACCGGCGGTGGCTGGAACGATTGGAGCTGAACCTGGTTCGGCTGAGGCTGTGGTACTAGTTGATCTAGTGGAGCCTGATTCTGCATAACCAGAGCCTGCTTCTTCTCCATCTTCCTGTTATCCGTCAGTTGTATTTGATTAAGTTTCCTGAGGGTCTCTTGGTCCTGGTCTTTCTGATCATGTTCCTTTTTCCTATACAGCTCCACTTGGTGGGCTATATGCTCCGTATAGACACCCTTTGTCATGCTTCCAAGACCAACCACCTCTGCCAACTTGCTTCTCACTGGCAGGGGCAACCCCTTCTGTATTCTGGCTCGCAAAATTGACCGCTCCATTTGATTCAAATCCGGGTCATTTCCTGTGACATTTCTCCACACTTGATGAACTCTCGACACATAGGCCCTCGGGTTTTCTTCTTGTCCCAGTGGTTCAATAAAAATATTGTCAGGATGTGCATTTGTCGGAAATGTGTCTTTCAGCGCCCTGCACACTTGACCTCTATTTGCAGCAAACAGCTCTGAATCATTCACAGCAGTTCCCACATATCGATTAAGTCCAGCTTTCTGTAGAATCTCTCCCATAGCGTGAATTCCAACGAGGTTGGCCAAGAGTCTCTTGATATCTCCCATGGCTGGTTGCTCTCCCACCAGGATCTCTTCCAACTTCGAAATCCAAGGATGTGCTCCATCTTGAAGAGTAGGTAACTTTTCAAGTATGTTTGACATATCTGTACTCTGCCAAGGCTTATACTCCAAATTCCGTCCTCGGATGACCACTGGAGTCATCTTGCTGGGATTCGACTGTTTTCTAGAGCGCCCTCTATCTGTCGTGGCAGATTGGTTGAAGTTTGCATTCTCTACCTCTTCCTTCCGAAACCGCAATTCCTCCAGCTGGTACTCTAGTTCTCTTAGTTCTTCTGGCCTATCAGTTTTTTGTCGTTCACGGCGGCATCGGTCTATGCTTATTTCGACCTTTCTTAAAGTCTTCCGGGCTTCCTCTTCATGGCTCTCTTCATCCTCACTGTCATCAGAGCTAACATTTCCTTTCTTTTCCGCTCTGGCAAGCATCCGCCTGACTTCAGGGTCATATCCTCCCCTGCTACCTTCCTGGTCGCTTTGGTCACTCTCGTTTCCATGGCCCCGCCCTTGCTTCCCTTCTTCAAACTTTGCTTTCTTCTTACTTTTGGATCTTGGATGCATCGTTATAGTTGTCTCCGCTCGTCCTGTTTCTATTATTATGTCCTCCTCGTTTCTGATACGGTAGTCACCCTCCTGACTGATCACTGGGATCTGAGGATAGATTTTCTTGGACTTCGTCCCTATCTCATAAGGTGGCGGTCCCTTCACTGGGTTCATATGTGAGAACAATGAATTGGTGTCTTTCATCAGTTTTTCTGTTTGTTCTGTATTTTGTTTTATTTCTTCTGCACCTTTTTCCCTCTTATCGTTTGCAGCTTTGATCAGTTTCTGTCCCTCATTTTCAAACAACTGGAGAATGCCAAGCTCCACTTGCCTCTTCTCCTTGCGTTTTCTCCCCTTTTTTCCCTTCTTTTGCTCTGCCTTGTATGTGGATACAAGTACCAGCATTATTTTAATTACATCTAGGTTAAGAGTCCCCTCCACTGGCCATGGTTGGTCAATTTCAGGCCAGCATTTATGCCATTTTTCCGATATTTTTGCAATGTTTGCGATGCCTCTAATTAAAGGATTATTCTTCTGTACCACTTCAACAGGAGTGATTACTTTTGGATTTTTAGTGTTCTTTTTCCCCATTATAATGACTTCCTCTTATGTTCCGTTATTGTACTTTAAGAATTAATTGCTAAAATTAAAACTACTCAAGGCTATTTAGATTACTTCCCCCCTTCAATTAACCAATTAGCAATTAACCAATTATCTAATTATCCAATTAACAAATTAACAATCAATCAATCAACAAATTAACCAATTATCCAATATTCAGCTCAAATCATCAGACAGTCACCATATTGATGTACACCACAGCACAGATCAGAACAAACCACGCACAATAACAAAAATGGACATCCGCAATTGTCAGCAGAGGTTAGACCAAACAATCATATGCCATTAATTAATTAAATGCATTAACTGGTCAATCAGTTGCCAAGTTTTCTATTTATTTATTTATTTCTCCTATCTGCCTAGAGCATGTATTCTTTCATGTGTATAGGAGCAGGTCAGTATCCTCTTAGGCTTATAAATGAAAGCAGGTTTATATGTGTACCATCAATATTACCCACGACTGAGAACACATACAAATATTTTTTTTTTTTTTTTTTCGCTAAAGAGTCTGTAGATAAATTTGTACCGGCCTTTAGTAGATTGAAACGGAAGCCTCCCCGTGGACGTCAGCCAGCCACACTCCATGATGTGCCGGTCCACTGCCTTGCCTCCCCTTCTCAAATCTCATTCACCGTAAATGACATAACAGACAAGAAACAGGCAATGATTTAGTCTCTTATGAACCCCTTAGGTCCCTTTAACAGCATACATAAATTTTATTCCTAAATTGAACCCCTTACCTAAACATTGTAGCATTTAGTGAACTCCAACTGAACCCAACAGTTCAAATGGCAAAGAAATTCTCTGTATCTCCTAAGAGAGTTTTATCATCACCGAACGCCTTTCCACTCCCACATTCCGACCTCCATCTGGAGGGAATTTTGAGACGAGTGAGGGGGGGGGTGTCAAACTCTACCCTTCTTAAAGTTCATTGTGCATTTAACAGCTCATTTGTTATTTTACATCCCTTTTAAGAAGAGCTCATGTTTTATTTACTGACTCGTTCAATTCATTAGTCTTCTCAAACGAAGCTCATTGTTTTATACAATACATCGTTCAATTCATTACGTCTTCTCAAACGAAGCTCATTGTTTTATAAAATACATTGGGCCACATATCTGTCCTTACAAATTATTAAATGTCCCGTTCTCAAATCACCACCTATGTACGTTTATTCAATCATAATATGTTTTTTCTTTCTTTTAACACATCTATTCTCATCCTATGCATTTTTATAGCACACATCTGGACCACATCAGCAGCTAAGTTTCACACACATACCTTCAGCACTTCTACGCACACCCATTCTCCCCTCTCTTCTCATCCCAAAGTAAACACACACACTCATTCTCTTAGCCTTCATTCACACAGCATGCTTTTTGCCGCTATTTACTTTTTCTCATAAAATTTATGTTACCTCTGAGGTGTAAATATTCGATGAGAGGCTGCATCAGACACCGTTCGTCAACAAATGTCAGAGTGGTAACAGTCAATCGAATTGTGAATTTACACTCTCCAGTTATTAAACTGACCATAAGATGTCGTTTCAGGTTTTACGCGGCCCGTACTACATGCTCCTACACTTGAGGGCTCTATCCTATCTGATTTTGCGGCTCAATCATATGATCATTTCCTTTATTTCCTTATCACTCTTTCTTTTACCTTTTTACATTTATTTATTCAAATTACCTGGATCCAGGTTTCCCCAATTTTGTCTTTCTAACTTAATTCCGGACTATGTCAGAGCCATCGTTACGCAGTGACTAATATGCATGTGTCTTACCGTTAAGAAGTTGAGGGCCCCTCTTCATTAATCTTGCACGATACTGTTTAGCACACCTTATCGTTACCATGAAGCTATTCTAAACTATTCCTTGTTCTTCACTTTTTATCTTCCACGGAGCCTCACTTTAAACATCAAATCAACAGGACATGTCCATAACAAGAAGGTTCTTAATTTACGGTGTGTCCAAGCAACTCCACATAACAGCCCCAATTTATGACCAGCATTCAATCGAGAGAGCTCACCGTATGTGAAGTGGTAGTAGGAAACCGCAAGGCCACCTCCGATCCGGTTCGTGACGCCATCTTTGTCGTGTCTTTCATGCGACAGTTCTGTTGAAGTGATGAGGAAGGATGCTCCGTGGACACTGTTCTTGCTGGTATAATAAAGTTTATTACAAACAAGCAACACATGCCATTACGGACGTCTAGATCGCCCGGAGGTCTCAAGTCGAATCTGAAAGTCCCTGCTTCTAGGGCTCTCGCTTCATCTTTATATAGGATACATGTTATGTTTACATCTGGGCGGAACGTAAGAGAATGTATGTGGCCTCCTCATTCTACACATCCCCCCTTCTGCCCCTGGCCTCCTGCACATCTGGTTTTCATCTAAGACAAATACACTTGGGGTCTTCGCTGTATTGTACAAGACCTGAAAATATACCACAATGACGCCATCGTCTAATTTGCATAATTGTAATGAGCGCTGTAGGAGAGAGGCGGGAACAGCGGCAGCTTTGAGCATGCGCGATTGATTTGCAGTCTGGACACGGAGAGTGTGAGTCTCCTCTTTCTGCAGCTGGGACTGCTGCGCGAGGGGCTACTGTGAGACTAACCGCCTTTAAGTGCTTTGGGCCGGCGGAGGGGCTCACGGCAGCTCCCGCGTGCCGAACGGTACGTGCTTTCACGTCAGAGTCAAAACACCAGAAAGGTCTCCAACAACACCAGAAAAAGTAGCTAGATTTGTCGCTAGTAGCTTTTGACAAAAAAAGTCGCCATGAGGGTTTGGAAAGTCGCCAGATTTAGCGAGAAAGTCGCCAAGTTGGCAACACTGCCTCCACCTTTATCCAGGCCCAGCTCCACTCACATCTCAGCCCTGCTTCAAGCTGCGCTACAGACGGCCTCCTCTCCCTGAAGCTCTTTGACCTCATCATCTCATCAGTATCTGGGCCTCATGTTTCAAGTTATTCTGACCACGAAATCGCCTCATTCTACTTTGAGTTAAAAAAACAACCTGCAACCAGTTCCACCGGTGTTCCGGTTTAACATTAACGAGTGACCGTGTGAACTGAACTGGACCACGGCTGCATGTTTCATCACGTTACGTTTTTTCCTCCTAAATCGTGATAATGATGAACGTTAACAGTCCACAAAGTTCCGCATGCAGTGGACGTTAACTTAACCCAGCAAGTCTGAACGGTAACATAACGTAACTTAAACTTTAACGGAGGGACATGAAGACGCTGTAGACATCTTAACGCTGATTGGCCAAGATTCGACACATCAAAGATGTTTTATTGCGAAGACCACAACATCACCTTTTCTCCTCATCTCACTCCAATCTGAGAAACGCTGGCTGGCCAGTTGACTCCCCCCCCCCCAAAAAAAAAAAAAACTCTCCGGATCTACACCATTCAAGTGGATGACATATTTTGATTCAAAACGGCGAATTTCACCGAAAAGCGACACGTTTGCAGGTATGTTTATATTCTGGCTACGAGCGCCCCCCATTTGGGGGGCAGAGCGAGACGGTTTTGCGAAGAGCGTGTCATAAAATGCACTTTTCAGAAACGAATGTAATGAATGCTACACACATGCTATATCCCGTTTTAACGTCATGTAAGCCGTTGTATACACTGCAAACACAATTATACATGAACTAGTATCATATCTGGACGATATCTAGAAGATTTGCCACAATTTTGGCCAAAAAACGACGAACTATGGTCTCTGTATGGATCTCTAGACACGAAGCAGGGATCGCACATGGCGGATGAACACATGTAGGAGGGGCGTGATTCGACCCGGAGACGATCAGCGTCGTCGAAATTACTCTCTTTCAAACCGTTCAAAAGTTATGGGTATACATGCCAACATCAGCCACAGGTCACGAGAAAAGAAATTGGGTAAAAAACTTCCGTTTCGATGGTTTTGGCGATGAAAAACAGATTTATTCCAGCAGATTTCGGCGCTGCTCCTTCGTCCATCTTGTGCTGCAAAGCCTGTGACTGGTATCAATGCGCTGGCGGAATGAATGGCAAAATGGCAGACGATTCTGTGAGGTGGAGCAATCCATGTAGAGAGGGGGGTTCGCCCTGCATTTTGCGATTTTTAGTCAGTAAACAGACCCGGATATGATCAAACACCCCCGCATGGCTCCCGTTGGACTATCCCGCATCTAAAAAGGTCTCACACGAGTAAATCGGCCAAGCACAGGCCTTACCAGGGTCACATAGACATACATTATGAGCCATTTATTGTTATGAATGACAGATATGACACATCATAACTGCTCAAAATTATTCCAAATGGTGTCAAACTGCTTTATTAGGATTATTGAACACTCTTCGTGATAAGAAAAGTGAATATATAGTTAATATTTACTTATATAGTATATAAAATTATAATACAGCAATGCAACTGCTGGTTCCAAAAATCAAAATGTTGCTTGCCTCAGACCATTTATGCTGGCCTGCTTCACTCAATCGAAGTAAAATATGTTGTGGGGACATGTAAAACGTGGTGTGCTATGTCTGTGGTGTATTTTTAGGCTTCAATCTGCATTATTTAAAAAAAGAAAGTTCAATGCAAGTGCTTTTTTTCAGGCGAACCTGGAACTTTTTCAACTTGAGTTGTGCCATAAGTGTATCAGTTATTAACCAGTAACATATACACAATATTTACACAATTCAACACATCTCACAAGTGTTACCTGTATTAAACCATCAAAATTATTAAATTAGACCTTGTAGTTAGAGCTGTGGACTCTCTTGAGTATGGGTATGCAGTTTTTGAGCAGAGGCCTAAAAATAGGGCTAGTAGTTAAAAGGATGTCACAGGTGCCCAAAAAGACACAGATGCACGAGTGTATCCTCTCCTATAGCTTCTCCGGCAACCCTCCTCAAGATGATTTGTGTGAATTCAGACGTCCTTCAAGATGGAAAGCTCAGTTGGATTTTCGAGTCACAAGCCGGAGGATTGAGGAGCGAGGAGGCACAGCAATCGAGACGTCAGAAAGGGTTCATTGCTAAGAATTTGTTTTGAAATTTCCCTGCCCTCTTGTGGTTAATAACCACTTTTGCATAATTCAAATTACATAACCAGTAGCAAGCTCCCTTTCTCCTTTCTTTCTCTTGACTAAATAATTCTCTCATTCATGTCAAATAAGAGGAATTAGGGCATATTTTCACCTGATGAGAAAACACAGCGACTGTCTGATAACATCAAATAATGTCTTATTTTGAAAAGCTTAAGGGTGACATGACTTGAATATTGATGAATAAACTTTTTTAATGAGACGGTTTATTTGTCAAAGGCCGCATTTGAAGTGTGTCCGTGCAGAGGCTTGTATCAATGTGCTCTCATTAAACACAGACTAAAGGTCTTTTGTCTGGAACATTTCCATGGTGCATTTTGTCATTCCCTCTGTCGCTCTCTGGCACGGATTATGTTTGGACAGGTTAATTGGTCGAGATTGATTTTTTACCCTCTAGGGTAAAGACGCGCACACATCTGCACATACAATGATACACTGGATACACTGCACACGTATTTCTTTTGCTTTTCTGCTTACTTTTCAACTACACAACACATTCAAATGGCCTAACAAAAGCAAGGACAATGCATTTGAAGTATCCATACTGATTTTCAGCTTGAAGAGCCAATGCTTTGTCAAAGGCACCTCTTCCATAAAGCTTAGATCAGCAAGTGGTGTATTGTTCCAAGTTCTGGAGGTTAGTTGAAGTCAGCAAAACTGAAATCAAACTTGATAGTTCTGAGGTTTGATTTTGCTCTACTTTTTGTCTCTACTTTCTTGCTCTCAGCCATCTATGTTTCTCCAGAGACGTTCCTTCACAAGACCTCCTGACAGAATCTACTAACCTCCGTCTGGCTGTTGGCGCGATGCCACTGATGGCCTTACCCAAGGATATGATCCACGAGGCTCCTTTCATCCTGATGGGATGTTATCACACCTTCCACCTCACTTACCCCAAATGTGTTGCTACTTTGACATCCGTCATCCAGACTGAGGTACTTGAAGGACAGTGTTCTTTAGCATGACCTCACTCACCCTAACAAGAAAGTAATAGCTATATGGGGAGAATACACTAAAACTTAGTGTCAGATCATTTTAGTTTTAGTCATTTTTTCTGGTTTGTTCACAAAATTGATATATGTGTGAACTGTGAGGATGGATACATTTGGACTGCTTTGTTTTGTTGTGTTTAAGTTACTACGCTTAATTAGATTGCTTGAAATTAGTCTTTTTGATCAAATTACAAGATTCTTAATTAAAAGACATGATAGTCGTACAGCCTGATTTTTTTTAAGACATCTCAATTAAAATTCACTTATCGTGCAGGCAGCCAAATTTGCTTGTTGCACTTGTTTTATTTCATCTGCGAGAGTCTTTCTATGCAGCGAGCAATGCTTCTATTTGCTTGAATTGTGTTTGTGGGTATTAAGGGTCATACAGCTCACCAAAACACACATACAGAGGAAGGGTCCTGTTTGTTCTTCGCTGCTTTCAATGTCATATTGGCAACCTTTTATTCCCAGTCTGGACAGCCCTTCTGTGTGGATTTTGCATGTTCTCCCTGTGTGACGGTCCCCTAGCTTGTTTACTTGTCTACGTGTGTGTCGCTTTAATGCAGCAGGTACCTGGAGGTGTTGGTCGCCCTAGTTGGAGGCCCCAGGGCCCGGTGCTCTCCGCATACAAAGCTACGCCTTTCTGACGGTGAGATCCTCTGCGCTCCCGTGCATTATTGTTTTGTTCCCAGCCATGTAACATCTATTTCTCACAAACGGTCTGTCTCTATGTGTCGGCCCTGTGCTATCACAGTGTGTGTGTTTGTATGTGGTTATAGATGCAGAACCTTAGCACACTGATGGATATTGATGATGAAAATATTGTTCTTATGACATGATGATAGCCACCTGTGCGTAAATGAGCGTGCATTCATTAGAATTGTAAATTAGCATAACTGATGTCTAAATAAGACCATATAAGGCTACGCTTGGTTAAACACTGTCAGCAGCGGAATTAAGGGACCTGCTAAAGCCAAGGAATGGGAAAAAATACAGAGTGCTGTTAATGCCGTGTCACCTGAAGGTCACACTGTCACTGAAATAACAAAGAAATGGTTTAATATGAAAATGGCTCTAAAAAAAGTCAGTAAGAGTCCAGTAAGAGGATCAATGACTGCAACGGGAGGGGGTCAATGGTAAGTCTCCATCACGGAGATGGACTGAAGAATACATGCAATAATAGGTGATAATGTCAGGCAATGCAACGAAGGATGTTCCCCTGGACAGTCACCAGCATGAACCTGTTCACATTGATATTTCAGTGTTATGCAATAGGATCAATATCTAATTTTCAATTGAATTATGATTCGAATTTCAGAGTCAAACAGGATAATGTCAACATAATTATGAAGTGTGAAATTATTGAAATATACAATCCAGTAGTAAAGAACTTTGGTTTGGATAACAGCAGACTAACGGCACGACTCCTACGACAGGTCTGAACCACTCAGACCCAAGAGACAATTAAAAACACCAGAAGATTGGTGTTGGCGGGAAGTCTACCTAAAACACTCATACCAGCCACTTAAGAACTGCTCATACAAGTGGATATTGGATATAAGGCCCTCTCTTCATTTTTTTATCTTACATGTAAAAATTGCAGGGCTGCCAATTCTCACGCATTGGAAGGGAACACACATCCATCTTCTCGCTTAGAGAAAAAACTAATTTAGAACTGATAATATACCTTGATGCATGCCAATATTAATGTTTATAATAGACAGCCGACAAAACATTATGATCCATATGATCAAGGATATTCAAACATGTAACAAGCTCAGCTGCTGCTATAACAGATAACGATGTCTTAAACATAAAGACATTCCATTATCCAAACCGCTTATCCTATTCAGGGTCGCGGGGCGCTGGAGCCGATCCCAGCTGACATTGGGCAAAGCTAGGGTACACCCTGGACACAGGGAACATGTAGAGACAAACATTCACACCTACGGGCAATTTCGAGTCTCCAAATAACCTAAGCTGCAGAACTCCACACAGAAGGACCATCGAGGATCGAACCCAGGCCCTTCTTGCTGTGAGGTGACAGTGCTAGCCACTACACCACCGTGCAGCATAAAGACATGTAGAACAATTCCCTCTTACTGTGTGGTGTTTTATTCAACATATTAATGATGCATAATGTCTTAGATGCCCATCCTGTCTGTCCTATGCATCAGCAGTTGTCGGTACTTTCTCTGCACGGGGCGTTTGTTTTTATCTCCTTACTTCCCCAAGTTGATGGTTTGTTGCTGCTCTGTGCGCACAAGAGGACACCGCAGGCTCGTCAACCCAGCGTCACGGCCAGATCGCAGTGAAGTGTGCCCTGTCAAGTGCATCTGGAGCATGCCAAACACACCTTTGGTCAAATCATGACCAGGCTCCCCTGGTGCATCTAAAAAATTGGTGGGATCAGATAGAACAGTCCCGAGGGAGTTACAAACTGAGTTAGACTTGAAGTGATTCACAACTTTTTGTGGAGCTTTTTGTCCATCTGCGTCACACTAATCAATGTGCAGAAGCTACTGTGAAAAATAAGATGGTTTCAACTTTTACTGAACTCATTGTGATTAAGCAGCATCATTTAGGCTAAATGCATCACTTCTCAAAAAACTCCAAACTGAAAACTTAGAACTTAGAAGCCCTGAAAATGTCCAGAAATTGCACAAAGTCTGCAGGTGGAGAGAAAGACAAATGTTCACAGAAAGGATCCTGAGTATTTGACCTATTGTTGATCTGCCATGCAGCATGTAAGTGTGCTTAAATAGCACAGTAAAAGTTGGTCCAAAACAGGACTGACTAACAGGTCACATGCACACTGAGGAAATGAAGAACTGTGACCTGTGTATTGTCCTAGACAGAATTCACCGCACCGGCAGTTTGTTTTAAGACCCTTTTATTTGAATAAAGCCTGTTTACCTGCCAGTCTGTTCCCTTCCAGTAGCATGGGTGCCGGAAGAAGGAGGACCATTCTCCATCATGCAGTGCTGGACTGAGTATTATGTTTGCTGTTATATGTTCCAAAATGCAAATGTTGTTTGTTATTGGTGTATTATGAGTTATTAGTTTGTAATGTGTCTGTACAGAACATTGTGGTTGGTGTTGATGATTGTCATTTTTGTGCTGGTTTATGGTTTAACCATTAATGAAGTGCTGTTACATTTACATTCTGTGTCTTCTCACCTGAGCCTCCCCAGTGTATTTAAACCTTGTGTCAGTGTCGGTTCGTCTGTTGTTTTTGCTGCTCTGCTGAGATATTTAATGGTATGTTTCTCCTTGTCCTACCTACTCTGTTTTTTCATGTACTGTATGTATCCCTTGTGTTAATTTTCTGATTACCGTATCATGTGTTGTTTGTTGCCTTGTTTTTCCCTTGGATTTTTTGTTACACATTTTTGGACTTCTGTGCTCTGCAAGTTTGGTTTTTGAACATTTTTCTTTAAAATGACCATTATTCATCCCTCTGTCCCCCCGTGTCTCTCTGCGTTTGGGTCCATCCCCTGCTACCATTTTTGCCCACATTGTGACACCATCCGTCTCTAGTAAGGACGGCTTGAAGACAGATGTGGTTACGGGAGCCTTGCACTTGCAAATGTTGAAATTATTTTTTGTTCCTCCCTATTCCACGCCCTTGCATCTACGTGCAGGTATGCATCATGTACACTCTAATTTATTTGCTAAAACAAGTTTAATTAATTAATGGATCAATATTCCTAGTTATTCAAAACAAAAAGGCTAAACTGTTTTGTGTTGGGTTTAGAATTAAAGCTTTGGAGAACGACACCCTTTATTGTTAGTATAAAGTCTGCATATCTGACCAATTAAGCAACAGAAGGAAATAGCTGTAAGCTGAACTGTAAGCGTTTTCTCTACATAAGGGATGGTGCTTTGTTTACATTTTGAAGAATTTTAAACATTAAGTTTCAACAGTGAAATTGTTTTTAGATGAATTAATAACTTCAAATGCTGTACAATGCTAAAGTCATAGTACAGTTTAAAACGAGTTCAGCTGGGAGTGTGTGGGTTGGTCTAGCCACATTAAACTTTTTTTAAATTCATAATAAGTGAGAAAGTTATTACAGTTTGCCATTCCAAACATTGCATGTGGAAAATACTATGGTTTGAATATAACTAGTGTAGTATAAATAATTGATTGCCTTGTCTCTTGTACTTGATTCTGAAGGAGACAGATGCATGTGGAAGAAAAAGAATTGCTACGTTGAAACAATTCAATTTATTTTATGTAGCCCAAAATCACAAACTTGCCTCAGAGGGCTTTACAATCTAATCTGTACACATGTGACATCCTTTAACTGGGAGAAGAGGAAGAGACCTCAGGGAGAGCAACAGTGGAGGATCCTCTATCAGGAAGGACAGAAGTGTGATAGATGTCAACATAACAGAGTTACAACACATTCAATGCATATGACAGAAACTATTCATATAATGAGAGTAGTAAGCATAGTAATGATGGAAATGATACAACTACTAATAATAACAGCAGAAGTGGATATAGTAGAATAACAATAACAAAAGCAGTAATGGTAATAGCAATAGCAATGCGACTACTACTAATAATGATAGTAGCAGTGGGTGTCAGGCAGGACCAGGGTCTAGATATAACCACGATCCATGGAAACCTACAACAACCCCACACTATGTTAACAAAAGTATTAATTACTCAATTATAGTCAAAGAAATAAAGTAGGCTTACCTGTGCCCTTGCCCAAAGATGAAAAAACGGTGAGTCGAAAGCAAGGTCCTCAGCATTTTTATAGCAGATGAAACCACAGAAATCAAGCTTCAACTTTGGGACAGTTATATCTACGGTGAAGACACAGGACTCCTATGCTCTCCCTAATTTGTCTTTGGAAATCACAGAGGGGAGAAGTTCCTGACTACAACCAGGAATTCTTCAATTACTGATTGTTGACCGGACAGTCTTATCCTGGAGGAAGAATACTCTCCAAACCGTTGAAAGTGAGGTTGTCACTGTGAAACTAACTACTTCCACTGCTACTCTTTCTACAAGAGAAAATTTCTCTTTCAACTCTCTCAATATCTCTTTCTTTTTATCTCTTTTTGTCCATTTGACAAATGCATTTCATTTACAGTTAAAATTGCTCGATTGTAGATTGCATTTTTTTGGAACTATTGTTTAATTTTGGGAGATTTAATGTTGCTTCATGGTTGTGGAAAATGGAAAAAATAAACAATTGTTTTCTTGATGTTTGTTATGGAAAATCTATGTTGCAATCATACAACTGAACCAAATTGATTATCAACGCTCAAAATACCATGAGCATATGCAGGGCAGTGCATATGAATTTTGAGCATTTGTCATTCATAAAATACTAACTCAGCAGTAATGACTGTTAACGTTTAAATAGCTGTCAACTCTGTTAGGTATGTCTACCGCACAACTGAACACAAACTTAGTTGTTTGCCTCATTATTTGGAACTACCTCAAGCAAATCCTCAAAGGAAGTAAAACCTAAAAAACTTCAGTTAATTCCTCTTTGTTTTCCATAAATATTTCAACACAAAGCACTTGACTCCCTGGCATTGCTCAAATATTCATAGCAGGCCAAGAGTATGTCGCTGCAGATGTTGCCCATGAACATGAAGGGTAGAGACAAAGCACTGTTTCTCACTATGTAATTCAGCAGGAAATGACATCACAATATGTCCCGCCAGTCAGAGACAACCTGCTTTTACTGTTGTAGTTATCTGTTGTAGAGCAGTGACTGCAGTGAAGATTTGCCAACAAACATGGATTGAAGCAGAATATTTACATGCAATTCAATACATGTCTAGAATTTTCTTCAATAAATTTATACTTTTGGACAGTCATAAAATGTCTGTCTGAGAGAGAGAAACGGTGGACCATTGCACACAACGTTTTTGAAAATGAAATATTGGCGTTATGAATGAAGCTTCAAACTTCAACTCTCTAGGGCAGGGGTCGGCAATCCGCGGCTCCGGAGCCGCACGCGGCTCTTCAGCCCTCTGTTGCTCCCTGAGGCTACATCCACACTAATACGCTTTCGTTTTAAAACAGAGTTTTAACAAACTAAAACGATCTCCGTCCACACGGCGTTTCAGCATCATTTTCGAGATGATCTCCGTCCAGAATAAAACGCCTGAAAACAAATATCACGTGACTTCACGTACACTGGGCATGCGGGTGGGTGCTGGTGTAAACAGGAAGTAGATTGGTTGCTCAAAGCCGCTAACTGTAATTTCAGACGTCCGCTCCATAGTTCTGATAACGCCGCTGGTCACGCTGCTCACTGATCGCTGCAGTAACAGCTGCTTTCTCCGCAGGAATGCAGACTTTAACTGGACAACAGCTGCTAGTAAAGACAACAAGGTCAGCAACACCTGTAATCAGTTGTCCATGTTAAATTAACCTGGTAGTCATAGAGAGAAAATAGAGTTTAATTCTGCATGGACGTATTAATTTGCTTTCACTGTCAACGATGCTGTAAGCTCAGTGTTTCCCCTACCATTGCATTAGGGGGGCGCCAGTCAACACCATGATTCCTTTAAGTATTTTTGTCGGTAGTAAAGGTTGCCGACCCCTGCTCTAGGTAAAGGCAGTGGCGGGCCGTGCATTTCATACCTGGGCCTTCACTGCTGTCCTGCAGCTGAAACACAGCTACGGTTATTATTTGTTTCGTGTAAAAATGAAGCTCAACACCTATAGATGCACTATCTGCAGAGAATACGCCGAGAGTGTGTCTCCTCTCTTCTCTGACTGCAGCGTGAGGCTGCTGTGAGAGTAACCGTCTGTGAGTGCTTTGGTGCGGCTCACGGCAGCACCCGCTGCTCGTTCACCACAGTGCAGAACGTACGAGCTTTAACGTCAGAGTCAAAACACCAGAAAAGTCTCTAGATTTGTCGCTAGTAGCTTTTGACAAAAAAAGTCTCCATGAGGGTTTGGAAAGTCGCCAGATTTAGCGAGAAAGTCGCCAAGTTGGCAACACTGGCACCAGCTAAATATGTCCCCAGAGCAACATTGTACGTAACAAATAGTTCCTATCACATATTAAACCAAACAAAAATCCATCTTCATAAAAACAAGTTGTACAAATAATAATACATAAACAAGCATATTAAAGCTACTGCAGATGTAAAAACAAAAGCAGTTCACTTACCAGAGCTGCTGTTCACTATTTAAAGACAAAGTGCATCCTCCTTTCTTTGTTAATAAAGAGTTTAATCTCACAGTTGTTCAGTAGATCCGTGCGTTTTAGTTCCAGTAAGAAGTCCTTCTCCATTCATGGACGCCAGTGAAGACAGTCCAGCCTCCCTAGTTGTATTTCTTGAATACGTTTTAATGCGTATGAGGCTGAAAATGTCCGCTCCACAGAGGCAGCAGATATTGGGATTGTCACCGCCCAACATGTCAGGCTAGCCCACTGACCAATCACGGCGCACGTTAATGCTGACATACTTGTAGGCCAGCTAGCAGGCTCTGACACGTCAAAGAATACGCCCAACATGTCAAACTAAAGATCTGATTGGTTGAAGACTGACAATCAACAATATCGTCCCCATTCACTTAAACTGCAAAGGGATTCACTTGTGAGTCTGCAGGCCTCTGTTCTTACCTAGAGACACAGAGGTGAAATCTGATTGGATAAAAGCTCTACTTAAAACAAGCTGCACTGGAAGCAGAGCAACTGAGGAAGACAGGAGCTGTGCAATGAGGAAATAAGATGATGGGGAAAATAATTATAATACATGTAGTGTGTTTATGAAAAATTATTAAATCATAAAATAGCTATAACTTTGTGATTGTGTCTAGGCCAGCAGAGAAGGTTTGCTGGCCCTGACGGCCCACCACTGGGTAGGCATACAGACAGATAGGCATGTCTCACTACCATGCTTGGATTGTTCTGAAGGGGAGGCTAGTGGTCATAAAATGTAAATGACAAGCAAATCACAACTTCCAGATACATTTTTTTGTTTATGTTTATGGCCTGAAATAAACCAGATGTCATTTTTAAATCAGTAATATAAAAGTTCAGGAAGATAGCTAATTGAAAGTTTGGATAAAATTAAGAAAATATGTTGTTTGCAGAATGCAAGTTCTTGGAAACAGCCTAGCAAGCAAAGGAAAATTGTGTATCCTTTTAACAGCATATTAGACATTGGAGCGGTCAGCTATTTGATCTTTCGGTTCAGTAGCTCAGTAGGATTTGAAGTTGCCGCTGGAGGTTTAGGTACTTTAAAGTGGAACTGTGTACCCATGCTTGTAATTTAGTTTGGGTGTGGGAATACAGTAGGGGAATGAAGAAACAGCAAATATGAAATGTCCCCCCCCGTTCCCTTTGCGTATGTTTATTCATTTTTTCCTCTGTGTCCTCTATCTCTGAACTTTCTCTAGCTTCCTCTCTTTTTCTCCTCTCTCCATCTGTCGGTTTCTATCCATCTCGCTCTAGTTTTCTCTCTCTCTCTTATTCACATTGCCAAATTCTTTATTTCTCTCCCATTTGTCTGTCCATCTGCTTCTCTTTCTTTCATTGTTTTTCCATTTGTCAGTCTCCCATCATCTACTTTTTTTTACCTTTCTCCTCTTTCCCCTCTACACAAATCTTATCTTCTTTCATTACTTCTCATTCTACCTCTGAAATCCATATCTCATCTTTTAAAATGAGATGTGTTGCAAAGCAATATATTGAATCAACTGAGGTAATCAAACATCTATTACCAGATGACTTGCAATAACAACATGTCATTATCAGGTTTATCAGCAACAATGGAATATTCAGATCACTGTAACAAAGTTTCTTTTTATTAATTAAATGTCCTGCTTGGAAAGACAATATTGTGCTGTAAGGGTTGAAAACAGAGGTAGTCTTAATTTATACATCCCTTATGTGCTAATGTAAATGTTACATTTATATTTTTGTATTTCTATAGCTGGTATGTTACATTAGGACATCTACATTTATCTCCCACATCTCAGTCAATTTCTCCCATTGGTTCTCTTAAAGCCATTTTTCATTGCTTCCTCTTCTCTTTAAAAAAAAATAAAAAATTCTCATAATTAAAATATATTATGAATATCAAATATTTTACTTAGATTTGCAAATTAAACTGAAATGAAAATATGATTTGACGCTATTGTGGTTATACAAATGTAAATGATGGTGCCGTTAGATTGCTGCAAAACCACCCAGTTAATACAGAAGCATGCTGGAGAGCAAACAAATACTCAGAGTATTTTTAGATAAAAATATGTTGTGAATTTTAGAAATTATAATCTTTATCTTTTTTCAATAAATGTTGGCTTTAACAACACTCTTGCAAATGTTTGGATCACATGAGGTGGAAACAACAGAAATACGGAATTACAGAATGAATAGACATGCAAAAGAAAGATGTGCCGTATTAAAATAAAAATTTTGAATTGGAATGTCAACTTTATGAATGAAGCTTCAAACTATTGGATACAGCAAGTTATGAAGTAAATTACCTCTGTAAAGTACTTGCTGGATGTCATCAATTTCACTCTAATTTCTCCCACTTATGGATGTTTGTACAATAACTGCAGCGAGTCTCTCCTCTCAGCCTGATAGATCAGTCGTCTTGCTCCTCCTCAACCTGTTTTCATCGGCCTTTGTGATTACCCAGTTTGTACATGCTGGATTCTTTTCCTTACCTCCATCTAAGTCTCACCCACAGGGAGATGTGAGGAGGCAACAGGCGTTTAACAAATGCAACATCCTTGCCTCAGAGCCTATATTTCAAAGCAATGTCAAATAATATGAATGATGAGCATAACAGTGTTCATAACAACTTATATATTTACTTTTAATATAAATCACTACATGACATAATGTGACAAGGATGTTTTGATGTCAAGCTTTTTTATTTAACACACCCACACACACACATTTCATTGTGTGAAGCACTACAAATTGTATGACTACTATTCAAATAAAGAGTAACATATGAGTGATATATACTATATACACAAACAGTCTGTTTATCTAATTGACAACATGTAATGCAGCAAATTAGAGCTGAATGCAAGATAATGTTCTTAATGATTTGATAACGTATATACGTGTACACATGTCACGATTGTAGCAGTTCAATTGGTTGTAGATAACATTCAAGATTAAAAAAAACAAGTAATATCAAGGTGAAACGTTACTAACACTCCGACGGCCCGCCCACGGTCTTTTGGAGTGTTAACTGTACATCTGTGTTATGTACACAACTGCTATGTATATGTAGGTACTGATGCGACATGTCTTTGGAAAGCTAAGATTCTTGTGATTCGATTTATGCAAACCATTTCAAGATACAATCACAACAGCAGTTCACTTTGCCTAATATGGTAGCTTGACAGAGCGTGTGACCATGTGTGCCCTGGTGTTCTCATGTTTCCTTACTTTCTCAGACAGGTGCTTCATATCCCTCACTCCCTTAACTGTCCATGCTGGATCTATCCCGTGTTTTAAAAAGCAAGCATGGAAGGCAAAATAAGGCATTAGCATGACGTCATCCAGCTAGCCAAACCTTTCTGGTGTACAGCTAGTAGAGAAGCTTCGCATGTACTGCTTCCCTTTCCTGCTAGTCTGCTGTCTGATTGTGAGGTCAGGCTGATCTGGGATCAGCTCTTTCACTGCAGTTTCTCCGCTAAAGTTCTCCTCTCAAACGGGTCTTGGAGGAGTAGTGCTCGTGCTCGCCATTGCCTGTAGAGACTAGTCCTGCGCAGCTAAAATGAGGATGCTGATTGGCTAAATTGTGTCATACATTCATATCTTTAATCAGCAATTGGCTAAACTGCTTCATAGACCCTCCTCCTGTGGGCGATTTTTCCAGCGACCCATTGCTGCTGAGACGTGCAGACAGGCGGAGAGGATGTGCAGGAAAAGCATATATTTTGCGCAGATATCATATTTGACAAATATTACTGGGGACATTCCATATTTCAAAAACACAAATATTGACAATTTGTATAATTCATTATTATTATTGTTATTGTTTTTTTTGTGGCTCAAGGGGGGGTCGCGGCGCCCTCTATTGGCCAGCCGCCACTGCTGGGGACTTTGGTTTGTACTGGTCCCTTCCGAAAAGATCGTCGTCGCAAGGGGAAAGCGAGATGGCATCCATGGTGGAAACGGTCATTAGTAGGTTACTTACTTTCTAACTGTTCGATCGTTGTTACCGGCTCTCGGTTCTGGTGTGGAATGCGAAAGTGGGATGGGATGAGGTATTTATAGGAATACCGGAAGAGGTGTGTTAGAGATGTGGTCCTGTTCCTGACTCCTGATTTATTTTAATATAAAATGTACAATTTCTGTCCATGTGACATTAGAGGGAAGAACACTGCCAACATTTACTCTATTAGTCATGGATCATCAGAGTAAGGCCTGTTATTTTTTGCAATATAGTACACTGTTCTGATGAAATTGTGAGTTTAAGCTAACATTTCAGCTTGAGTTTTAGTAGAGCTTGGTTCAAGAGCTTTCTCATTTTGTCTTATGCTAATTTGTGACTATGCAAGACACTGTGTTCATTTATATTCTTCCTCAAAGATTTTATTGTTTCTCATTGCTGATACAATATGGTCCTACCTTAAAGTTCTGCCATTCACTAGTCCATGTGGACCTCAGATTTTCTGTTCTCATCGGCCTAAGTGAGCTTGCTTGCCTGCGTGATTTGCATCGCAATTTTTTATTTATCGCTATAATGAAAGGGTAAGTCTCCTCCACTGCTCCTTTCTTCTGTCCATGCTGCTCTGCTCCTCTGTCCTGTCCATGCTGCTCTGCTCCTCTGTCCTGCTCTGCTCCTCTCTTCTGTCCAAGATCTATTTTCAGGTGGAAGACAGGAACCCTAACATTTAATGCATCACCTTGCACATTTTATTTCAAATATTATTGGAGACTTCACTGTAGGTGACTGGTTTATTGCAGTGGCGGGCCGTGCATTGTATACCTGGGCCTTCAGTGCTGTCCTGCTACAGTTGAACCACCTCCTATTAACCTAATTATGACGCCACAGCTACGCGTTATTATATGTTTCTAGGGGTGTAACGATACACGTATTCGTATTAAACCGTTCGGTACGAGGCTTATGAACCGAACAATATGTTTGAATAATACTAGTGCATTTGGAAAATGCTGGAGCTTAAATTGTGGGAAATATAATGTTCCTTCTTTGGAGCCACTACGCTCCACCTGGCAACCTACCCAACGTCACAGATAACGTGCTGCCTGACACACCCACCACGGAAGAAAAACATTGTACAATGTAGGGCAGCACGATTATGGACAAAATCATAATCACGATTATTTATCACGATTATTCATTCATTTTAGGGACAACATCTTTTTATTGCACTTTCACGTTTAAATGAACAAGAACACTGCTTCCACTTCCATTGTTGTGCTACATTCTGGCTAATGTACAAATCTTTGCATCAGACTGGTCCTTATCACAGTGCATCTCGTAGAAGGAAAATATAAATAAAATAGTATCAACAATTTTTTACCCAAAATGAAATCAACAGAGCACTGCTTTCACTTCCATGTTGTGCTACATTCCAGCTAATGTACACGTCTTTGCATCAAAATAAAACTTATACGGTTCTTATTCACCTGAAGCATTTGATTTACCTTTCACACCACACCCGTGACCGTCTGCTCTCTGTTCTGTTGTCTGTCTCGCTACTCTTCTACTAATACCGGAGTCGACTGCAGACAGAACTTTCTTTGAGGCTGCCGCTGCAGGGTGCACGCATGACACCTCCCATCTCGTTCGCCCCCTGGTGGTTGGCTGACTGTTAGTTGAAGAAGCGCTTGATTTGATGTGTAGCAGAGCACGCATTATAAACATCAATATCGCTGACGATCATGCTCATTTAATTGTGGCAGCCAAAATCGTGATCGCGGTTAAAATTAGATTAATTGTGCAGCCCTAGTACAAGGCATGTTTGTTCTGGTAGGCTATGCTAAACTAGCTTAGCAGGAAAACAACACGCACAAACTCACGCTACAAGCAAACACGCTACACTCTCCCCGCAGCGTTTAGGTAGCTGTTACCTACTGATTCAAACAGGGCTAAAGCAATCGCCACACAATCCCCATTTCTCCAGACCATAATTCTTGCTTTGTTAAAGAAAACATGAATACGTGCATGACGGGATGCTTCGTCATTAACGGACAATGCATATAGTCAAAATCAATGCAATTAACACAATGACAAGAACAAACACAAGAACCAGTCACATATGACAACAAAGCATGACACATCAATCCAGCAAAACTGCGGTGCTAAAACACGTATTCATCCACACACTGAAGAGCAGGAGCCATTCAAATATTATTCACATCAGAGGGAACAATATTAACCATATCATAAAAACGACACCATAGACAAATGAACACATTAGTAATGCTACTGAAGATGTAAAAACACAAAAGCACTTCACTTACCAAAGCTGCTGTTCACTTAAAGACAAAGTCCATCCTCCTTTCTTTGTTAACAAAGAGTTTAATACCGCGGTTGTACAGAACATCGGTTCAGTTCCAGTCAGAGGTCCTCCTGCGAACGTGTTCGTTGAGTTGTAGATCCACTCGGGTCTCAGCAAAAGTTTTCAAAAGCACCGTAGCTTGTAAGTGTCATGTCGTGCTATGGTGTCGTGTTGCTGCCTTGGTTAGCAACCTCAGGTTAGCGTAGCATAGCTCCAAACACCAAGACGCTCAGTCGCAAATAAAACGCATTCTTAGCGATAAAATGTGCAACGCTTCTCCGACGCCGTCAGCCAGAAATACCGTTCGTACAAATCCTTTTCCTGGCTGGGTCAGGGCTGCTAGCTGTGGGGTTGGCCGACCCTTTGATAGTTTTCCGGAAATGTCCTTCTCCAGAAAGGCTTTGCCAGTAACACCAAAATCTGTTTCTCCTCCTCCTTCAGCCATTGAGTGTTAAAAAAACAAAGCTACACCAAGCAAAACGTTAAAAATGTCAATGTCAATGTCATAACTTCTTACATAACTTTCAACTTGAACTCTTACTACTACTAAGTTCGGCAAGCTAGCTTTCAGCTTCACAACAGTGATGCTAGTCCACTGACCAATCACACCGCACGTTGATGCTGACGTACTTGTAGGCCACCTAGGAAGCTCTGACATGTCAAAGAAGACGCCCAACATGTCAAACTAAAGATCTGATTGGTTGAACACTATGACAATCAACAATATCGTCCCCATTCACTTAAACTGCAAAGGGATTCACTTGTGAGTCTGCAGGCCTCGGGCCTCTCTTCTTACCTAGAGACACAGAGGTGAAATCTGATTGGATAAAAGCTCTACTTAAAACAAGCTGCACTGGAAGTAGAGCAACTGAGGAAGACAGGAGCTGTGCAATGAGAAAATGAGCTAATGGGAAAAATAATTAGAATATATGTAGTGTGTTTATGAAAAATGATATAATAGCTATAACTTTGTGATTCTGTTTAGGCCAGCAGAGAATGCTTTGCTGGCCCTGACGGCCCACCACTGGTGTAATGTAATGTCAATGACAATGTATACGTCTCTCTGGAAAATAATCATTTCTTTTTTTCCTTCTCTAAAGAAACTTTCTTTCCGTTTCTTGTATCTCCTTCTTCCTCCCTGCAACACATCTCACACTGTTCAGCTTGTCCTTTTCAAAGTCCTCTAACTAGTGTATTTGGATAGCAATACAACAACGTGGCATCTTATATTTCTGCATTTTTTGAACAGAATAATAAGCAGAAGTAAAATGTTTCCATTGCTTGTCTCAAACTCCTCTCTCCTGCTTTGCTCCTCTCCTCCTGTACATGCTGCTCTGCTCCTCTCTCCTGCTCAAACTGCTCCTCTCTTGTGTACATGCTGCTCTGCTCAAACTGCTCCGCTCCTCTCCTCTGATCTCTCGTCACCTGACCTGTTCTGCTCAACTGAATTGAAAAAGGAAAAGCAAAACCAGAATAAATTATTAAGTGAAAGCACCGATGGCCTGATATAAGGAGGACACATCTGACAACAGATTGAACATTTGCCTATAGAAATAAACTTGAACTAGTTTGGCTATTTAGTTTGGTACTTTTATATCAAAAAAATAAATATGACTGGATTACCAGGTGAACATTTCAAAAATAAACAAATGTGTCTGCCTTGTTTGGCTAGTAGATGCACCTTTTGAAGAAGTCTGTAAGCTTACTCCTTTTTGCTTCAGTCAAGTCAGCTCAACGGCACTTTAAACTCTTAGATATTTAAAGAAATGTATGCAAAATACACACATAATCTAGGCCTAATTGAAAACAGTTGCATGTAATCCCTACTCTCCCTCTCTTTGCTAATGTCTAGTTTATTTTCTGCCACCATGATCAACACAGTGTTATTCTTTTCACTGTGTGGTTTGGACCTGAGGCCAAATGGAGAACTGGAACAGTGGAGAAAATAAATTAGGCGCAATCGAAACAAAGCACGGAAATTAAATGAATCCTGTGCACCAAATGAATCACAATGAGAGGAGATTTGTTTAGTGCCCAGCATCAGCAGCTTGTGCTAAATTGTAGCAGTGACATGTTTGTTTATTCATTCTCTTTTGCACTTTGTCCTTTTATTATTCAGTTATTTCTCTTGCCGTACCTCTCCTCTCTCCCATCGTCATGCCCATTGTTTCTTTAATTATCTTTACTCCAAAACTAGCTAAAGTGAGCAGCTTGCGTTTTTTTTATTGTTAACTATTGTGAGGTTTTTCAGTTCAGTAGACAGGTTGGATTTCAACAGTTGCCCTAGATCTCGGTAAGTAAGATAATTGTGCATTGCTGCTTGTAATTCAGTAAACATCTTGCTATACCAAGAGAAATGTCTTTATATGTTACCTCAGCTAACATCCTCTGTAAAGGTTATGGAAGAACATCTTTCAAAGTATGAGACAAGCAATGGAAAATATTTATAAAAGTGCAATAATTCGGTTCCTAAAATACAGAAATATAGGATGCCACGTTGCCATATTGCTATCAGAACACACTAGTTAGAGGACTGAACAGAGTGTGAGACTGAGGCAGGTAAGGGAGGTATAAGGTGACAGAAATGATGTGTTGCAGGGAGGAAGAAGGAGAGACAATAATTTGAGGTGAGAAACAGAAAAAGTCTCCTTGGAGAAGAAAAAAATATTTTCCGGAGAGAGACGAGTACATTGTTAAGACAATACACCAGTCACCTACAGTGAAGTCTCCAATAATATTTGAAATTTGCAAGGTGATGCATTAAATGTGAGGGTTGCTGTCTTCCACCTGAAAATAGATCTTGCTCCATGTGATGCTTTCTGATTCTACTAAAAACTGAAAAGAATTGCTGATCCCCGAAGAGATAACTTTCTGCAACTTACAGCTGTCATTGTGAAGCTTCTATTACTACAGGAGAATGTGAAGTGAATACATTTGATGGACTCATAACTTAGTCAAATCAGATGCAACGACTCTGCTCTTTCGCTTTGGTTGTCTTTGTTTGTGCATTTAGTCTATTTTATGTTAAGCAGTAGACTTTTAAAACATACGTCCATGCACTTCGGAGCACATAGGATTTGACATCTAACCAGCAAAACAGTGGCAGTGGGTAAAGTGAGCCGGGCTAAGTGCTAGGCTAAATGCTAACACGTTCAGACTCCGCGCCTGTTCCTTGCCAACTCCAACAAGATGAATGTGATCAAAGTGATAACAATGCCTCTCTGTGTACAGCTCCAGACCAACTTTTTCACTGGTAGCACTGGTTACAGCAGCATTTCAGTTGGTGGCACCAGCACATGATTTGGTTGCACCCTTATCAGAAACAGCATGGTATTAATCAGTGATGGAGCCTCAATAAGTACATTTGCTCACAGACTGTAGTACAATGTTGATGCTACTTTCTACTCCACTATATTTCAGAGGGAAATAGTGTACTTTTACACTACATGTGTTGATTAGTATCTGAAATGCAATACATTTTTGTAGACTTGTGTTTTTTAAATTGTGGTATTAAAGATCATAATACTTCTTCCACCACTGGTGTTAATCAATACCCAAGGCTCAGTCCGTCTCTTCCTGCCTGCACTTTCATTTTTTCATTTTGCTGTTTAAAACAATCTGCTAGAGATCGCCTTACTTTTGGAACTCAATAACAGCTAAATGGAAATTTAATAAAAAATATAAATAGATGGCTAAAAATCCCTTTAGAATCGGGAAGAAATGAGCATTACATTGTACCTCCTGCCAAAACAGTGTCAGCACTTGCAGATATGTCAATTAATTTTCATCTATTTCTTAATAAATAAGTCAGACTTGATGAATTAACAATGTACAATTCGCCAAAGGCTATTTTATAACAGAGCGAAAAGGTTAAATGGCCTATATTTTAGAATTCATCAATAAACTGCCTGCTACAACAAATAAACAATTATTGTAGAAAAAGAAACAAATTGTTGCTAATAGTGTTGTTTTAAACTGGTTGCATACTTTTACTAAACTAAAGAAATGGAACACTCTCTCTATGTCTCACACACAGTGCTTCAGCAGCACTCTACATCTGCTCACCTCGGCCTTCTTTGGGATGTCGACTCCTCATGCTCAGATGAAGATTCTTCATCTGGTGAAAGTGACGGGTCATTGATCCCTCTCGCATCCGACTCTCCCTCACTCATGTCCTGGAGCATTGCCAGAGCTTCTCAGACATCCATCTTCTGCTCCAGTTCATGTTTCCAAATCCAGAATCCAACTATATCTTTCTAGCTAGCTTTAGATCGTGATATGGCAGCCTGCTTATGAAACGACTTCTAAACAGTAGACGTTGCTATGCAACACAGTTTGGCTTCTTATCCACCACCCACACACACACACACACATCTACAGGTGCATCTCAATGAATTAGAATATCATCGAAAAGTTAATTTATTTCAGTAATTCAATTCAAAAAGTGAAACTCACATATTATATAGATTCATTACACACAAGGTGATATATTTCAAGCGTTTATTTCTTTGAATTTTGATGATTATGGCTTACAGCTAATGAAAACCCAAAATTCAGTATCTCAGAAAACTAGAATATTACATAAGACCAATTAAAATAAGGATTTTTAATACAGAAATGTTGGCCTACTGGAAAGCATGTCCATGTACAGTATACAGTATGCACTCAATACTTGGTCGGGGCTCTTTTTGTATGAATTACTGCATCAATGCGGCGTGGCATGGCGGCGATGAGCCTGAGGTGTTATGGAAGCCCAGGATGCTTTGATAGGGGCCTTCAGCTCGTCTGCATTGTTGGCTCTGGTGTCTCATCTTCCTCTTGACAATTTCATCTCTGGTTCAGGAGTGGCTTGACACAAGGAATGCGACAGTTGTAGCCCATCTCCTGGATACGTCTGCGGGTTTAATAATTCAGTGTGGCTTTGTAGCACAAAGGCAGTAAAACTGCACACTGACTATAATCCTGCGGACTTATTGTTGGAATGATGATTTTAACTTTTATGATTTTTTCAGTCTTTTTCTGCTTTATAATGGGTGTGTATTGCGCAGCTCAGAGTGCGTAATTTCATCGCTAGAGTGAAGAGGAGCTTCAAAATCTTGTGAAAAAAATATTTCTATTTTGCCACTGATTCCACAATTTTCACTCTTCATGCATAATTTTTTGGTGAAAGTGTAGCTAATCGTGTCCTGGTCGAAGACAAATGACTGTGGAATCCCACAGATTTACACATTTGGCACAACAGCCTCACATTGAGAGGAAGTCCCACTATCTGCTCCATAGAGACCAATGTTAGTTCTTACTCAAAGAACATTTTCCACAGAACACGGTACCCCATTTCTAGATCGTCACGAAAGCCACAGTTTTTATACTACAGACACAATTCTCACATGATCTGTTCTTCAAGTCATCCTTCCTCTCCAGTTCTAATATCAGAGCAATAGGAGCTATGGTTATGGGGGTTTTGAGGATTTATTTGACAGCTTTTTCACAGCTTTATCTCAATGTAAAGGCTGCAGGCAGACAGGTGTTTTGGATTGAGCTAATTAGTGAAGTTGATAAACACACAGACACACGCACACACACCGACACAAATTACTTGATATTCAGTAAAAGCCATCTTCTCTGTCTGTCCGTCTGTCTCTATGTCTCTCTTCCTGTCATTCTGTCTCTCTTTTTCTGTCTGTCTCTGTCTCTCTTTTTCTGTCTGTCTCCCTCTCTCAAAATAAAAGCCCCATGGAGTAACTGTATCTTAATAATACAGTATCTTAACATGGTAGCTAACGCTCCCATCATTTCCAAAGGCTTCTCAAACAAAGATGTATATCTCAAATACAGAAATGACGGAAGCGATTTGTGGACTGTCCATCATGAATACAAGATTCAATCCAAGAGTATGAATCTAAAATGCAGAAAAGAGAGAAGGGATACCTCAATTGAACCTCAACGATATACCGGTAATATTGGCTTGTATATACAGTATATTGCGATGTCTTCGGGCAGTAAAAGCCACACTGTCAAAATTTCTTGCGAAATGTTCTAGCTTAACCTATTCTAAGTTTAGGTAAGGAAAGTTTTTTACCACCAAGTGCATCGCAGTGACATAACGCATCACCTTTAGCAGCTGAATCGGAGTGGAATAATAAGGTTGTGCACATTTTTTCACAGTCTGAGGGAGCAGGTCAAGGACGAGCTAGCTACATGGGAGGATTCAGCTAGTTAAGACTCCTTCATCGCATTGTCAATTGAAATCTATAATTGACTGCGTGAGCGGCCTAGGTCGCTACCCAGTTCCCCATGAAATGCCCATGCAGCTGGGTTGGTCATCTATTGTGGTCAGAAAGGCAACCTGTACCTGGCACCCAAAAGAGTCAACTCACCAGTAGCTGTGTGAGTGCTGCTGAGCATGACCTCTTCCCACTAAAGTCCCTGACACTGAATGCAATTGGATGCCACTGTTGGGACCAACAGTCTCTGCCTCTTCGGTCTTTTGTGTACTTTGGTACAGATGATTTTTTTGGACCAGGAGTTGGCAAAACAGGCAGGCACTCAAACTGAACCACTAACCACTCCATTAGAGTCTCAGGGACTAAATGGAGAGCCATCGGCCTGAATCTGAACCCTCACTGAATCCCTACAACACCAACTTTATGGTAAACACTGTGAGTAAATTCAGTTTCACTGAATGTCCTCCCAACACACCCCCATAGTGGTTCAAAAAAATCAATATCACCAGTTTGATTGGTTCACAGCTAATTAGCTGAGGCATTCACTGTCACTCTTCCTGTCTGTAATTCTCCAGACTGTATGCCCCAGTAGAGGTTATCACTCCAGTAACACTCCAGTAGGACATTTTGAGTATTTGGCCTAGGGCTGGGCGGTATGACCAAAAATGCATATCACGGTATTTTGTAAGATTCTGGCGGTTTCACGGTATATCACGGTATTTTTTTTCCGCGTTAAAGCATTAATTAATTAACGCCGAAAACAACCATAAAAGCGACATCCAGCTATACGAAGGATCATATATTTGACGAAAGTGCGCATTCGATTTATAAATAGCTTTGTAAATTACAAACAGGCCGGCCAACAGGCAGGCCAGCAAGTGGCGAACAGCTGTTTGTGTGGCGTGTCTTCCGTTCCGTCACTTCCTGTTTCCTTCACCTACATTCCCCTGGGTCCTAAGCCCCTCTATGTACCAACGTACATTTATAACAAATACCACACATATTACGGTAATCAGCGTTGCATGTGTCTGACCAAAATACCTTTTGTTGTTCAGTCTTTGTTCATCCTGCATCGCTCTTTTCTGTTCTTTAATGTAACGTTACTGGAGCGACAGAGCCTCTCCCATCTGTTAGCAGACTGTTAGCGAGCTATACCCAGCATGCAGCTCAACGCTGAAATTTTATAAATGTACAATTAGTGTTACAAACTGTTGTGTCGTGGTGTTTTGCCCTGTTAAAGAGCGTTAGTTTTGGGGACCCGAGAGCCCCCCACGGGGGGCTGTTTTAGAGTTTGTAGCATTCAGCATGTCGTAGAAAGCATTTTTCATAAAGAAATATGATTATTGCTCCAGACATATTAAATATCGAACAGGAAAAGTCCGAGCAACATCATCATACTGTGGAGGATTTCAGTATTAGAAATATTATAAGTAGGATTAAATAACACCCTTAGTGGTGAGTAGAAGGGTCACAATAATAAGAATGTCAAAATATGTTGGCGTCTAAGGGATGCGGGGAGTAACGATGTTAATTTCCCGGGGAAAGAGAATGAGCACTGAAGAGGTTTTAACAAAGGAATATTTATTGAAAAATGGCTAGCTGCTCACACAGCAGCAAAAGAAAACAACTCTTATAACCAGAGAGCAACACTAGTTGATAAGCAGAACAATAACAGCCCACACGGCTGTAACCGGGTGATCCACAGCAACACACGTCGTCACAGCTTCACAGCTGCAGTTTCAGCCCAAGGGGTCCACAGCTTCACACCAACGCACACGCAGCTTCACTACTATGCGTTGCCCAAGGGCTTGTCCTTCTGGAGCTCCTCTCCTTTTATCCACCGTGGCACTGATCAGTGATTGAGCGCAGCCACGTTCGATCCAGGAACTGGGCGGCACCCGAGAGGACACTGAGGGTAAGCAGAGGGAGAGCACAAGCACAACACGGTACGCAACAGTCTCATTGTAAAAATAATACTTCAGCCTCTATTGACTTCCTACATCCTTACATTAACTTCCAATAGGTTCAACTGACCATCTATAACTCCACTTTGAAAAATGGTACGCAAAACACATCAATTATATTCAGATGGACCTGAATTGCTTAAAATATGACCAAGGGTGTCAGTAAATCTGCAGCAGAGAAAGTGTGAAGCTGTTTTCTAGCAGAGGAGGCAGAAATTGATTACTTTCCCAAAGCAGAGAGTAGATAACTTCTCAGCTGGCAACTATACTCTCCTCAACATCCAATAATTCATTGACAGAATACTTTTGCGTGATGCCTTCTGGTATATATAAAAATAGAAAACTGAACGAAACATATGTACAGGAATATTCAGCCCAATATTCAGGAGATTTGACGGCTCAGTGTGCAGCTGTGCATACATGTCTCTTGTCAAACTCCAAGTTCCAGCTATGGCCCGGAAAATGGTAAATGGCTGGACTTTTACATGTATAGCGCTTTTCTAGTCTTACGCCAATTCAACACTACATGTCAATCACCCATACACACCGATTCACCCGTTCATACACCGCTGGCACAGCATACAGGAGCAATTTGGGTTAAGTGTCTTGCCTAAGGACTCATTGATGTGGAAAACTGTGGACTCGTGATCCTCTGTTAAAGCACATTAAATGCAGTGTGGGTTGTCCTTTAATAAACTGTTTCAGGTCAATACATTTTCAATATAATTTGACTTTCAAATTAAAATTGTGATGGTGCCAAGACCGCTGCTGCAATTCTGCAACAATTTCACAACCAAACCTCCGACCAAAAAATAAAAAAAATCCTATTATCCTGATCAGAGACTTGCTAATGGAAATAAGAAAAATAAATCTGCATTTATAGTTAAAATATGCATTGATTTATGATTAATTGAAAAGTATAATATAAGACTGGGTGATATTCTAATTTGTCATGCCAAACTTACCTCTGCCTGCCTTCTCCTTCTGCCAGAGTGTTCAGCTAAAAGAGTTGATGCTGAAAGGGGAAGGGCAGACAAAGGCATGGTGCTATGAAAAAAATATTAATCCTGGAAACTCCAGCCTGGAGTTGTACTTATCCTAATTTGCCTCCTTAACCGGTCTGGCATTGTAACAGCTTTGAATTTCCACCGAGGACAATATATTTAAATCCACTGTTTGTGACTACTTCTCCAGCAGGTCGGTAAACACATTAACCCCAGCCACATACAAACAATGGACAGTGGAGGTGTATTGCCTTTTAAAAGTGTTCTTTTTTAATGGCACAGTTGGGGAGAGTAAGGAGAGTAAGAGAAACGCTGCCATGTAGAGGTTAACAGTCAGGACAGATATCAGTGTGGCAACATGATTCCTCCAGAGAATCTTCCTTCTTCTGTTGATCTTATCACTGATGTTTCTGCTCATCACTGCTAATGTAATTAAAAGCTAATGAAAGAGGAAAAAATAGATTAAACAAGCGGTACAAAAAAGACAAAATACTGTACATTAATACCACATCTACAGTTGGTATGTCTGAAATTTAACCATTCTGTGACAAAACTGTAAAAAAAGTTGCATTGTCATGGAATTGCCGTTTTGGTTTAAATTTATATTTTTGATCCAACTTCACACCATATATGAATATTAACCACGTTTTGAGTTATGTTCACACAAATACCATAATTAAAATGATATGTACAAAGGAATATCACCACACACTAAATAGATTTTTTATTAAATAATGAATTGTGGTTTTGATGGACTTGATAGTCCTGCAGTGCAAATAGAACAGGGAGGGTTATCTCTTTTTCATTTCATTAACAACCACAACCTCTCTTTTCAAAGCCAGACATATTGCACAACAAATAATCATAATATTTCTAGTTGGGCAGAAAAATATAGCACATTTTGTTGAAATATGTGCTATTAAGTAGTATATTAGTATATTCTTGAATAAAGAGGTATATGGTAGTCTAAATCATCTTGGGAGAGCAGAGGAGCGGTCTTTTATGGTATAGGAGTGTATTTTATTTGCATCCATCTTTAAATTTACAGATTGTTACCTTCCAAGACTTATTTCTTAAGTTTTTGTCTTTGTACCAACACCATTACAGCACATCAAATAGATGGCTTTGTGTGCACCACAGATCATGAAGGTGCACTTTGTCATAAGGCAACAAAAATGCCCCAAAATATTCTAGACAGGTGAGAGGTCAGGGGAGAGGTGACAGGAACGCCTTAAGCTACAGTGAGTTACAGGCTTTAACCAATTCTTGGAGTGTAACAATTGGGTGCAGCAACTTTTTGAAATGGATCTGACATTTGTGCTTTTCTTCCTCCTGACCCTGCACTAAAGGAGACACTGCACCGAAGTACGGGGCGGATGGATAAACATACAGCACGTAACTCCCCCTAAAACCACAACTTATGTTTTTTTATTCTAAATAAACAAATAGAAAATCTGATCACCTTAAGAAGTGAAGATAATCTTACTCAACTCAGTGGTTCTTAGATTACGGCAACAACTTCCGGAAACCGGACAGGCAGCCAAATCCATGGCAAGCATGATACAGGTAATATAGGTCAACTAGTGGACTGCTTGTAAGCCAATGCCATTAATCACCCAGACAGACTTCATCTGACGAATAGCTGCTGTGCGGTAAGTTAAACAGTTGCCTGCTAGTTAGTTTCCCCTTCACCTCTATATAGCCTACATGTCACAGGGTGTGGTGGAGGACTCAAATGCAGGCCAGACAGAGTAGCGTGAAGCAGGTATTTAATAAAGAATTAAATCAACACAGGGAACTTACAGGACACAACGGGGGATCCACGGACAAGACAGGAGCCGAGGGGGCAAATCCAGCAGAATGAGGCGAGGCAGACGGGAAACCCGGGAACAAGACGAGCCAAACGGGCAGGTAGACATGACAACGATCTGGCAATGAGTGTCTTCTTCTTGTTTGAGATTTATTGGCAGTTGGCAAACAATGAATTAGTGCATTACTGCCACCAACTGGTATGGAGTGTGGATCAGGACGTCTAATAGGATACTTATATACAAAATTTAATTCAAAAGGAAAAGAAAAAAAAGAAAAAACGAGCTCATATTTTCATAATAATATTAATTAATCTAAGATATTGAAATAATACTTGATAACACTCACTTTTTGAGTTCTTTTGCAGAATAGCCACTATATCCAACCGTACCTTCATCTTGCCGAGGTCTCCAATCAGCTTGGCAGTGTGTGTGACTGGGGTTTAAATAGTGATGCAGCAGAGTGAGCAGGTGAGAGTAATGAGCTGACGAGGTGGGTGTGACTGGCAGGTGCACTGAATAAACTGATTAGATGAGATATGGAAAAAACAGGATAATGGAAGCAGAGCTGTGACACTACATGTGTTTATTGTCTTCACTGGCAGACCAAAGCTCAGCTTTGAGAAGGAAAGAGATATGGCACAAGATGAGCACACTGAAAGAAAGAGTGCGGTGATGATATGAGAGAGGAAAAGCAGGCCACTTGAAATTCACATATTAAAATCAAGTCAATTAAGAAATGTGTCAGATCACAGCACAGTTTTTAGACTTTGGAATTTCTAAAAGCCTGTGTCCGGCCATGCTTCGGCTAACTATGCCCTGACTTCAGCTCTGTTTGCACAGACATCACTCTCAGAGAGAGAGCAAGTATACTGTAAACCCGAATAAGTTACCAGAACTCAAAAAAATTGAGGCAATCGATTGCCTCAATTTTTTTGAGTTCTCCAGAACTTTTTTTTTAATTTTCCAGAACTTAAAAGCTTGGATGACTTGCTACTTGTACCTTTTGATAACAGTTAAATTAAAGTGCTCATTTAGCTCAACTCAAATATTTTCAGTTAATATGACTTACAGTTTTCTGTTAAGGCAACTCAATTATTCTCAGTTATTATGACTTAAAATTTCAAGTTTTCAAACCACTAGAATAAGTTCACAGAACTTTAAAAAATAAGTACACAACCACATTATTTCATGTTAACCAAACTCAATGTTTATTAGTTTGTGTTTTCATTGTTTTAAGTACACATTAGTCAAACATGTTGAATTTGTTTACTTAAAAAGATGTGACTCGAAACTTAACATTTTCGAGGCAATTGATTGCCTCAATTATATTGAGTTTAACTAATTCAATATGAACAGTAGTAATATAAGTGGTAGAAGAAGTAGTAGAAGTGGTAGTAAAAATAGTAGTAGAAGAAGTAATAGTATGTGGTAGTAGAAGTAGTAGAAGAAGTGGTAGTAGAAGTGGTAGTAGAAGTAATATAAGTAGTAGTAGTAGAAGTGGTAGCAGTAATAGAAGTAGTAGTAGAAGTAGTAGAAGTAGTAGTAGAAGTAATAGTAAGTAGTAGTAGAAGTGGTAGTAGTAGTAGAAGTATCTGCTATTGAACAAATAATGCAAATAAATAATAAACATTTATAAATTAAAATAAATAGAGCAAAAAATAATTTTACAATATACTTAAATAAATTGTAGATCTCAAATAAATTGTAATCGGAGTAATCAAAAAAAAATACCAAAATGAAATTATTTTTCGTTACATATAAAAGAAAAAACACTGCTTTTGGCTTCATGGCTAATTCCTGAGTAAGGCAACAGGGCAGCAATTTGGATGAAATTACAAGAACATTTTCACTTAAAACTTTGAACTAGCCTTTTATAATGCAGCCTTTATAATGCAAAACTTTGAACTAGCCTTTTATAATGCAGCCTTCTTTCAGATGAGTTTCTACATCATCAAGTTATTCTTGAGGGTCTGCAACTTGGGTGACAGTTTACCACTTTCGAGACCAAGTAAAATCTTTTGGGTGAATTCAAAAGTGTTGTTCAGTGGTTTGGGGTAGCTGAGGTGTAGTGCATAGATCAGTCCAAAGATTACAAGGAAGGCATTGCCAAGTCTGGGGAGGCTGAACATGGCATCACTTTCAATGACGACAGAGATTCTCACAGGGTGGTAGTGAACTGGACTTGTGTCATGGTCACTGATGACAGTAAGGAGGCCCACTGCAACACCATCAAGCTCTGGCTCATCAGACTTGTCCTGAATGAATGAAAAAGAGATACTCATCACAAACTAACACATGGAACAGAACAGATGACATATAATGTATCTTTCTTTAACCAAGTCCAATTGAAAACCAATACCTCTTTTACAAGGGCGACCTGGGTCTCATTGTAAGAGGTGAAAAACCATGATCTGCACACACGAATCAGAGAATCTAAGTGGTGTGAGATAGACTGAAACCACGCTAAAGGACATTTACAGGAAAATGTTTTAATGAACATCTTATCATTTGCCAATACAGTTCCTTTGTAGTGAGGAGAAAGAAAACAGACCATACATGAAAACTGTATGGGTAGACTAAACAAAGGTAAGTCCTAAAAGATATTAGTATTTTGATGAACTGTTTACATAATACACAGTAGAATCTGTTAGTGACTTAAGGAGACTCACTGTGCAGGTTCTGAAAAATCCAGAAACGTCCTCGTGCAGATACACAGGAAGGGCGTGGAGAACAGTAGTGCGCTTGGTGTGGATGTCATGGATTTCCTATTCAGATAAAAATAGAATTGTACATACTGAAGAGTTTACTGAACAAAGCTGATTATAAACAGTCCAATCAGAACATATGTCCACAAATAACCTGTTCACATCTTTAATGCTATCAGACAAATGGCAAACAAAAAGTGGACTAATTGCAAAATTCACAAAGCTCATTTGAGTCATTGAACCTGTTTGAAGTTCCACCGGTTCAACCTATGAAGTGTGGAATAATCTATTTACCTGTTCATCGTGGATTCTTTAAATTTCAGCCAGAGCATCTGCTGTCTTCCCAGTTTTTGATGCCTTCTGTCTGAATAAGGTCATCAGTCGAGGAAGATGACGATCAAGCTCAGCATAGAATGTGTTGGGCAGGTTCTGATTCGTAATCCGCTGGAACTCTGCATACAACTACATTGAAATAACAGCAGGAGGAGAATACAGCAACACTTAAAAAAAACAGTTCAATTTGAAGAATCTAGCACACATTTATAAAGCAGAAAATAGCAGCCAAATGAGTAAGAATCCCAATTTTCACTTAAAAAGAGAGAGCTGATCCATATTACCTCAGACTCTATTTTGAGAGCAGGCCAGAGGTCCATGAGCTCGTTCACTGGTGGGCAGGACATCACTATGGTCTGTCGGCGTAGGGGAAATGTGGTCTCCATCATTTTTCTAATGAAGGGCAGGTTCTTCTCAGTCTTCTTGACTTCTTCAACAATTGTCTGCCTCAACTGCTCAAGGCTTGAAGGATCCTTTCCTTGGGGAAAGTTGGGTAGGAAGTTGACTTCTGCCCGCCTGGGTCTTTTAATGTTGGAATGTGAAGATTCATTTTCATGATTTCTTCTACTTCTTTTTCCAGCATTAACAGTGACCTCCTGACATCCAGCCCGTCTCATCTTGTTCCTGTAATTGCCCATCTTAAACTTGATGCTGTTTTTCCATCCATTCCAGCCAGTCTCAGATCCTGCTTCCTTCTTTTATGTTGATCAGTGCATCAACAGAGGCTGGACGTGAGCTGAGTTTTAATTTTCTAGCCTGGTCTGGCTCAACAACACGAAGAATCATTGGTTGTGGGGATGCAGCTGCCATTGTGCTAATGAAAAGACAAAATCAGGTTGTTAAAGAGTACCGCTTATAGTATATACAGCTTATAAATTGCTTAATTCAACAGAGAGTGAATAAAGACACAATAACTGATAAATAAAAGAACCATTCATTATTACCTGAACTCAGTTCTGTCTCACTTGAATGAACCGCTTGGGGGTCAGCAGCAGCAAGCCGTCTATCTTGTATGCTGAGAGAGGGACTGTATCATTCAGATCAGACTGCAGGTGGATCGACAGGCTTGTGTCTGCAGTTGACAGCTCATAGGAACGTATATGTTCTACATACCAGGAGTCATAATCACAACACAGAAAAGATACGTTGTGATTCACAAGGAAGATCTGTTCTATTTTGCTAAATTTAGACAGTCCACCGCTGACTCCTACAGACAGAAACATTCCACAGACATAGTCTGTGCCATCAATGGTCACATTTGATGTCTTGTAGATTGTGTCACTAGTTGTTTGTTCTCTAATGTGTACTTGAGCAACCTCTGGTAGAGCTGAAACCAGAACAGAGTCAACCCTGGATGCCTGAGTTTTTGGCTTGAAAAATTATGGTGCAGCAAGATGATATGCCATCATGTGTTGGTGTCTGATTGCTATTGTCTTCAAAATATTTTTGAAGTTTTGAGCGTCATGCACCACTCTTTTGAAAAAGCGGTGCTTAGCCTCAAACCGCATGGTCCAAACGTGCAGCAGTGGCCCAAAGCACTTGATTAGAGCGGGATAATGCTCCACATAATGATGTTTAGGACAGAGTCTAACCTCAGGGAAAACCTCTAGCAATGCCTGTCTATGATCACTGATTTTGCACACAAAATAGTCTAAGGTTTCATCAGTAAATGATGGGCACAATGCTAACTCTACCACCTCTTTCAACTCCATCAAAACTGCCCATGCCTCATCACCCTCTGGTACTACACTGCCAACAAGCAATGGAAGAAGTCGGAGCAGAGTGGCATTTTCATGTCCATTACCTCCAATCGTTCCTCGAGAAAGAAACGTTTTGGGAAGTGGCTGAGGTCTATCCACTTTATCAGTGTGTTGATATGGGAATGATGTAATCTTGTTGTTCAAATACTCCAAAGTGAAGTACTTCAGCCGGATCATCTCTTTAACACAAAGAGAAAGCTCCATGGGAACGATACCTTCCAGAAGATCATGGAGTATATCAGGAGGAAACCCTGTGATTGTATGGAAGTAATTCAGGGACTCACGCAAGACACAGCCACCTTTAACACCAAAGTGGATGCGCAAAATGTCACTTTCTTAAACAGTTTGCACATGTAGGTCATGGCTGGCTTTGGTTCTCTGAGGAAACTTTCTCTCTCTGACTTCAGTTACTTGAAACTGTTCAACTGAGCCCATACAGAATCTGCAAACATGGCCTGCTCTAAATTACTCTACAAAGCCACCTAATCCATGAGCAGCCAAATTGTCAGCAGAAACACAAAAGACAGTGCCTCTGACATTCTGACCAACTCTTTCGATGAAGACACCGTCTTTTTCCAGAGTATGAAGATCACGCAGCAATGGAGCAAGTACAGCTGCATATCCATACTTACGGAGGTCTGTCACTTTCACCAGTATTGCTAGCTGTATAGCATGTAATGCTGATCTGTATTTTGGTGGCACATTAGCGAGGACCCAATATACAGCGCAAAATTTGTGAATTTTGCGTGATGTGCCAAGCGGATTGCAAATTTCAAGATCATCAGTATATAGCTGGAGTGGTAGGATGAGACCCCCTGTTGACAGTAACTCATTTTCAAGGAAATGAGAGCCATTGGAGCATGATACATATTGACCAGATGCAGTATTTGTTTCAGTAATCTTGTTAAGAATGTCTGTGTTTTTAAACAACTCTTGAATCATTGAAAGGATAGGATCCGGGGGTTTTCACTGGCCCGATACGGGGCTACCTACTGACTCAGCTCTCTATTAAAAGATTGGCGAGCTGGTGTTCTGTGAGGAAACTCGCCTGGCTTCTGCTTACTACCGTTACTCCTGACGTCTACCCTGCTTCCACTGGTAACGTGCACTCGGCTGAGGGGCCACCCAGGCCGGGCGCTTCTACCTAGTCGCGTCAGTTATGGCAGCTTTGCTCTTCTGGATCTGTTAGGTTCAAGGAACCTCTAGACTGGGGAAACCGCATGTAATCCAGCCGCTTACACAAAGAGAACCGGTTTCAATTATAAACAAAGCATTTAATACATCTCATGCTTTACAGTTACAGCGAATATGACCTGCTCACCCCAAAAAGCGTTACCACCCACCCAGTGGTACAGGAGCAAGAGGCCGGAATCTCTTTCTCTCCCGCCTTACATAGTTCAAAAAACATCCCATAATGTCCGTAGTTCCTATTGGCTAAATCCAGCTGGCTCCTCCTCCTCGCAGGACCCTCGCACGGGTATGACCTGTAATTGCCTGTCTAGAAATCTATCTGTCCCTTACTCCCAACATACTATTCTTTACAGTTTAAAACATTCAATGACTGTCTTTTATGGCTTAACACTTCTATGGTAAACATTCTATATAAAGATAAGGATTTGCAACTTTTGGCAAAAACCTTCACAAGTTTCACAAGCAAATATAAAGGTGCTACTAAGATACACTTCTAACTACAAATTCTAAAACACTTCTACAATTATGAATCTTCTAATTATGTATTCCAAAACACTTCTAATTATGATTTCTTATTTATGAATCATTAAACACTTCTATTATAATTTCTTAAAACATAGTTCTAAACCCAAATTTCCAACAGATCCGGGCTCTTGGTAAATTGCCAGGTTAGGTTTTAACGGCTAGGATTACAACTAAAACCGTAAGGGACTGTTTTTAAGTGGACCGGTCACTAGGATAACCATTAAGAACTCTTGTTGTTAATCATACAATAGATTTAACCTTTTACTGCCACGAGGAACTTTTACTACTTCAGCAAATTAATTCTCTTGAGAAATTTACTTTAAATGCAGATTAGATATTTATTGCAGGATTATTAGCAGGGGCACAGCTACAGCTCACATGAAATAATACTATACTTCATTCGATCAGGTTATAATTTCTTCTTAGGTTATATTAATTTTCGATGCCGAGGCGGCTCGGTGGAGCTGGATTCACGATGTGGTAAAAAGTCCTTTTGGGGTTTTTAGGAGCGAAGGTCTGGCCTGACCTTCGGCTCCTCCTGCGCGGCCAACGAAGTCCTTTCAGCGACCCCTCAGGCTCAGTACAAAGTCTTTAGGGCGGCTGCGTCCATCTGTTTTCCGGTTGTTAAAGTCAAACAGGGGGGAGACGAAAATCTCCGTCTTTCAATCTTTGTCCAGGAACGGCTGTCTTCTTTCCGTGAACAGAGACGAAGTCCTCCGATGCGGCTGTCGAGGTCCAATGTTCCCTCCGTGGACCACTTGGGTGGCTCCCGCGTTGAATCCTGTCTTGCTCTTTGCAAGTCTCTCTTTTTATAACACTTTGAGCTCTCTCTCCCCCCTCCTCCCCAACACTCCCTCACTCGGCATGTGATTAACATGACATCATTGATTATGTGTGTATGCTGCGAACAACACCCAACTTTCTGTGTGTGTGTGTTCTGGAAATCACCTAACTTCCCTCTGTGGATGCTCTCACTTCCTCAATGTTCGAGCGTGCGTCAGGTTACACCCATGTATGTGCTCGGACAACACCCCAACATCTGTTATGATCTCAGCCTTTAAGGCCCCCACCCTGCTTACATCAGCTCTTTCCACACACACACAGACTTCACTTTACTCAGATACACATACATTAGTATTATCAGTTTTACATTTGTTAAATCACTTCATAATTCTTATGTTATACACACTTGCTTTAAAATGATTATTAGATTTCATCCTTTAACTATAAGTATACGCTTTATGTCCCCTTAGCCTGATTCACATACCGAACATGTATTCCTTCATTTAAGGCAGCTCTCCTGGGATCTCAACTCTCTTTTTTGACAATACATGCTGGTGTGTCCAGGTTGCTCCAACTGATACTCCACTGGCATTACATAAGGATAGTTGTGCTCAATAAAGGTTTTTCTGCGCTTGGATGAACTCAACTCGGCACCTTTAGAGGTTGATGTAGAGAGAACATTGCAGTCCATGACAGCGGCAACAACTTCACTCAGTGTAGGTTCTGCAATACTGTGACCATTTCTTTGCAGTATGTCATTAACTGCCTCTTTGATCAACGGCTCAGATAAGGAGAAGATCTGATTCAAGTGGTCTACTATTTCCTGAGTAGCTGTGTTTGAGACATGGAGGATAGCCTGCATCTTTAGGAATAAGGAAGATACGTTTTTTTAAAGTTGATTTCTTAGACTGCCAGTGTCACACTGATCACCATTCCCCAATTCTCTGCTCTGGCCTGGGCATTCTTCATGCAAATCACTAGTTTCCTCAGAAATACTGGCTTGAAGAATATGGGGATCCTCACTGACAATATCAGTTTGAAAGTCAGATGCAAGACCTGCTTGGTGTTCTCTACTTTTATGAGAATTGAACGAGTAGTACACATTTGTGCTATAGCTACAATCCTTATATGGGCATGTCACTGTTTCATGATTTTTCAAATGCTTTCTGAGATGACTGAAAAAGGCTGAATTAGAAAAGGGTTGAAATGTGCATGAAGGGCATTTAAATAACACATGCTCCTGACTCTGCTCTGTACAACGGCTAGGTTGTGCTGTATGATATCTTGACAAATGAGTACTCAGTGCATTAAGTGTCTGAAATGTGCAAATGCAATCAGTGTAGAGCAGGGGTGGGCAAACTTTTTGGCTCGGGGGCCACATTGAGTTTTAATATTTGAAAGACGGGCCGGGCCAGTAGCAGATGAATGGAGTGTTTGTTTGTGTGAACTAATATAAATTACAAGTAAAAGCCATGACCTGAAAAGTAACTTGCATTTAATTTCAGTGGGTACAGTGTTGTTGGTCACCCTTTTTAACCAGTGCGTCAACGTTTGGTGTCAGTTTGGTTGTGGCAATTCTCAGAACAGATCTGAGGTGTTCATCAGTTAGCTGGGATCTTACACGGTATTTTTTTATCGCATTAATGCATATTTTATCATGCACTTACTTATTAAGTAGTCATTTTTGACACAGTGTTTTTAGTGTAAAGGTTAATACCTGTGGTCCTTTTAGCAGTTTGATTCTTTGATGGATCATACAAATACTTGACTGTCACATCTAACATTATCCGAGCTCTGCTCTGTCATGTCTTTCCTTGTCTCTCCCCCCTGTGTCATGGTGTGGGTACATCTCACTGGCGTCAGTAAACGTATCAGAATACCCTTATTTTATTGCTAAACTGCATCACGTGACGTGATTTCCAACGCATTGGTCGGTGTTTTTCCTGCACCGCTGAACAAGTGCTGTAAATGCTGGAAAGGAGCGTGAATAACTCCGCTGCATGAAGCAAAGGCCCGCGACCCACTGAAAACGGGTCCGCGACGAACCACCAGTTGAGAATCACTGGTCTACAGGATCATGACGAGCGGTGAACAGCTGTTTGTGTGGAGTGTCTTCCTGTTTCCTTCACCTACATTCCCCTGGGTCCTAAGCCCCTCCCTGTACAACTTCTTATCACCTCTTTGCACCAACGTACATTTATAACAAATACCACACATATTACACGGTAATCAGCGTTGCATATGTGTCAGCACTCTGTCGGTGCATCTCCAGTCTGTCTTTGTTCATCCTGCATCGCTCTGTTCTGTTCTTTAATGTAACGTAACTGGAGCGACGGAGCCTCTCCCAGCTGTTAGCAGACTGTTGTGCTAGCAAGCAGGCTCGCGAGCGAGCTGTACCCAGCATGCAGTTCGGCGGTGAAAATTTATAAATGTACAATTATTAGTGTTACAAATTGTTTATGTGTCACAGACTGTTGTGTGCTGTGGTGATTTTCTCTGTTAAAGAGCATTAGTTGTGGGTGGTTATGAAGTTATGACCATAACTCGGGTTCCCTCTCAATACATATAAGACAACTAGCGCTGACCGCTGTGCTATAATACATTTAGCTGCCTGTTGAAAGCAGACAGCAGTTGTTTTGGCTATGCACCGGTATGTGTGAAGAATTCATATCATACGGAAAATTAAAACCGGTATACTGCCCAGCCTTAGTCTTTATTATAGTTTGGACAATTTTGTACCAATATTTGACGGGCCGGATTAAAAAGGCCAACGGGCCGTATCCGGGCCGTAGTTTGCCCATGCCTGGTGTAGAGGCATGGAAGAGGGCTGATTCTGGAATAGTGGCTGTGCTGCAGCCTATAGTGTCTAAATAACTGTATTCTGGAGGTAAAAGAAGCTGCGCACAACTTACACTTCCAGATCATTTTGGAACCAGTGACCTAAAAGGCAAAGAAAAAAATAACAAAGTTTAGACCACCATCTAAAACTTTTAAAACAGAAAAGATGGTATTTATGAACAGAACACATTCATGAATTGTTGACTTGAATACGCAAAACGTTATATTTTGATCAAACAGGCAAATAGAAGATGAGCAATATATTGCTTTAGATTGATGCAAATGCTATGCCATATTCCAATTATTATACATCATTGTTTGATTTTTTTTTTTCTTCAAGCAATATTTTTCTGTGCAGTTCTTTGATATTTCTTACTTAGGCACTCTTCCCACAACACGTGTGATTCCCATGCAACAACCTGTGATGTCCTGACACCCAGGTTAGGAACCACTGGTATAATGCACTGACATAAACATAGTTGTCAATAAATAATTTGTTGGTGGCATATCTGAACATTTCATTTATGCAGCTTACATGCAAGTCTCAATAACACCACCGTAAATTACTAACTATTTAGTATTTACCATGCAGGGTCTAACAATAACGTGCTATTTTATTTGCCACGGTATACGGTATACATGTCTTGAATAACTTACTTAGCTTGACAAAACCTGTTGTCTGAAGTTTGGTGGCGTTAGCTCAGAACAATAGTGTAGCCTAATCTTTATCTGCAACTGTGCAGAAATTCCAGGTTTACACAAAAATGAATGAACAGAATGACGTGCAATAAAACAAAAGAAATGCCACAGAGACGCGAGTGACGGCAAGTTTGATGCAGAAACACCGGGCGCTACTCCTGGATCAGCCGAGAAGCACGGGAGGCCAGTATTTGACTTAACTAGCTTGTTTGACTGAAAAGAAGACTGCGGTTTTAAGATGCACCGTTAAGTAACGTTAGCTAGCGTACGTTCGTTAGTCGCCTTTTTCTCAGTCAAAGAAGCTAGTTTAGTGCTCCTCGGCTGTTCCGAGATGCACCGTCAAGTAACGTTAGCTAGCACTAACCTACGTTTGTTAGCTAGAGTAGTTAGCTAACGAACGTAGCTTAGCTAACGTTACTTAACGGTGCATCTCTGAACAGCCGAGGACAGTATTCCACTAGTGTTAAACTAGCTTGTTTGACTGAGAAAAAGGCGGCTAACGTTAGCCAACATTAGCCGACGTTAGCCGCCACTAACATCTGCATCTCCGAGTTCAAACCAGCCACCACTGAAGTAGAGAGACAGACACAGGCAGAGAAGACTGAAGTCTCAGCGAGTGGAGCAGACGTAGTAACGTCGCTCGCTAAGCAAAGTCTGGAAAATTATTTAAATTAATTATTGTTTTACTTTTTCAAGGTTTGCAACTGGCTGATTGTAACATAACTTAACTTCACTGGCCCGTTGTAACTTTTTACTGGCTCTTAATGTTGATCCCTGCGATGGCATAATAGCTCATACATTACATATATCAACTTATATATAAACACATATGATTTCACTCACCTTGAAAACAGTCTGAGCCGACGATGACACCCAAGCCTGGTCCGAAATGGGTACAGGACAGGAGGAAAGTCAACTTCGCCCGCCAAATCCCCATAATGCACTTTGATTACGGTCGCAAAAAGCTACAGAGAATGTGGACTTGCAGTGTAGGAACTCAGTTTGATCTTAAAAATGATCCTGTTAAGTAAAAAGAAAAAATATATAGGCTACATTAAACTGATGACAATAAAAATACAAAAAATAAATGAAATAAATACATTTTGTCTTCCACTAATGTCTAATGGATTTTAGACCATTTGCTCCAATCAAATTGTTACTGTTTTAATATGCTATGATTGCAATTTATTTGTTATGATCGATTTTACTTATTTGGTGAAGCACTTTGAGATTTTATTGTATTTTAGCATGTAAATTAGGTTTATTTTTAAATCATCCCTATTAGAAACAATAGAAATAACAGGACTTTATCATTCTTAGCATGTAATTACTTAATTATATTAAGTTGTACTTAAGTTATGTTTTTAAGTTATGCTTACTTATACACAAAATAGTTCCATTTAATCAAAAATGATTAGTTAAAATTACTCAAAAGGAAGAACATGTTACCCCAACTTGACATAATTAAGTTAGTAGAACTTTTTCTAAAACTTTGAGTATACACTACTTAATCTATTTGATTACTTTGGACGTTTGGGTTTACAGTGTAAGGTTATTTCATGAATGTTATACAGTTTCTTCAATATAAACCCATTTGCTGCACTAAAAAATATGCTGAAATAACAACTGTGTTTAAGACGAGTCACTTACTATATAAAAGCACCACAACAATGGCATGACCCATAAACAACAGCTTTGTTGAACATGGCCACCATTTGAAAGTGGAAACAGTTCTGCAAAAGTGAAAAAGCATTAATAATGGTCTATGGACTCAGCTAGTAACATTACACGTCCACACATACATGTAAACACACACTACACAGACAAATATGTATGAACACACACAAGGAGCTTGCGGCACAGCAGCAGATGAGATAACACTAAGTCAAAGAGACAGCTTCTTCTTTCTATGAGTCACAATACATGTACTAATATCTGCACTCATTCTTGCTGTCTCTTTCCCTAAGCTCTCCTACTCTGTCTCTGACTCACTCTGCTTTTGAGAGAAAATAGACTAATATTTACTTTCATTCTTATTCTATCCTCATCCCTGCTCTCTATCATTTCTGTCTTTATTTCTGTTATAAATCACACTTAAAGGAAAACATGTTTTTGGCATTGTTAGTTATTTTGTCAATTGTCATCACACATGTATGTACATAATGTTTACATACATGATTATATGATATACTATATTATATCTATATTGATACAGACAAATGTAGTCTTAAAGTAATATTAGTTACTTAATACTATTTGGAGCGGCAATCTTCTCTCCATCCAATAATCCACATTACCTCTACTGTAACAGTCTGTGTATTGTCAATAAGCTGTGAAATTCATAAAGACATCACAGATCACATCCTAACAATGGCGTCTTAAGAATGCTTTTAAACGACATAAAAAGAGGAGTTTTAAAGTCGTTTAGTAAGTGTAGTAGTTAGTTCTGGTTAAAAACGCAACATTTGTAATATTAATTGTGTAAAGATAGAGGTGTTTAATGGCACTTTTGGCTTTCCATGTAAAGTTGTAGAGATCACTGTTAAGTGTTAAAGTACCAAGTAGAGGATCCACCAGTTCTGACTTCTTACTTATATTATATTCTGAGAAAGTGCAAACAGCAAATCACTCCCATCTGATAACTATCTTAATTCTTTGATTTAAACTTTAAACTGCAGAATTAACACTAGTCCTTACATATCCAATTTAAATCTCCCATATTGGGCAGTGGTACAAAACAGTTTGATATAAATCACTGAATAAAACCTGTTCAGTTGAATTACACTTCATTTAACAGTTACACAGCATAGAGGACATAACCTTGTTATCATGACACTTGAGGTGTACAAAGACTCGGCTACAACTGACCAACAGAAGTGCTTATGTATGTAGATATGTTTGTGTATGTAGATATGTATGTGTATGTAGATATGTTTGTGTATGTAGATATGTATGTGTATGTAGATATGTATGTGTATGTAGATATGTATGTGTATGTGTTACGCGGGGATAATTAATCACGACAGTGATGTGATGCTTTACTCTCCTGTGGATCTCTTCCTGTGTCAATTCTTGTATTTTTGTACAAACTGAATTGCAGTAGAGAGTGCAAACCTTATTTACGTTAACAGTATTCAAAGTATTACCTGAGATATTCTCACTTTCTCTCATTATCAAGCACGAAATAGCTTAATCTCAGCACTTTCACATACAACTCTTCAGAACTCACTTAAAATGCATAAAACATATTATACAGATACAATAAATAAAATATTACTTCTAAATATTACTATCAGTGTACATGTCAATTTACAAAATGGCGGCTTCACTTGACACAGTTACAACTACACCGTTAACATGCTGGAACTCATGTACACACCTCTGAAGTACCCAACATGTAACAACAATCTCTTGACACGTATGACATGTAAAGAACAAAGTAAAAATCTTAGTACTTAGTAAGTATACCACTTATCTACATGTGATCAATGTTAACTCTTTCATAACTTAATGGTTTTAGTAAATCCTCATGTTATTTATGAATGATCTTCTTAACAATATCACAGATTTGAACATAACAGACCATGAAATTACCATTTTATTTAACTTGTAAAGTGAATATTTTCCAACTTGTCACATATGCATAGTGAATGAATGGAGATGAACTGCAAGAGGTAAAGAAATGTGAAGAAAGTTGATTGTCATTAACTTCATTATATACTATTTATAAACTTAAATTATCTCATATTTAGAGATTTGGTAAACCTCAATAATGTATAAAGGCCTAAAATACAATTAGTGTGTCAGTAAACAACAAGGAATTATTTACAAATGCAAATCAATGATGTATGAACCAGTGCAGTACACTTCATAAAAAATATGTATTAAAAAGCATAGACACAGACTCTGGAGACGTATAACATGCTTATATGAAATTAGAAATGCACCAATACAGATAAAAGTCTTGTTTCCGATACTGTGCTCATGTGCTCTTACTTGTAAAACTACTCAACCGATACCACTACGGTATCTTGGAGTTAACCTCATCAGTTGAGACAAATAAGCTGCCCAGCTGCAACAATAACCCAATGCACAAACCTTTACATACATTCTTATAAATGATTTACCGCCAGCTGCAGTGTATGCACAAAACAGGAAACTCAGTTCACTTGTCTGGGAAAGTTAGCAGTCACAATGTTGCGTGCATTGTCACGAACACTTTTGTATACTATATTAATAAGTTTAGCTATGAGGTTTGCCTGGCATACTTAAGGTTTCCGCCACTGTATTGCAGAACTGGCGAAACATTAGTGTGTGTCAGGTTAAGAGACAGAGTGTGTGTGACCCTTAAGGTGGACCAGATATTATCTCTTAAGTGTCAAGACAGTCCTCTGAGTTTTGCTCAGTTTAAAAAGGAAAACCCAAAGTTGAATGTTTCAATGTCAGCCTTACCATCAATATCTATATTTCATTTGTTACAATCAGGAAGTCAGGAACATCTGATGAAGTCATTGTTAGAACTGTATTGCTGTTATTAAATACTCATATTGGTAGTCGGTATCGGCAAGAAACCAAATGTAAGTTTTTGTACGTGGTCTGAAAAAAATAGACAGCGGAATCTTAACAACTGATTAATATAAAAGGATAGGCCTACTTCAGGCTTAGATCAACAGCTCATGATTATTAATTTATTAGCATGGCTATTTGAGTTATGTAAATTGAAAATGACCAACATCGATAAACTGAACTAAACTAACTGAATCACAGTTGTGGTTTCATCTCTTAAGGGAATGTAGACTGTAGGAGTGAGAAAAGATCAGCAGAAGAACAAACTAGTTTCAAAATCAACATTCCAAAGCAAACTTCCTATTACTAAACATATCATATTCAATTAACAATAACAAATTAAAGTAAATGTTATTTTGCACTAATTTAATTTTCCTTAAAACTTTTATTCACAGTTGAGTGTGTGTCTATCCATGTGTGTGTGTGTGTGTGATTGTGAGAGCCATGACAAAGCAGAACAATGCAGGGTGGGTTGTGATCAAGGTGTTTGGGGTCATAAATTCATAGTCTGAGTTGTATTGTTTCCTAAAATTCTGCTTGTGAGTTCCAACATGTAAGGCATAACTTCAATGCCTAGTTAAAGCATATCAATTAAAGTTCATCTTAATGGCAAAATCAGTTAACCCTTAAAAGAGTCATAATTCAATAAACTGGATTTGGTGGTCAGAGTGGGCACATCATTTTTTTGTTTCTCCTTTTTGAGTTAATCAAGACATCCAACAGGCGCCTATAAGGGAATTCATGAATGACCTCACAACCACAGCAAGATCAGTACCTGATTGGGAGATGGATTTTGAAAGAATTCAAACCTGCAAAATCCAGGAGCCTACTACTGAAGAGGGGGTTTTTCCAGGGTCAGTTTTGCTTTAAGATCAGAGAGGATATTATTCCAATAGTTTAAGAGAAACTGGTCAAAAGGTTTGGGAAGTGGTAAAGGGGGGACCTCAGGTCTGGGGTGCTCCCCAAGGGAAAATTGAAACAAGGCTAACCCAAAGGAGCATCATGACATGGTACAGAGGGAGGTCCGCAAGGCCGAGGAGGAAAGCCGACATGTCATGGCTCTAGCAAACCCCCAGGAAGAGCGTCAGGCTTTGAAGGCAATATTTATTGTGGGCAAACCGTGGAATTACAACTTCCAGATCCATCACGTAATGCCATTGGGCCCATAGACTTACATAATGAGAGAACAGTCTGTATTTTTTTTAGTAAGTAAATCAACTACCAGTACAAACACTCAAATAGCCCTTTAACTTAGGTCCTAAAAATTGTAAAAAGCATTAATATTTGTATCAAGAGTTATTTTCTTGCTGCCGTTCATTTGAATGAACTGGAATGAGCCTGAGTGGCTGGGAGGCAGGTTTGGAGGAAACAATAGTGTGCTTGCTGTGGGCCCATAGATGTGGAAGATCGCTAAAAGAGAGGTCATTTCATCACTCTGTAGTCAAACCTTTTGGCTTAATGCGCCACCCAGCAAATTTCATAGGAATGAACGGGAGACCGTCTCCAACGCGTGTCCAGTTATTTTGATACAAGCAGCTCAGCTGGACGAAGTGGAAGGGGGTGCATGAGAGGTTACTGACCTGGCAGGACATCTGGAAGATGGATGGACACCAGATCAAGTTTCTGTTGTTTTCCATATATGATGTCTTACCTACTACATCCAATCTCCACACATCGGGTTGGCAGAGAGCCCCGGCTGCACGCTCTGCGGAAGGCCAGCCAACTTTGAACATGTCCTCTCTTTGTGTCAGTCAAGTCTTGCGGATGGGAAATTCTGCTGGCGACATGACCAAAAAACACGGTTGAGGCAAAGGTTAAATAGCGGGGACTCATAGTTTGCCTGATTAATAGGTACCCAATCATAGGCAGGCTAAATCCCATGGAGTGCCTGGGAACTCTCACATCCAATGATATCAAGAACTATGTCTGTGATCCAACCCTTCTTGAATGGTTTGTTCTCAGTTTGGGGGTTCCTCATTTTCCCCCTTACTCCTTTGTAGCCTTATGCTTCAGGTTCTTCCAGCAAAGTCAAACCTGCTCTGTTGTTATTTGTTTCTTGGCTGACAGGCTGCCCTTCACCAGAGACAATGAAAGTTTCAAACAAGCATACCCTCCAGTAACGTCCAGTACGTCAGACCTGCTGAAGATCCTAACTCCAGGTTGGTGAACAGTTTATCCTTTGATACCATGCCAGCATTGCTGAATTTAGATGTGACAGTTGCCCAGGCAAGCAGGAATTGTTCTTTTACAATGACCTTTGTTGTGCACCATCTCCACCACACAAGGAAAAAAATATAAGCCAAGACAATATGCTAAAGCCACCAACCTACTTGAGCATTACTCAAATAATTAGCTTTACAAACTATACAGATTGGATCAAGATGGAATTGATTTCATCTGCAATGTTCTTAGTCCATATCTAGAATGCACCACTATTATGAGACATGCCTTGACTGTGGAGGAGCAGGTGCCAATAGCATTACATTTCTATGCTTCTGGTTTCTTTTAATTAAGTAATTGGGGATGGACTGGCCATGACAACATCCACAGTGGGTTGTGTGTTGCATGCAGTGTCATCTGGCCTGACCAATCTTCAGGTTGACCGTGAAATGGAATTAAGATGTAAAAACTGGGAAATGAGAAAGGCCACGAGAGTTGAGTAATGGACAATAGTTGTAGATGCAATACTCAAATATCTCAGCAATATTGGATGGAATGCCATGACATTTGATTCAAAATTTCATGTTACGCCCAGGATGAATTGTAATAACTTTGGTGATCCTGACTTCCTCTAGCACCATCATCAGTTCAAAATTATATTTAATTTTGCTTTACGCCAAAATACCTGTAAAACAAATGACCAATCAGCCTTAGCTGTTCTTTGTGTTAAGTGCTAATAAGCAAATGTAAGCATGCCAATATGCTAAACTTAAGATGGTGAAAAAACAAACCTGCTCAGCATCAGAATATACAAAGTTATTGTGAGCATGTTAGCATGCTAACATTTGCATTTGGTTCAAAGCACCGCTGTACCTGTGGTACTGTCACAATACAGGAATAGCTTTAGACCCAAACAAGGTGCGGAAGTAGCAGGTGGTGTTCAATGATTTGTTGGTCCAAAAACAGGAAACAGTGGCAAAAAAACCAGAATGCTTTGCTGTCCCTCTGTTGGGCCAGCTGCGCATGTTATTAGTGCATGTTCATACATACCCCACTGGCTAGCACATGGCAGCTAATCTGCATTGCTCTCCTATGAAGGTTACAGTTGATAATGGCCGAGCAACAGTGTTGAGAGCTGTTGACAGGCAATCAAAATGCTCCCAGTCTTGTATCTTGCACCATTAATTAAAATATTTGAATAATAAACACAAAACCCCCACATTATTTATTTATACATTATCAGGGCAGATATGGTAATTGTTTACCCAAGCAATGGTCTGTCAAGAAGAAACATAAACGTACAAGATATTCTGCTCAAAATTCGAATCAAAATGAATAATAATTATGCATACTGAATGAAATTCATGCTCAACATTTTGTTTTGTATCTGTTCTTGTGTTATTGTTACTGTTATTAGTTAATATCACAAATATTGAGTAACAAAATTGTCAAATCCAAGGCATATGCAGCAATCCACACACAATACTTTACATAGTTAATACTTCCCATACTTTTGTAAAATTTCCCCATCCTAAGCATATTTAGGAGCAGTGGGCTGCTGTGAAGCGCCCAGGGAGGTTCGATGTGTCGTGCAAGGACACTTTGAAATGCAAACTATAGCAGCCAGGGATATTAACTAAATAATAATAACTTAGTAAGTAACATGATAGTGCAAACACGGATCATTTTGCATGTGTCATACTATACAAATTAAGCCTCCTCAATGTGCGCCTGTTCTATTTTAGAAACAGCATACAATCCAGCCTGTATGCAAGGAAGTCCACACATCTCTCTCAAACTCACATTCACAGAAATAATGACATTAATCTAATGATTAACATCTGCAATACATGTTTAGTGGTTGTGTTTCACAGAGAGGGAGAAAGGGAGATGAAGACTGCTTGATTAGTATTCAAATGGTAATATCACACTCATGCACATTTAATATTCACAGGCTTATTTTTAACCATGCATAATCCTCAATGTTTGGTAGCATTTACAGGACTGTGCGTGATTGTTCGTAGTTGGAACAGAATATGAAGACCAGCAAGGTCCTGCAAAAACAAACATGTCCCTGTTATGTTAACATGCTTCATTTTCCCAGATAATGTTCTACTATTGACATTGCGTAAGATGTTATCAATAGCAGAAATAATACCCAGGAATACTCTTGTCAATATCAGGAAAAAAGATATCGCAATTAGATCCTGCTGCATGAAGGACACAAATGATACTGACTGTAGAACCCAAGCCCTATTTTTAGGCCTCTGCTCAAAAATTGCATACCCATACTAAAAAGAGTGTCTTTCTCTAACGACAAGGTATATTTTAATAATGTTGATGTTATAATACAGGTAACACTTGTAAGATTTGTTCAGATGTGTAAATATCAGTGTATATGTTACTGGTTAAAGGTAAATGAAGATGGCACACAGCTCAAATTGAAAAGTTTCAGGTTCGCCTGAAAAAAAAAGCACTTTTATTAGAGCCCGAGCCACCGACAACGTCGGGCCAGCGAAGGCCCTATTGAAATTGTACCCGTTTAGGTAAACGTACGCATGGTTGGAGGATTTGCCATGCATGAAAACTCACCAAATTTTGGGGACTTGTCAGGCCTGGTAAAAGTAACCATCTGAAAAATAATGCATCTTTCTGTGTAAAAAAATGGCTCTCTAGCGCCCCCTACAAGTCGGACTGGCGACGCCCCTCGGCCAGTATGTCCGATTTACTTGAAATTCAACACACATGTCCACTTGAGCTAGATCTACAAAAAAGCCAATCAGACCCCTAAGCTCCGCCTACTTAGATTTTCCGCCATATTGAATTTAGTGTAAAACACATTTTTGCGAACTCCTCCTACATGCTGGGTCCGATTACTACCACATTGGCTGTGGATCATTACTGGATATACCTCATCAAAAGTTATCAAAAGCTTTTTGATAACTCTTTTCGTTTACACGATATGGACCAATAAACGTCTTAGGGGCGTGGCTTAATATCAATACACATAACTTCTCAACCGTTTGTCCTAAAATTACAAAACTTGCAGCATATGTGCACATCATATCCTGTAACATACTTTGAGAATTGTTTTGCATTCAACCACTAGGGGGCGCTACAGTAAGCCCGCGAAGTTGTGCTTTTTTGTCACTTTTTGCATTTTTCAGCCTTCGCACTTTAACAAACTCCTCCTGGAGATTTTAAGCGACTTAAAATCTCCAATCAACTTCTACTTCGGTCAGGATGCTCTTAAGACCTTTGTGATTAAAAGTTATCAAAATCGAGAGTTTTCATCGAAGAATCTTGACGTGGCGTGGCGGCCATTTTGCCTCATTGTTTATGAAAAAAGAAGTTCTTATAAGTTGTTATAACTCCAAGGTACATTATCCAATCCGCACAAAACTTCTTATCCATGATGCTACTTCAAGCCAAAACATAATTCAATTGAAAACAATTCAATAACTCATAGCGCTGCCTACTGGCTAAAGGAAATGTCATATTCTATACTTTTATTTATACCTCCTAGCCAGGTGACTTGATGAGTCTCAAATTTGTTAAGGATAGCCTTAAGACATTGATGATGCATCATTATGAATATTGTGAGTTTTTGTTGAACGCTGTTGCCGTGGCGACGCATCATTCGCCATGAGAAAGGAAGCTGATGGTTTAGTAGGTTGGGATGCTCAAAAACTCATGGAACTTTGTACATGTGTCACAGGTCATATGAAGAAATAGTTTATATGATTTTCTTTATTGGCCGTTTTAAATTGCCTCTATAGCGCCCCCTACAATATTTCAAAAGAGCAGCCCCAGCGCTACGTTTTGGCTACATATATGAAGCTTGGTAGGCACATGTGTCCTATGGAGACTTAAAGAAAAGTCTCTTGGGACCATGCTCAAAACCCTACAGGAAGTCGGCCATTTTCTATTTTGTATGAATTTATACAATATTTCGACGATGCAGCCCTCGCAGTACGTTTCACTATCTATATATAAAATTTAGATGTATAACATTTGGTAAACAGATGTATCACAAAAAAGACTAGACTTACAAAAAAGCCCCTGGAGCTCTAAGCTCTAAACCCAACCGGAAGTCAGCCATTTTGAATTTAGTGGAAAAAAACACATTTTTGCGAACTCCTACACGCTGGGTCTGATTTCTACGAAATTTGCTGTGGATCATAAGTGGATCTAGATCATCAAAAGTCATCAAAATCTTTTTGATATCTCTTTGCGTTTACAAGATATGGACCAATACACTTCTTAGGTGCGTGGCATAATATCAATACACAACTTCTCAACCATTTGTTCTAAATTCCCAAAATATTCAGCATATGTGCACATCGCATCCAGTAACATACCCTGAGAATTGTTTTGCATTCGACCACTAGGGGGCGCTACAGTAAACCCGCGAAGCCTACTGGCTAAAGGAAATGTCTGATGTAACTCAGCTGGACTTGTTCCAAATGGTCCCAAACTTCACATGCTTGATAACACTCATGGCCTGAGGATGTCAACAAGCTGATTTTCAATAATACTCACAGAGCCACCTGCTGGCGAAAGGAAATCTGGATTTTGTGATTAACACCTCCGATTTACATGACACAATGTGGTTTTCATTTGACACAGAGCTACATGATGCATGTTTGCACATGTTCTGTAGCGCCAGGCAGCGGATACAGGAAGCATCGGACTATTTGCAAAGCATCATTTCCAGCATCAGGCGGTCCACGCGGGATTAAAAACGCCTCGCTCGCGGTCGCGCTTTCCGACGGCCAGAGTCCCGCCGGCACCCCCGACGCGCTGCAGATTGCGAGGGCCCGTTCATCGCTGCTCGCAGCTTTAATTGTTATTATTTCTTGAAATGAGGCAGTGGTAAGCCTAAAATCCCAAATCATAGCACAACATGTCAACAGTCTCTATGCAAATTTCTTTGATAAAGTGAAGCAGAAAAAAGTTAGAGAGGTTTTAGTACAGAGAGGTCAGGCGGGGTCAAGCAAAATTGTCATTTTGGAACTATCTGTTCCATTGTCATTTTATATACTATATAACTATATATTTCACTTGTTTTATCACTAATGGTGTTCAATCCATCCAAATACAGCAGTTTGGCTTCATTTTGAGAGCCTGGATCCTCTCTGAGCCTGTGAACCATGGATCCATCCTCGTCTGACTGCTGTTTCCCTGTGTGTATGTGAGGCTATCTCAGCCTATGATTGGTCAATTTGAGTGAATGAGCCCTCCTTCGACGCGTCAGAGTCCAGAGAAATTAGTGGGGGTAACGTGGGCTTGAGTGACAGAATCGTTACCCAGTCAAAATCAAAACTGCGCCGTGCCTCGCTGAGCGTAAAAACCGATACACCGAAAGTGAAATCCCTTCCCCCCCGGTCCCCCATGCTTGGTTGACCCCCCTTTCTTCAGGAAACAGTTCAGAAACACACAGGATATACGTCGAAACCATATTTGAATCGAAATAAGTGGCGATTTATCTGTTCTCTTCAAGAAAATCAGCTCAAGGTATGAAGCATTTATGATTTTTTGCGGTGGAGCGGTGTGTTCTTCTGGTGCTTGTTGGCTGTATCGCTGTAATGGTTTCACGGAGAGAAATTCTGAAGATATCTCTGGATTCTGTGTCGAATTCTCTTGCTCTGTGGTGTTGGTTGTCCGTGTTAGCTTTTAGCTTTGTGTTCGTAGCTTTGTCCGGAGTGCGTAGCTCGCCGAGTTATGGCGAAAAATACGTGATATTGTAGTAAATCTTCTAGTTGATTATATTAGTTTGTGTATAATTGTGTTTGCAGTGTGTAAAATGGCTTACATGACATTGTTACCCAGAATCTCTTCATTAAGTCGGTATATAACATGTGTAACATTCATTATATTTGTTTCTGAAAAGTGCATTCTACAACACTCTTCGCTAAATGTTCTCGCTGGAACCCCAAATGGTCCTCGCTCGTTACCCAAAGGTTGATGACTTAATCCGTTGGAAAGTGAGTGGATGTCAATCAACTCTTAATTGAGATATTGATTGTATGTTAACATGATTTTAGTTTAGTTTTAGACTCACTTGTGCAGAAGATGATTGCTAAGCTACAGTGCATATAGTCTATGGATAGACTGGACTTGGACTTTATACATAGCATACATATTTATATAGCACCTTTCTAGTCTTTCGACCACTCGGAGTGCTTTACTCTCCATGTCAACATTACACACTCATGGACAGCCTGCTCTACCTCCTGAGCCACAGTGTGTGTTTGTTTGTTTGACCTCCATAACCCATTGTAACACAGTTGCTGTCACAATAAAAAACAAGCCCATATTTTTCTGTCATACTGTGAAAATGAGTGTGTTGTATCAACAGAGCCTGTTGGTGGCTGTCACTGCTTCAGCAGCATAAAGCATACTGCAGTTAGAAACATGTTAGTGGTAGTAATACTCCTATTAGGAGTAGTGGTTTGTTCATTGGTTTTCATGAAACCAATGAACATGGAACATGGGACATGGAAGCTACCAAAAAATCAATAAGTCTAAGGACTCCATTTTTCTCAACCCTGCAGCGCGGCACAGATTGCAGCCAAGTCCGCCCTGGCCTAATGCGTTACGGGTCTGCCAAACACAATTTTTCATGGGCAGACTCACCTAGTGCACCTGTGAATCACTTGGATAAGAGGTTATACAATGTCATACTTTAAATGTGGGCGTGTCAGAGACAATCATGACCAATCACATTCGCTACTTTAATCCCCTTAAACACAATGCTCATGAGTTTTCCTCAGAATTTATTGTTGTCTAGGATGTACAGATTTTCAAAAATGAATAGAGGAATTCAAATATCCTGCCAAGAGAAGATGATCAATCTTTTTCAATTGAATTTATATTTGGATTTGTTGCGGATCTGACGGTCATCATGTTGTCCATTTGTTATAGTTTGCAATGTTATTGGTCATCACAATGATCCATTTGCAGTCAAATCAGAAGGCTTTAACCTCTTAAGCACGACGCCAGAGAGTCACCAGAGTAAAGGAAAGGCCTTCGGTATTTGCTACCTAATAACTGTTTGGATTGCAGAGCTCATTAATCTTTGTTCGGACTGGCTGGCATTATTGCCTGACCTTACGCACCAGATGGTTTGTTAAACAGGACCATCTGACAGGCCATCATTGGAAGCTGTTTGGTAAAGGGCAGGCACTTTCAAAAAATACTTGTCAGGTGATTGGATGAACCATCTGTCAATCAATCTCTTGCCGAAACCAGTCGGGAGAAGAATAAAAATATCTTTTCCATCAAGAAATGCCGTCAGTACTGCTTTTTGTTCTTTTTTCAGAAATACTCACCAGTTTTGATATAATTGATGCTATTGCAGCATTTACGCTAACCTCTGTAGAAGCCACCGTTGTTGTTTTAAACAAACAGTGGGCAATATGATCAATTGGAACACAAGTGCAATGATCTGCCCATCTGCTCTAAGCAGGCGGGCGACAGATCGTGAAAGATAAACTCATTCTTAGCACCAAGATTACAGTGCGCCACCGGATTGGCATCACCGCACCCTCTACCACGCCCCTCGTCCCACTGAGAAGCACGGCGAGTCACCAAGATACAAAACCAGCCAGGACATAACCCTAAGACACTAACTGTTTGTGGTAATGTGTGCTGCGCGGACAGTCCTAAGAGTGTGCAGCCATTCTAGCGGCTCTGTGAGGCCGTTCTGAGTCACAGTGGTGCTTGGCGCTAAATGCTACCATCACAATCACAATATCAACATACTGATGTTTAACTGGTAATGTTTACCATATTCATGTGGTGTTAGTGTGGTGGCCCTGAGAGCTCAACACACTGCCAATGAAGAGAACACGTGCAAATCCACACAACATAAGCAAATGAGGAAACATCTTCGCCAACTTGACAACATACAGAAATATCAATTCGAAGACACATGCGGTTAAAAGAAACTGGTCACCATAGTTTGGGCTAGATTGTTGAAGTTTTTATTTTCCAGTTCTTTCTCTTGTTTTCACTTAATCTATGACCTTATTACGGACTGAAAGTCCTGTCTTCAAAGTTCCATCAGCGGTCTGGTTGACCAAACAGTTTATTCAAAAAATCATAAAAGTATATTTTAATTCATAAAATGAGACCACCTTGGCTGATTATCTGTGCTCTTGCATTCATAAAAACGAGTAGAAATGTCTATTTATCTCTGAGGTCAGACCCAAATTTGCTAAAAGGGTTTCCTCTTCATGGAGCTTCCTGCACAATGATTCAAAGCCAGTGTGTTTGTGTGTTGGAACTGTTAATGAAGGATATTGTGGCAGACTCCGCAAGGAGCTGCCTTTGCTTTATTTAGCCAAGATTTAAATAGATTTTGTCCTATGAACTGGCTAGTTTGGTTTTGGAATTCTTCCTGCTGCAGCACAGCTTGACTTTACTCTGATTGCACTCTACTGCAGCATACTGTTCTTTACTGTGCTTGTTTTTACTCATTCTTTGTAAACCAGGTCTCCACCATCAAAAGTCTAATGCCAAGGACACTATTTAAAAACAAAAAAAGTAAACTAATAGCAGGTCAAGTAAATTTTTATTTATTTGATAAAATGCACATGCTTGGGTAAAATAATGATCATGGACATGATTAAGATGTTTGGCCTTTCTATAAAGTCCTCTGGATCTCTGAGCGGTAAAGAAGGTGGAAATACACTGAGCTTGATGCTATGCCAGATTTTGTGGTGTGAGAGGCTATGGGGCACATTTTGAAAGATGGTAATATCAATACAGAGCAGTGTTTTTAACATGCAGCTGAAGTTGTATTACTTTGCTGTTATAAAGGAATGAAGAGAATCAATATGCAATGGTCATAGGATGGCATCAATACCAACAAATCCATGATGAGGTTTTAAATTTTGGCTCTCGACAGTATATTTATAGCAGTATCCTTTGTTTCCATGAAAAAACCTTTCCAGAATTAAGAAAAGATAAGAGTGAGACCATTATTATTCAGTGTTATTCATTTTCATAACAGCTCTAGGTATCGCACACCTTTCAGATTTCTGATATTACAGATTTCTGAGTGTGACAAAGATGTTGCTTTAAGGCAATTTTGAAAAGCCAGACGAAAACAATTGCTTAATTAATACAATCAACCAATTGTTCTATTAGTATTAGTGCATACTGTGTCAACCATTAAGCAACAAGACATTGCAGAAATACCCAACAAAAAGGTAATTTAGATGAAGTGTAGACGCGATCATTTTTGTTAAACCCCACTTAGATAGATAGATAGATGTATACTTTATTCATCTCCAGGGGGAAATTTGTATGTTACAGCAGCAAGACATACAAAGCAAAGTAACAGAGTAACCAAAAATATTAAGTATTAAAAAATGCACAATATATACAATCAAATAACAGAGTAGGACATATTAAAAATCAGAATATAGAATATGGAAGATAAAATAACAAAATGCACAGTATATACAATGAAATAGAATAGTGTTAAATGAACTAACTAGGTAAAAAACAGTAGTGCAAAAATCAACCACCAGCAAACAACAGTGTAGCAGTGTGTAGTTATGTGGAGGATGATCTGGCCAGAGGTGATTTATTGTACAGTCTAATAGCAGAGGGCAGGAATGTTCTCCTGTATCGGTCCTTGTTACAGCGGAGCTGGATCAGTCTATTGGAGAAAGTGCTCCGCTGTCCCTGCAGTAGGTGGTGGAGAGGGTGGTCCGGGTTATCCAATATGGATAATAGTTTCTTCAGTGTCCTCCTCTCCACCACCTCTTCCAGATAGTCTTGTTTGCCGATAATGATGGAGCCGGCCTTCTTATTAACCAGTTTGTTAAGTCTGTTGGTGTCTCCGGCTCCAATGCTGCTCCCCCAGCAGACTAGGGAGAAGTACAGTGCACTGGCCACAACTAGGGTGACCAGATCCATAACACCAAAAAGGAGGACACTCTGCGGTATTTAGTGAAGCTGTGAATAATTGCATAGGACTCTGGCGTGCTCCCCTCTACAATACAACTTTGTGTGATTGCTACATGATGTATGTGTAACAGAATAGGAAAAAATAGTCTTAAAGAGTCAAAAAGTGTTTGTTCACAGTATTTGTATTTATTCAATACATTGTGGTGTTCAAAATCTGACCACTGTGCTGAGTGCCACAAAGCATAACATTTGTGGACTTAAAATGTACAAATTAAATCACAGGTCACATAAATAATAAATAATAAACAGATAAATGAATGTTTTAAAAGCATAAAGAAAACCAAACAAATTTGGTTAATTAACATTTAACGGCTCAAAAAGTAAAGACTTTCTAAAGTGATTCAGTCTATTGGGGACTTGTGTGCAGTGTCTTCATACGTGTATGTGTGCAGCAGTCCACTTGTATTCAAGCAAACTCCACCTTCACCCTCAGCAGAAGCTCAACAGCACCTCGGTCATCATGGTCGCCAAGCCCCCACCGCGCCTGGGCCTGTTCATCTCCTGCAGGGACACATAACAACATAGCAACAATACTGTTATCAGCATTCAAAAATCTGTATTGTTTTAAATCCAATGAATATTCATATTATATGTAGCCCATTCATAAAATCAAAATGCTGCATTAGAAATCAATTTGGCTTAAGAGCTTCCTACAGGAAATTAGTAGCCTATATTTGCTCAATTAAATAAATACACAACAAACAAACTGCATCATATCAAGTGGATGCCACTGACACAACATCATCATAGTGTATGTCTGTTTGGGAAATTAAACATAAGACTAGTGTACTCACCAAATAGTTGATTCTCTATTTGCAATACTTAAGATTTTTTAATAATTTTTTTCCTGGCTGCATCCAAGAGTTTTTTGTCTCCAAGGAACTTCTTGTACACGTCTGTGCAGGGAAAGGTGAAATTGACACAAACTTGCAGCTCAGCCTTGACACTGTCCACCTCCAGCCGATTCCTCTCGTTTCTCCATGCAGATGTCATCATTGAAAAGACTCGTTCTGTGTGTGCATTGCTGCATGGGATGGAGAAAATGTAGGCGCTGACCTTCCTGAGATTCACGAGTGGTACATCTGCTTTGGAAAACAGTTTCAGATATCGCTCCTCACTGTGGCAACCTTCCATTTCTGGAGAGCTGAAGGAAGCTTCCACCATGGCATATTCCTCATACAGTCCATCCACATCAATGTCTTTCAGATTGCAGGCCTGGATAGCATCACTGTATTCTTCATATGGCACAGCAGTTGTGAGGCCAAGCTTTGCCACTTTGCTATGAAAGCTGGTCTCAGAGAAGTCGTATCTGTCACTTATGTATTTCTTTGCTCTTTCATAGAAAACAAGAAAATCTGTCTCACATTTCTTTGCAAGGTAAGCTGGTAGCTGCTTGAGTTTGCTGTTCACAGTAAAGCCAAAGAACCTGTCCTTCAGCCTTCTCTCAAGTTTCTGTTTCAATTCAGTCATCAGCTTGAACACAGATGTAATGCTGAATGATTTGGCCTCAAGTGCTTCAATGCTGTCTGAAAACACCTTTAGAATGTGACTGAGGAAAAGAAAATATGTCTCAGACACTTCAGTGCTTTCCTCTCCAAAACATTTCCACAAAATCTTGGTGCATTCCTCCTCACCTTCACTCTGAAAGTAGCTGGTCAGTGGCTTCCAATACTTCAGCATTCTGTCAATAGATGGAAGCAGGGACAACCACCTTGTGACGACATGCAGATTGCATTCTTCCGCTTCCACAAACTCACAGAATTCCTTCAACTGTGCTGTTCTGCTTGCTGAGATGCTAAAATAGCTGTAAACCTTGAGCACAGCATTTTCAACATCAAAATCCAGGCTGCCTGCTGCATATCGTGTTGCATTGTGCAGAATATGGGCTAAACAGTTTGCAGGTAGCACATCCTTCTGAGTCAGTTTCAACTTCTGATAAACACTTGTGTTTTCCATAGTTGACACTGGCGTTGTCTGCTACATATGCAGACATGTATTTCACATCTAGACCAGACATCTCCAGTTTAGCCAGCAGCTGGTTTGTTATAGCCTCTGAAGTTTCGTTGTTGTCACTGTAAAAATCCAACAGGGCATTTTGTACACCTTCCTCAAAATGCAAATATCTCAGCACAATTGGGAAACACTTGGTTGTACCTTTGTTTGATGCGTCGGTTGCCACTGAAAAGGGCAAATTGTTTGCTTTGATGTAATCTGTATGTACCTGTACAGAGTAGGGCGCTAGGACATTCGCACACAAAGCCTGGGCTTTAGTTCGGCCACACGCCATCCCCTTAGCTATGGGCGAATCACAAAATATTTCTCGGTCCACCTTCACGCCGCAGTCTACACCCCGGTACGACTGGTGGTGCTTTACAGCATGGTAAACCTTACACAGCTCAGCAGCGGAGATTTTGTCATCCAACGGCGACGTAGCTTCTCGAAAAAATGTTTTGAGTGAAGAGACACCTGCTGCACGTCTGTTACCTTTATGCTTCTCTGTTCCCGCATGTCTTTCAATGGCAGCTTTACCCTGACTGCTTATGTCAACATCACAGCGACAGAGAGTGCAGAAGCCATGAAAGGAGTCTCGACTGCTTTTTGAAATAAAACCATGTTCTTTGGTCCATTCTGGGTTGAACGACGTCTGACGTTTTGGCATGTTTTCTTCTATGGGTGCATCCCAAATCGGAGGAGCCACGAGCACGCTGGACACGCCCCCTCACTGTTCATTTGTTATTTGATTGGACGCTGCAGCTGAGCGGTCTGACGCTGGAGTTTCATACCACAGTGAAGACGATCACAGATTAAACTCAAGTTATATATTAGATCTGTTTTCTGATTCACTATCTGGTTAAAATATGTTCATTGTAGTCTGAACAACAAAAGACCTCAAACAACTTTCTTCATTTATAAAAAGATTTGATCTGTTGTTTCCCTAAATAACTTGTATTATATAATTAAAATCATAGAGCTGGAGAGAGGAAACACTTTTTACAACATGTATTGAAGAGAAACCATAATCATTGTGGGTTATTTTATAATGACGTCACAATCAGAATTTAAAAACATACCGACGTAAATAATTAATAAATAAGACGCATTCCGCCGGTAGAAGCGATGCTGCGCGTATAAGCAGCACACAGAACACAGTATAAATACACACACTGTGTATAAATACCACACACGTATAAAAATACTCAATGCAGTTTGTTTAACAGGTAACAGACTACAGAGAAAACATATCCACTCTGACAGTGATGATAACTGTGTCTTTATTAATATAAGTAGTAGTTTAACACCATTAAATCAACTGAAAACATACGATCTTTTTTTTAATCAATATTTAAAGTGCATTTTTATTGGAATGTTCGCTGGAAACGGCCCTGACCAGAAAACAACTCTGTACAGTGATCATGTACAGACACAAATGGAGAGGAGAGAAGACGCGAGGAGATATGTTTTAACAGACATGAGACGTCCTTTCCTCTGAAGCGTCACGTGAAGCGACGTCGGTTTCTGATGATTGAGGTCAGTCGGCCTCAGTGCGTAGTGTAGGAAATTTGGGTTTAGAAGTGTTTTAAGAAATTATAATAGAAGTGTTTAATGATTCATAATTAAGAAATCATAATTAGAAGTGTTTTGGAATACATAATTAGAAGATTCATAATTGTAAGTGTTTTAGAATTTGTAGTTAGAAGTGTTTTGTAGTTAGAAGTGTATCTTAGTAGAATTTGTAGCACCTTTATATTTGTTTGTGAAACTTGTGAAGGTTTTTGCCAAAAGTTGCAAATCCTTATCTTTATATAGAATGTTTACCATAGAAGTGTTAAGCCATAAAAGACAGTCATTGAATGTATTAAACTGTGAAGAATAGCCAAGGGAAAGTCAGATTTCTAGACAGACATTTGCAGGTTGTGCCCGCGCGAGGGTTTTCGGAAGCCTGACGCCAGGAGGAGGCAACCCAGATTAGCCAATAGGAATTAAGATGGACAAAAGGGGGGGATTTCAAACTGTAAGAGGAAGTGCTGGAAAGGAATTCGCTCTCTTCTTGCTCGGCTCTCAGCGTGGAAGCATCTGTGTTTTCAGGCTGAGTCGCGAGTGAATAGCTTTTCCGCGCGGATCATATTATATATTCTGTTCGTAGTGTACTTCATTCTGTAATTGTATTAGCTTCAGTAGGATTATATACTTTTTAATTGTTAACCAGTTTATGGTAGATTTATTAAGAAGCAACTCTACTGTAAAACAACAGTGGAGCTTGCTCTCCGGCCTTCTCTCGGTGGGGGAGATTCAACCCTCCACAGTAGATATGACGTAGCCAGCACACGGAGCCTTGTTTACGTTTTTAACCAATGATATAGGGCTAGAACCTAACCTAAGCCTATCAGATATTTATTTGACAACGCTTTTAACCAATCATTTGTTAGACTGCGTTCCAGCAAAATATTCTATCGCGCGGCTCTTTAGGCCGAGTGGAACTCCAAAAAGGAGGACAAATACGCGTCCGGCTTGATGCTGCGCCGGACGCCGGACAGGGCATTGAAAATCCGGACTGTCCGGCCTAAATCCGGACGTCTGGTCACCCTAGCCACAACAGACTGGTAGAACATCTCCAACATCTTGCTGCACACGTTGAAGGATCGAAGTTTCCTCAAGAAAAAGAGCTGACTCATCCCCTTCTTGTACACAGCGTTGATGTTGGTCTTCCAGTTCAGTCTGTTGTTGATGGAGACACCCAGGAACTTGTACTCCACCACCATGTCCAAAAGTTAAGAAAAAAGTTATGGTCTGTTGTCTGACCGTAAAAACCAAACGTTCAGGATAAATAAAAAGAATTGGAGAAAGACTAAAATTAAAACACACAGAGGGAGCTGCTGCAACAGGCTGTCGCTGGCACGGCACCATCTTGCAATGCTCTGTTGCTCTGTTTTCACAAAGATTCTGACATTGATCTATTTTTTGGGAGGGACTTTGGGAATCTAGGCACACACGAGCGCTCCCATTTGTGTTATTTTCAGTTCTATAGCTGCAATTTTTAAATTTACATTTTTGAATAATAATATTCATTATTTGAATATGCATCATACAAGATTGGGAGCATGTCGATTGCCTCTCAACAGTGTTTTCAGCTGTAACAGCCATATGAGAGCAGTGCACAGCATCTGTGAGCTAACAAGTGACTTCCTTCCCTGCTCAGGTAATTAATTAGTTGAGATATTATATATATATATATATATATATATATATATATATATATATATATATATATATATATATATATATATATATATATATATATATATATATATATATATATAATATATTAGGGCTGGGCAAGTTAACGCGAAAATAACGCGTTAACGCATTAATTAATTAACACCGCCAATTATTTTATCGCACGTTAACGTAGTTTCAAAAAAATATATTAAGCAGACATTTTTTACACAAGAACCAGGCAGCAAGCGGTGAACAGCTGTTTGTGTGGCGTCTCTTCCTGTTTCCTTCACCTACATTACCCTGGGCCCTAAGCCCCTCCCTGTACAGCTTCTTATCACCCTCTTTGCAACAATGTACATTTATAACAAATACCACACATATTACGGTAATCTGCGCTGCATATGTGTCAAACTCTATCGGTGCATCTCCGGTCTGTCTTTGTTCATCCTGCATCGCTCTGTTCTGTTCTTTAATGTAACGTAACTGGAGCGACGGAGCCTCTCCCAGCTGTTAGCAGACTGTTGTGCTAGCAGGCTCGCGAGTGAGCTGTACCCAGCATGCAGTTCGGCGGGGAAATTTATAAATGTACAATTATTAGTGTTACAAATTGTTTATGTGTCACAGACTGTTGTGTGCTGTGGTGTTTTTCTCTGTTAAAGAGCTTTAGTTGTGGGTTGTTAATTGTTGTGTTATAAAGTTATGACCATGACTAGGCGTCCCTCTCAATACATATAAGACAACTACGCTGACCACTATGGCAAAGAATACATTTAGCTGCCTGTTGAAAGCAGACAGTAGTTGTTTTGGCTATGCACCGGTATAATGGTGTGTGAAGAATTGATATCATACGGGGAAAAAAAAGGTATACTGCCCAGCCCTATTCTTTACTATAGTATGGACAATTTTGTACCAATATTTGACGGGCCGGATTAAAACGCCCAACGGGCCGTATCCGGCCCGCGGGCCGTAGTTTGCCAATGTCTGGTGGAGGGGGTCCGGAGGAGGGACATCTCAACATCGAAAAGGGTGGGTGGAGGGGGTCCGGAGGACGGACGGCCCAACATTGAATAGGGTGGGTGGAGGGGGACCGGAGGAGGGACGGCTGGATCCAACCTGCCACAAGGCTCTGGGGGACGGGCAGGAGGGCGGTCGGACGGGAAGGAGGGATCTGGACACGGGATCTCGGGGGGGACTGCCGGAGTTGCTCCGAGCCCAGGAGCTCGGGGGGACGGCCGGACTGCCGAAGTTGCTCCGGGCACAGGAGCTCGGCGGGACGGCCCGACTGCCGAAGTTGCTCCAGGCACAGGAGCTCGGGGGACGGCCCGACTGCCGAAGTTGCTCAGGACCCGGGATCTTGGGGGGACCGGACTGGGAACATGAGATCTTGGGGAACACCGGGCCGGGGACACTGGGGCTCTGGAGGACGGAAGTCCATAAACTGGGGCTCAGGGGAATGAAGTGATGGCCCAGTGGAGTAAGGGGCTGGGGGTCGCCGCTGGTCGGAGGCAGCAGCAGGAATTGGAGGTCGTTGCAGCGCGTAGGCGGCATCACCAGGAACTGGGAGCGGCTGCGGCTCGGAGACAGCGGCCGGGTCCGGGGATAGCTGCGGCTCTGAGGCGACAGCTGGAGTCGGCCGGACCGGCGACAGGACACGGGGAGCAGGAGTCGGCCGGACCGGCGACAAGACACGGGGAGCAGGAGTCGGCCGGACCTGCGACAAGACACGGGGAGCAGGAGTCGGCCGGACCTGAGACAAGACACGGGGAGCTGGAGTCGGCTGGACCGGCGACAGGACACGGGGAGCTGGAGTCGGCTGGACCGGCGACAGGACACGGGGAGCTGGAGTCAGCTGTGGCCCAGCGGGAACGGGGAGTCGCTGCGGCCCAGCGGGAACGGGGAGTCGCGGCGGCCCAGCGGGAACGGGGAGTCGCGGCGGCCCAGCGGGAACGGGGAGTCGCGGCGGCCCAGCGGGAACGGGGAGTCGCGGCGGCCCAGCGGGAACGGGGAGTCGCGGCGGCCCAGCGGGAACGGGGAGTCTCTCCTTCCTCCTGTGTCTCTTCTTCTTAGGAGATTGAAGGCAGCTTAGCTCGAGGTTAGCCTTCTGCAAGCTCAAAGGCCCTCCCCTGGCCCAGCGGGTTCCCCAATACTGGTCTGCTGAGTTATTCATGGTGAGATCGTTCTGTCACGTCCGAGGGGCAGATCTGAGACTCAAGCGCAGACACAGACACTGGAGACGAGGTGAAGTTGAAAAAAGGTTCTTTACTTAAAAAGTCACAAACAAAACTGTAAGCGACTCCAACAGGGAGCGGGCAAAAATCCAAACAGAAAACAAAAAGGCAAAGTCACAAAAAAGCAAAGGTACAAACCAGAAGTAAACGCTAGAGCACAGAGCAAACACGAGGGAGACAAAATACTGGGACAGACCGGGAAACGAACAAGGACGATCTCACAACCAGAACAGGGAAAGCAGGGGAGTATATATGTGTGGGGTGATGAGGAGATTGAAGGCAGCTGGGTGGAGTGGGCAGGTGAGTGTAATCAGAGGAAACACACACACACACACATAGAGACACAGGGGACAAAGCCTAAACCGTGACACCTTCAGGGTTATCTTTGGTCTCTGCGTTGCCACACTCTTAATGTCCTCCTTGCCTGCCATGAGTATTTGGTTCTTTTTTGGCAGGTTTGTTGTGGTGACATATTCTCTCTATATTTTAGATATGCACACTTTCCATCTTTTTTATTATTATTTTTTTTCAAACAAGTTTTCACTTCACCAATTTTGACTATTTTGTGTAGGTCCATGACATAAAATCCAAATAAAAATCTATTTTAATTCCAGCTTGTATGTAATGCAGATAAATTGGAGGCATTTTATGGCTTTATTGCGCCTACTTCCTGCTTCCTTACAGTGCAGTCGCTTTGCTGCTTGCTCTTGCCTCTGCTTACATTTTCTTGCTTTCTTGTTTTTCTTCTTTTTTTAAAATTCAAATTGCCAGATATATCACATATATCACTCAACGTTTGAGTGAAGACGAATCCAGAAAGTCGTCGAGCTATTTGGGTTGTTAGCTAATGCTAACTAGCAGCTAAGCTAAAGCTAAGTAGCAGCAAGATGGACGGACGACTACCACAAACTCTTACAGAAGATTCGGCGGCGGCCGGGACTGGAGGTCTCTGCGGTTCGGCGGCGGCGGCCGGGACTGGAGGTCGCTGCGGTTCGGCGGTGGCCGGGACTGGAGATCGCTGCGGTTCGGAGACGGCGGCGGCCCGGACTGGAGGACGCTGCGGTTCGGAGACGGCGGCGGCCCGGACTGGAGGTCGCTGCGGTTCGGAGACGGCGGCGGCCCGGACTGGGGATAGCTGCTGCTCCGAGGCGACAGCTGGAGTCGGCTGGATCGCCGACCGGACACAGGGATCTGTAGTCGGTCGAACCGCCGACCTGACACGGGGAGCTGGAGTAGGCTGCGGCCCAGCGGGAGCGGGGAATAACTGCGGCCCAGCGGGAGAGGGAGTCTGGCCCTTCCTCTGCCTCGGTCTCCTTCGAGGTTTGACCGGGATGTCCATTAGGTCACGGTCTGCCTTCTGGACACTTCGAGGTCCTCCAAAGGCCAGACGGGTTCCCATGAATTGTTCATACCAGTCGGGAAGACGACACTCCATACTGTGGTCTGCTGAGTCCATCTTGGGCCAGATCATTCTGTCACGAGGCATGATGAGGACTCAAACGCAGACAGTCAGGTGTAGTGAAAAAATAAGGTTTTTAATCAACCAAAAACAAAACAGGGAATCCCAGGGACAAGACAAAAGATGAGGGGGAAAATCCGGCAGGAAAAGGCAGAACAGGCAGACTGGAAAACCGGGAACAGGACGAGCAAAACGGGCGGGTTGGACGGAAAACAAACACAATGATCTGGCAGTGAGTGAGTGAAAGACAGGGGTTTAAATAGTGACTAGGCAGAGTGAACAGGTGAGAGTAATGAGCTGATGAGGTGAGTGTGACTGGCAGGTGCACTGAATGAACTGATTAGGTGAGTGAGGAGCTACAGAAAGAAACAGACACAGAACACACAGGGCAAAGCCTGATCGTGACACCTATTGGGTCAAATGAGGTGTCAATCTAACCGGCGGAATGCAGCCTCCATTTTGCGATGAAAATCTCCGCTCTGTTGAGATAAAAAGTGAAATAATCACCGAATTATGATCGTGAGTTTTCATATCTGCTGGCTAATTTGAAATGATGCAACAGCCCCCCGTGGGTCTTTATGGACGTACTGATGTGTTTTGGACTAAATCTTTTACTGGATTCGACCGAGTGGACCCTTAGCGATCAAACAAGACTGTTTTTGCTGGACTAGCAAGCACAAGGGGGACATTATGAATCATAATCGGTGAGTCACGGCGATATTTTATCAGCTATTTTTGGAGTGCTTGTTTGACAGAGACGTTAACTGTACCTGCTGTTGTTATTGTATCTTGAAATGGTTTGCATAAATCGAATTACAAGAACCGTAGCTTTCTAATGAGATATCACATTAATACTCATCGTTACAGAGCAGTTGTGTACATAACACAAATCTACACTTAACACTCACAGTGAGATGAGGTTTGAAATCCAGATAACAGTGCAGCTGTTCTTATTGAATCAACACCTCACAACTTCAGTTTCATGAGTGAAACAAGAGCGTATAAGAAAGGAGATGGAGTTGCTATTTTATTTAGTGATTCTCTTCAATGCAAGCAGATGTCCCTTGGTCATTTTACTTATTTTGAATATGTGGCTCTGAATTCCACTCAAGCTTTATTCCTAAACATTTACAGACCGCCTAAATACTGTGCAACCTTCTTTGATGAGTTTACTGAACTGCTGTCTATAATCTGTATTGATTTTGACTGTGTTGTTATTGTTGGTGATTTTAATATCCATGTTGATAATCCCCAGGACAGAGGGTCTATAGAACTATGTGGTGTCCTTGATAACTATGATCTGACTCAGCATGTGACAGGCTCCACACACAACAGGGGTCACACTCTGGACCTAATCATCACCAAAGGTGTAAACATTTCCCAGGTCGCTGTGACTGATGTTGCACTCTCTGATCATTTCTGTGTTTTCTTTGAGAGTGAAATCTCCTTGCACACAAATGTCCAAACCAAGGTTGTGACAAAGCGTTACATCTCGTAACACCAGTGAACTATTTATTCAGAAGTTCTCCTCCACACCAGCCCTCTCTGCATCTCAGTCAATGAGCTTGAAGATAGCTTCAATTCTAAAGTTAAAAATGTATTGATGCCATTGCACCCACTAAAGTGAAGGTTGTCTCGGGTAAGCAAAGATCTCCTTGGAGAAATGCTACGCTGGTCAGAATAGAGAAACGAGAGTGTCGGAAAGCTGAGCGCAGGTGGTGAAAAACTAATCTCCAGGTTCACTGTGACATCTATAAAGAGAGACTTTGCAATTATAATTTGGAACTTAGAAATGCAAGGCAGTCCTTCTTCTCTGACATCATAACCAAAAACAATAACAATACACGCGCCTTATTTGCGACCGTTGACCGACTAACAAACCCTCCAGTGTCGGTAGCTGCTGAGCTCCAATCCACCTGGGCATGCAATCAATTTGCCTCCTTTTTTATTGACAAAATTCAGAAAATTAGACAAGTAGTCAGTGCCTCCACACCAACCACAGGACATGTGTTGTCCTCATCTCTAAATAACATCCATTCAAATATCATGAGACAATTTCATTCAATCGACCGTAGAAGCCTAGAAGACATTATACAGCATCTGAAGTTATCCTCCTGCTGCTTGGATATTCTACCAACACACTTTTTATAAAATATTTCAAACTGCATGACCACTGATCTTTTACAAATTGTAAACACATCCCGATTAGTCTCATGGTTTTGGTATAGAGGGCATATGTTTGACAGGTAGTTTTGTTGGAAATCACTGGTTACTCTCTCTCTTAATTAGCCTCTAACACACAGGTGCTCCAATCACCAACATGCACCCAAGCACACAGGTGTTTATATGAGCTCATTAGTGATGTTGATAAACACACAGAGGCACTGAGACACACGCGCACACACACTCCTCTCCCTCTCTCTCTGTGTGTGTGTGTGTGTCTCTCTCTCATACAGTCATTCAGGTCTTGGAGACTTTTAGAGGACTCCTGTCTGCCTGTCTCACTCACTCACTCAGTCCATCTAACTGTCTGTCTGCCTGTCTCACTCACTCACTCTGTCTCTCTCTCCTCTCTGTCTCTCTCTCCCTCTCTGTGTCTCTATCATACAGTCATTCAGGTCTTAGATATTTTTAGAGGACTTTTCCCCTCTCACCCCCATTTCAAATTAAAAGCCCCACAGAATGAATTCTAACTGGAATGCTTGTGATGAAGCCTCTTATTTTAGTGTCAAACATTATGATTCTGTCTCCTCTCCCCCTCTCTCACCCACCCAGTCCCACCCTTTCAAAATAAAAGCCCCACAAATACAAGTTTCAATCCAAGAGTATTAATCTAAAATGCAGAAAAGAGAGTAGTGCTATCTCAATTGAACCTGAATGACACTACCGGTAACATTGGTGTGTGTATATATTGCGATTTCTTCAGGCAGTAGAAGCCACACTGTCAATTTCTTTAGGAATTTTCTAGTTATTATTAAGCCCGATGGATAATATACAGTGTGCTTTGGCACAGGCAGTTTTACTGCCTTGTGCCACAAAGCCACACTGAATGAGGTTAAGAGCAGATGCATCTCTGGCATAATCAAATAGGCAGTTTCCCACCGACGCAGCACCAGAGGCAAGATTATAAAATCTCTGTTTCCATCCTATTTCCTCTGGGGCACTTTCCTCTCTTTCAAAGCTATGAATCGGGCACAGAGAAACAGACAAAAAGCAGTAAGCTGAGGGATGGATGGATAGTACACAGTGTGAGGTTATTAATTCAGAGCTTTGTTGAAGCCGGCTCCCTCAGGACCACCTGGCTGCTTTTCAAAGATGCCTGAAGCGAGGTACAAGTCCGATATATGAAGTTGTTGAAGGACTAATGCAAAACAGCTGAGTATAGGCCCTGAGAAGTGTGCTTATTCACCAACCTGTTCCAGGATTAAGGGGTCAGTGCAGCTCTGCCGGGGTTATCAGATGGACAGCCTCAATTACACCGATGCCATCGGGGGCTAGACCATCAATTCATCACAGTGTTAGAAAAGTTTCCCAGGGGCGTACATGTTTTCCTCTTAAAATATACTATTCAGCTACAGTCGGGGAAAGACAGTGATGGAGAGGGCAGCATATCCCTCAAGAATTATTGGTTTCATTTAAAAACAAAATTAAAAAAATAGAGATAATGCATTCACATGTATGTAACGGAGCATCTTTGTTATTGAATACCAATGCTGTACTGAAATGTAAAGTACAACTTAATGAAAAGAACATAATTTGCAGACTATATTTATCCTTTCTTGTAAAAATACCAAATTTCATACAGCTAGGTCGACCCCAATGTTGGGGCTACTCAAAAGGGGGCACATTTTTCATACATGCTGGACATCCCAATCAGACTGCAATTGTTGCTACGACTGCCTTGCATGCCAAATTTGAAAACCTCATCAGTATCTCAAGCACCTTCTTTTTGCGACAAAACACGTACGATAATAATAAATATTTTGAAGAACAATAGGTCCTCCGCTCCGACTACGTTGGTGCTCGGGCCCTAATAATAAATATTGAAACTAACAGACAAACAAAACAATGGTCTTGCACTATGCTGGTGAGGCTAGTTCAACACTTAAGATGGAAATCCTTTGTGTGTCAGCAGAAAATACTGTTTAGAGTTGCTAGCTTTTTGAAAAGTTTCATGAGAAATTGCAAACAAACATTAAGAGAACACTAGTAAATCTTCATATTTATTCAATTAAATTAGATTTATATAGAGCCAAATCATAACAGTTATTGTCTCAGGCCACTTTTAGTATAGAGCAGGTCTAGACTGTACCCTTTATAATATTATTTGCAGATACTGTGTCACGGGGTGTGAATGTGAACCCAAACGCAGGCACAGACCAGGGAGTCAAGGTGTAAAGGTTTATTGACCAGGAAACCAAGGGGGGAAACGACCAGAGCACAGCAGGAAGGGTGAGGGTGGAATCTAGGCAGGTGGAGGTAGGGCAGGGCAGGCAGACTGGGGAACCAGGAGGATAACAAAACTGCAGGAACAGGGAGACAGGGTCAAAGCAATGAAAAAACACTTCTGAAAAAACTCTGAATTATTCTCAAAAAGAGCGGCCAAGAACTACTAACTACCACGTGAGCTGTAACAACGATCTGGCGAAGAGTGGATAAAGAACCGGGGTAGATACACTGTTGGGTTGATGGAGTGCAGCTGGTTTGACTGGGCAGGTGAGGTGAGTTGTAATTAGGAAGCCGGGAGGAGACCAGGGGTACTTCTCAAGTCTCTTAATTGTCGTTTACTCGCTCCTCGATCCTCGCTTGAACCGGAAGTTGTTTCTGCGCCGCCATATTGACGGCCGTCCCAAAGCTCTAATGTAGCTCGGAGGAGCGAGGAGCGAGGATGGAGGAGGGACCTCGGAGGAGCCATGAGCGAGGACCCACCATGCGAGGAGAGAGGAACGAGGAAATATGTTTTAAGAGACAGGAGACATCCTTTCCTCAGTGTTGTGGAATATTTCTTATGACTAGTCGGGAGAAGAAAGTTGAGGTTTTCTATCAATATAAAGTAAAACAGAGTTTTGATGAACGATCAAGGTTTGTAAAGTCAATTTATTTGCTTGCAAGCAAAGAGAACAGTCTCACAGACACATTGCAGTGATCTGTATGAGTGCTCTGCCTAACACTCACAATGCATGGACATTTATACTCAGACAGCTTCCTGTTATCTGCTTTAGCTAACAAGAATACACAAAGAACACAGTTAAAGGCAGGTCATCCTTCGAGCCTTAGTATACTTGATCATTTAAGACAGTCAGGAAGATGCTTTATCTCCTGTTTGCAAATCCCTTTGTTCACAGTTTGCCTTACAATAATCAGTTTAAACTCACAACAGATGCTTCCTTTGAAGCCACTGTGACATTGTTAAAATGACCATTGCAGAGACAGAATAGACATTCTTTACCCTCACACATCATATATGCATGCAAAGGTTTACGCCTTTACAACTTCAGATAACGCGTCAGCAAAGGAAGTCAAAAGTATTTCAAACAGAGGATCTCTGTTAATCAAGGCCTCTCTGTGTCTCTGTCTTACGAAGAAGAAAGAAACAGTGCACAATGATAACAGATAACAAGACACCTGGATACTAAACTAATTAAAGTCATCTACTGAAACTACAGTTTGGTGTCTGCATTTTTAGGACTTACATTCTTTAAACCTGTACATGAGACTATGACATATTTTCCCATTACATCAGTTGCGTCATGTGAAGCGATGTCTGTTTCTGATGACGGAGGATCAGCTGATCACAGCTGGATCAGCTGTCAGTCGGCTTTAGCAGCTGCACTCCATCAACCCATCAACCCAACAGTATATCTACCCCGGTTCTTTATCCACTCTTCGCCAGATCGTTCCCTCCTCCCTCCTCGATCCTCTCTCCTCTGAGCTACATTAGAGCTTTGGGAAGGCCGTCAATATGGCGGCGCAGAAACAACTTCCGGTTCAAGCGAGGATCGAGGAGCGAGGAAATGACAATTAAGAGACTTGGGATGCACCCCAGGTCGGAGCCCTGCCCATATGATACACACACACACACACACACACAGGACAAGCAGGAGGCACGGCCGGGCCGTGACATACTGTGAGGAATTTAAGTTTTAAAGCGCTCCTAGCGATGGATATTATCTGTTACAATATGTTTACTTTTAGAAGGTTTAAACTAAAGGGAGAGTTACTGAATTTGTGAGAGAAACCAAAGAATTTATGACACTGCCATAAAGTCAGAGAGAGGGGGATGTTGCTGAAGAGTTTCTGAGTGCAGCCTTCAAGAAGGGGGGTGAATTGGTCAAGGAAGTGGCCAACTGAAGTCCGAAGGGTTCAGCCAATCACTGAGCTGATCGATGGACTAAAAATGTGTAATATGAGACATTTCAGAGACTTTGGGGAGACAAAGAAACTGTGAATCCCCGGAGATAATCAGACCTCATCTGGACCATGAGGCGGACACACCAGTCTGTCGTGTGGTGCGGATGGGGCCTCTATTTCATGAAATATTACTATTGATAGTGTAATTCAGTTTGTAACTGCATTTGCTTTTGTTAGTATATTAAATTCCTTTTGATTTAAACTTCAACCAGCTGATTCGGCCCTGCTTAATGATGGAAGAAAGAGCAGGGGGGGGGGGGAGCTGCCTCTTCTCCTTTGCATGCTTCTTCTCCTCTGAACAAGGAGGGGGGCTTTTTCCTTTACCTTTTGTTTGAGCAGTTTTGAACATAACAATACCCAAAGATTTCAACCATGAGCAAAAGTGGCAAGGAAAAACTCCCTTTAACAGGTTGAAACCTCAAACCAAACCAGGATCTGGGTAGTCCGCTATCTGGCTCAACAATATACAGCTTGTATATAAACAGGCATTTGCTTCAAAGTACAACACAGGAAACAGCTGGCAGTTTACATATGTTCAGTTAAACAGGGATTCCAAAATCATAATTCATAAGACCTTAACTGTTTTGCCAAGGTAGTTTATTATAATGTCACTTTCCTGTTGGAACTATAACACTTGAAGCTGAGTTATGTTGACCAAGAGGAGGAGCTTATCCTACGTTAGCCCTGTCAGTGTAGTTAGTTCACCTGCACGCTGTGCTCACTGTTCAGTCAACCTGGATGTTCAACAGGGTTTCAGATCACACTGGAGAAATAGAACCCTATTTATAACTATTTGAACAAAGTTGCTGTATCACAATTTTAACTTTGAGCAGGAGGGCATTAGCCTAGCATTCACCTGTTGCCCTGTAACTTCATTATTGGCACTGTAGTGGTAGGATATTTGCATAGCCTGTTAGGCTAATCTACTTTTTGCAGATGGCAAGATCTTCTGTCTTCTGTATAAGCTGTTAATAGTTGTCACGATAGTTTATTAGTGAGCACTTATATTAACACTTAAACATACTAAATGTAGAAGTGTGATAAAAACAAAAACATTATTGATACATCTATATCCACTTTTATTCAAATACAAATATTTTTACTGCCTCAACTAATACAAATACAAATGTAAATGCTGGGCTCTCTGCACATCCCAAACTAGTAGCAAGCTTAAAATAGCTGTTTGTAGGTGTACTATTGGGATGTATCCTGAATAAACATCTGAAACCAACAAATTGGTTTTCAGATTGCTGTGCCTAATAAACTGAATGTGATATGTGATAGATCTACAGCAGAGGTGCCCGCGGGCACCTGGTCGCCCGCAGGGACCACGTGAGTCGCCCGCAAGGCTTGTTCTAAAAATAGCACTCGTGACCATGGAGCTCCGTCTAAAAATTTTAGTTGCTGTTCATTTTTAATCAAAAATGCTTGCATTATTGTAGATTTTAAAATGACAATATTTGTCGTAAGAGAGTTGGGTACCCAGTGTATCCACACTGGTCATAAAAGAGTCCACGCTTCTTACTGATGTTCACGTTTATTATTGTCCTCTCATGGAACACCGTGAAAACTAGAAGACACAAAATAGCTTCATGTACAAACAACAAAGAAACAAATACTCTGTCTCATCACCTACAACAAGTATAACAGTACTTTAATCAGTTAACTTAATAAGTTTTACCGTGTTCGCCTGGTAGACCAGCAGGAGAATAACATGACGGGAAAGAAAAGGTTCGCTGGTTTCACCCGCCATTTGTCGTCTTTCTGAGCTCCGTTTAACTTCCGGGTTAATGGTCATGTTACAACAACAAAAGCTCGTCTATCATCATCAGTGAAACAAGGGCAAACAATAATGAGTTTAACGCAAGGTACCCAAAATTACAGTAAACATAACATGTATTATAATTGCAGAAATAAACTAATAATAATACAAATCGCGGAAGTCAACTTCCGGTGTTGTCATGGCAACGTTTATACGCCGATCAGCGTCAGCTACACTCCCACCAAATTACCTTTGATTAATTAACATCCAAATATATGACAGTAATGTTTAACACAGTGTACACTTTTTTTTTTTTTTTTTTCTTCAATTAAATCAACGGTAATTTCCAAGCACTTTGTTAAGGTCACTCAAAGAACATCTGAAAATTTAGCAATGTAGTTGAATAACAATTTATTAACTCTATACCACAACACAGTAGAATGTTATTAATAAAGAACACTGTTCTCCACAGCCCTAGGGTAAATAGTAACTTACTTTACTAAGCTAGAGAGTAGATAACTGATCACTGACTGACTAAACCAGATTTTTTCCTTTTTAACCTTTAGCTGCTTTCCACAAGAATAACTAACTTCTGGATGGGTCGTTCAACAATGGATGGCTTGCTAAGGCGTTCACCCCCTTTTCCTAACTTCCGCTCTCCTATCTGTATCTTAGCTTTTCGCACAAGTCCGTCATCATTCTTATGTACATCGAGAACCCTGGCAAGTTTCCATTCATTGCGAGAGATCTCCTCTTCCTTGACAATCACAATATCGCCAACCTGCATGTTTCGTCTTGGAGAATGCCATCGTTGCCTTAGAGTGATGTTGGCAAGATACTCCCTTCTCCATCTGTTCCAAAATTGTTCGGACAGATATTGTACTCGTCTCCACCGCTTTTTAGCATACAAGTCTTCCTTCACAAATTTACCCGGTGGGGGCAGTGGAACAGAGGATTTCATGGTGAGGAGATGGTTGGGTGTTAGTGGCTCCAGACTTGTGGGATCGCTGATACTGTCAACAGTAAGTGGGCGGTTATTCACGATGGACATGGCTTCGTAGAAAAATGTCCTTAAGGAAGCATCGTCAAGTCTTCCAGCACTGTGTGCAAGGACGGAGCCTAGTACATTCCTCACTGTCCTGATCTGTCGCTCCCATATGCCTCCAACGTGACTTGAGTCTGGTACATTCATGCGAAAGTCACACTGCTTATCTGCCAGATATGCAGCCACTCTTTCATTGTTCACTTCCTTTAGGGCTCTTTCCATTTCATGTTTTGCTCCAACAAAGTTGGATCCCTGATCAGATCGGATATGTCTGACAGCTCCACGGATGGCAATGAAACACCGTAGGGCATTTATGAATGCGTCAGTAGTCATGTCTTCTAGCATCTCTATGTGGACTGCTCTGGAGCATAGACACGTGAAAAGGAGACCATACCGTTTATGTTCCTTGCGACCTTGCTTAGTATGGAATGGTCCAAAACAGTCCATACCACAGTAGGTGAACGGTGGTGAGGGATCAACGCGGTCGCTAGGTAGATCTGCCATCCGTTGCTCCTCTGGTGGCCTGCGGGCTCTCCTACAGTGGACACACTGCCTTATGTACTGGGCTACTGCCTTGCTACCACCCATAATCCAGTAGCCATTGGTCCTTAGTTCATTCAGGGTCTGTCCTCTGCCTTGGTGTTGTGTTTTTATATGATGGTGTGCAAGGATGAGGCGAGTAACAACACCATCTCTGGGAAGGATTATTGGGTGTCTCAGATCAAGAGGTGCACATGCTCTCCTCAGTCGTCCTCCCACTCTCAGTATATTATCTTGCAGGAGTGGGTCAAGCTGGTAGAGTTGGTGGTTACAAGGCAGATTTCCAGATTTCTGGCTGAGTATGTGCAACTCATCTTTGAAGGCATCTTGCTGTGCAAGCTTGATGAGAGTGAGGGCAGCCCTTCTTCTTTCCTCAACACTTAGGGGTTCCGTCTTCCTAATTCTCTTGGCTAATCGTTGAATCCGAGCGATGACGTTTACCGCTGTGGTCCATTTTGAGAACCGTGACAGTCGCTCTTGAAAATCAACTTGCCATGCAGCCTCCGTTTTCAGCACTTGAATTGCCTTGACCTCAGGGTCTCCCACCAGAAGCTCTGTAGTTCCATGGTTTGTAACTACTTCCCTTTGCCATAGAAACTTTGGTCCTGTGAGCCAGTTTGAATTGATCAGCTCTGCTACCTTGAGGCCTCTTGAGGCATGATCAGCAGGGTTCTCCCCTGTGTCGACGTAGTACCAATGTCCTGGGTTGGTGCTTTCCCGAATTCTCTGGACACGGTTTGCGACGAAGACATGGAACCTTCGAGCCTCGTTGTTGATATACCCTAGGACTACTTGTGAATCTGTCCAAAAGTACTCTCTGTCAACACTGAGCTCTAGCTCTTCCTTTAGCATATTGCTCACAGCAGCAGAGATCACTGCTGCAGTTAGCTCTAGTCTTGGTATGGTGACTATTTTTGTGGGTGCGACTCTTGCTTTGCCCATGATCAAGGCGCAGTGCACCTTATCTTCACTTACCAATCTGATATATGAACACTGACCATAGCCTTGACTGCTAGCATCTGAAAAGTGATGCAGTTCAACTCTCAGGACCTTTCCAAAGTTTTCAGGAGTAAAGCATCTTGGGATCTGAATCTTTTCAAGGTTTCCCAAATCCTTCACCCAACTCTCCCACCTTGGCTTCAATTCACTGGGCAGTGGTTCATCCCAACTGATGCCCTTCTGACACATCTCTTGTAGTACCATCTTTCCTTGAAGGATGAATGGAGCCAAAAAATCCTAAAGGATCATAAAGAGAAGCCACAATTGAGAGTATACCACGACGTGTGGCGGGTTTCTCATCTAGTGAGACCTTGAAAGAGAAGGAGTCCCTTTCTACATCCCACCTTACTCCCAACACTCTTTGCACTGGAAGATCGTCGTAGTTGAGATCCACATTCTTCACTTCAACAGCACGTTCAGTGACACAGATAGACTCCATTACCTTTCGGCTGTTGGAAATGAACTTGTGAAGGTGTAACTTCCCTTTAGCACAGACCACTTGGGTTTCCTTCACTAGCTTAACTGCCATGTCAACGGATTCCAAGCTTATTAGCCCATCGTCTACATAGAAATGTTTTCTGATGAAGCTAGCTGCTGATGGGAACTCTTGCTCGTTTTGGCTGGCCAGATGCTTCATGCCATAATTGGCACAGCCTGGAGATGATGATGCTCCGAAGAGGTGAACTTTCATACGATACTCTCTAGGTTCCGAGTTGGTATCTCCATTTTCCCACCACAGGAACCGCAGATAATCTCGGTCTTCCTTGCTAACGTGGAACCTGTGGAACATTTTTTCCACATCACACATGACTGCAATGGGATGTTTACGGAACCGGCAAAGCACTCCAGTCATTCCATTTGTAAGATCCGGTCCTGTTAGCAGATGGTCATTCAAGGCAGTGCCTTCATACTTTGCAGAGCAGTCAAAAACTACTCTAATCTTCTCAGGTTTCCTAGGGTGATAAACCCCTTGGTGTGGGATGTACCATGCATTTCCTAACCTTGCTGGCTTGTCTGCTCTCTCTGCATCACCATCCTTGAAGACACCTTCCATAAATCTCAAATAGTCATTCCTGAATTTAGGATCTCTGTCCAGTTTCTTTTTAAGGTGCTTCAGCCGGACTATGGCAAGCTTCTTGTTGTCGGGGAGGTGAGGACGTTCTCTGAAGGGAAGGGGCATCTCAAAGTGGCCACACTCGTTCTGCTGGATTCTTCCCTTTAAAACTTGCAGAAACTGAATATCTTCTTGAGATATGCTTTTTTCTCCTGGTCTGGTGTCCGCAAAATCGGACTCGAGCGCTCTAATAACAGCAGCAGGCGTCACAGGTGGAAGCTCCCGGACAGATATACGATGACACAGACCAGTCACATCCATGGAGTTCAGGGGTTGTGGTGCACTTCCTACAATGCTCCAACCTAGGTCAGTCTTAATGGCGTAAGGGTCATAGTCACCTCCAGTGATAACCCTTCGTGGCGCCAGTGCTCTGGAGCAGTCATAACCAATCAAAAGTCCTACTCCACAATCCATTAGCGGGGGCATTTCTTGAGCTATGACTTCAAGGTGTTTCCACTTATCGGCGGTTTTGCAGGTTGGAATGTGCGTACGTTCCAGCGGAATGAAATCCCTTGTATAGGCAGGAGGTAAATCAATCAAGCTATCTGAGGAAAACCCTCGGACTTTAAGTCCACTAACTCTCTGACTCTTCACAATTGAATCTTTTCCCATCATAGTGGAAAGCTTTAGTTTTACTGGTTCCATCACTGCCTGCAGCCTTTCACATACCTCCTGGTCAACAAATGTGTGAGTGCTCTGAGTGTCCAATAGGGCATACACCAGGGTTTCTGAATCGGGGGTGTTAGGTGCTGAGATCCATACTGGAACGATCATTGATGTGCTCCCACCTCCACCTCCATCCATGCAGCATGATAGTGAGGATGTACTTTCTTTGGCTTGCAGGACACCTTGAGGAAAAGATTTGTTTGCTGCGGGATGATTTTCATGCAGTGGAGTAGGATGGGTCCTTTTGCATATTCCACATATGGCTTTGTTCTTACAGTCTTTGGAGTAATGTCCTTTCCTCAGGCATGCAAAACACAGCTTAGTATCCTGAATGAACCTTCTCTTTTCTTCCACAGACATTTCCATCAGCATTTGACATTTGTGTATGGAGTGATTTTCTCCACAACACATACACTTGCCTGGGTTTGAGTTGTGAGCCAGTGAGTTCCATTTATTTGGCTTGAGCTCTTCTACATTATTGGATTCGATTATGATACTTGATGCATCCGAGTCCTTCACATTTGTGGCAAAGGCGTTTGCCTTTGAGCGGTTAGTTTCTCTAAATGGCTTTTCTTCAGAGGGCTTTAACGCATGCAACGATGATACTGGATTGCACGCTATGCGTGCTTCCCTTGAGATGAACAAAGCAAACTCTGTAAAGTTTGGATAGTCCTTGGATTGATCCAGCTGTTCTGTGACATAACGATTCCACCTGGACGTTACCCAATCAGGGAGTTTGAGCAACATCTTTTGATTCTCTTCACAGTCGTTCAGTACCTGGAGACCCTTGACATGGGGCATAGCATTGCTACATGTTTGCAGGAAATCGCTGAATTCTCTTAGCTTAACATACTCTTTCCCACTTATCTTTGGCCACTTGTTAAGTTTATCTCTGAAGGCCCGTTGCACCACAAAGGAATGACCGTATCTGGCATTCAGCCTATCCCATGCTTGTTGATAGGCCTCATCGTCTTTTCTGTAGAAGCTGCCTTCAAGAGCTGACCTTGCCTCCCCACCGATGTACTTTTGTAAGTAGAACAACCTATCGGCAGAATTTGAGCATCGTCTCTCTATAAGAGCCTTGAAGCTTGTGCTCCATTCTGTGAAGTTCAGTGGATCTCCAGAGAATACAGAAGGTTCTGGAACTGGAAGTCGAGAGAGGGCCATTGACTCCTGTAATGTCTGCACTAAGGATGCTTCATTTTTTGTAAGTTGCCCTCCCTGACATCCTGCATAGGGAGCATGTGGAGTTGTATCATTCACTTGACTGAACACAGGGCTATCCACGGGACTGTATTTCTCACTTTTTTCCTTTGACTCCTCCTCAGTATACACTCTAAGCTTTGCTTCAATGATCTCAATGTCTCTTTGATTTTCAAGCCTTTTCAGTTGCTGACGTTGTGCTTCAATGACAGCTTCCATTTCAATTTCAGCTCTTTTTGCGGCCAACTGTGCAGCTGTATCTGTTCTCTTAGCCGAAATACTTGGTGACTCTGAGAGATGGTTGGAACGGTGGCTGAGTACAGTGACTCTGGAAGCTGTGGACCCATATATGGACCTAGCGTGTTCACCGTCGAGCAGCATCCGTAACCTTGATTTTTCCACCTCAGGATCAAATTCTTCTCCTTCTTCAATCAGGCGTACTTTCATTAGTCCCAATAAATCTGCTGATACAGCTGAGCATGCATCAATTTTTCTCCGAATTTCTTGGCTTGGTACTGTTTGGAGTCGTGTGTTGTCGTATAACTGCTTCAATTCAGACTCAAGCTTCTCAACCACATCCATCATGTCATACAAGTCACTCTCAGGGCACTGGTGTTTTAATTTATTACGGACATCCCTAACATGGGTTTTCCATTTCTCATATGTTGACTTGAACTTCTTATCTCCTTGAGCTGATTCTTGCTCTTTCAGCTCCAGCATTTTGGGTGTTAAATGTCTTTTGCCTGTTTCTCTTGTTTTTTCTTTCTCTGCTGCATCAGTCTCAGAGTTTAAGACTCCTTGCGCTTCTGACAGGATATCGACCTGCTCAGCTAACTCACCATTTTGAGATAACAAATCACTATTAACTGACATTTTGTAACTTTACAGGAGCAACAATCATCAATCTAACAGCATTGCCTGAGTAAGCATGACATTTACGTTTTGTATCACTCTTTTCTCTACAGTCCTGAGCACCTGTACATTCAATCTCTTAATACCTTGTAGTGGAACTGTCCATCAATTACCAGAGGTGGAATTTATGTATTGCACAGTCTGACCTGAAGATGCACTCTGAAACCTGTAGTCCGCTACAGGAGATGCAGAACTGCACACTGCGACCTGTAGTCTGCTGTAGTCCGCTGTAATCCGCTGTAGTAGATGAAGCAGAACTGCACACTGCGACCTGTAGTCCGCTGTAATCCGCTGTAGTAGATGAAGCAGAACTGCACGCTGGTTCACTGCAGGGAATGGAGCACCTCGGTAGGATGGAATTAGGCTACGTTTTCACTGTATCCACACTGGTCATAAAAGAGTCCACGCTTCTTACTGATGTTCACGTTTATTATTGTCCTCTCATGGAACACCGTGAAAACTAGAAGACACAAAATAGCTTCATGTACAAACAACAAAGAAACAAATACTCTGTCTCATCACCTACAACAAGTATAACAGTACTTTAATCAGTTAACTTAATAAGTTTTACCGTGTTCGCCTGGTAGACCAGCAGGAGAATAACATGACGGGAAAGAAAAGGTTCGCTGGTTTCACCCGCCATTTGTCGTCTTTCTGAGCTCCGTTTAACTTCCGGGTTAATGGTCATGTTACAACAACAAAAGCTCGTCTATCATCATCAGTGAAACAAGGGCAAACAATAATGAGTTTAACGCAAGGTACCCAAAATTACAGTAAACATAACATGTATTATAATTGCAGAAATAAACTAATAATAATACAAATCGCGGAAGTCAACTTCCGGTGTTGTCATGGCAACGTTTATACGCCGATCAGCGTCAGCTACACCCAGAGGCGCACGGCGGACAGCCAGGAAGAGGCTGCCGTACCGCACTAGGTTTTCAGGTTCCGAATGGCGGGCGCTTCCGTTGGCTCCAGACGCGCGCCGCAAGCGCACCCCGTCGTCAGGTCCGTCAGTCCTCGGAACAGTCCGCGGGGCAACAACTCTTGGGTGGCGGGGGTAAAGGCGAGGCAACGCAATCCGACTGAAAAGGCCCAGACTAGAGGTTTGAACGCGGGCGCCCGAAGATACTTGCGCGCCTCGGAGGGTTGGATCCCCCCCTCGGCTATAGACGAGACTTTTTACTAGTTTCTTCGTGGAGAAAAAGGTACCATTAGAAATGGTGTCGGTGACTACAAACGGGGCTCCCGCCATGATGGGCCGGCATGCAGGCTTCATTGCGCAATGTAAAGGTGACCCAGACTTCCCAAAATGTCTACATTACCACTGCATCATTCACCAGCAGCCGCTATGTGCAAAAGTAACCGGCTTTGATCATGTGATGACTCCTGTCGTGAAGATCATAAATGGTATCGGCTCCAAAGCCAAACAACACAGGATATTCATAACTGATGATTTGTATAAACATGGGACAGAGTTGATTTGTTTATCATGATTTGTTCAAAAATGTTACAAAAGTGGTTAGTACAAACGAGACATGATTTGAAGATATGACAGTTAATGATTTCATAAAAAATGTTAGGATATTTTTTACAAAAATATAACAGGTGTGATTTTGAACCAAATTGCTACAAATGTGCTTATTCATACAAAACTGTCAAGAAAGATATTTACTAAAATATCAGAGATGTGATACTTCTGACTTTCAAATGTTGAAACAGAATAACAGAAATAAATGTTTAAATATATCTGTGTTTCCTACCATCATGTTGTGGAAATCATTGTTAATAATTATTGTGAGGAATAATTAACATTGACATGTGATCAGACAGTGTCTTCACACATATTATTATTTTTATTAAAAGGTGATCTGTGCAACTTTGTTATTCAGGAAGTTTGTATCAAACAAGTAGCCCTTCGTACTACTCGGTACCCTTGAAGTAGCTCTCTGTTTCAAAAAGGTTGGTGACCCCTGATCTACAGTGTCATAATCCAGTGTTTTTCCCGCCCGTCTGGCACCATGAAGACAGGTACAGAACTCTGCTCTGTGGACATAGCTGCTCAGTACATTTAAGTAAACAAAAAAATCATTGACTGAAACTAAACCAACATATTTTAGAGGTATGAGTTATCGTTTATGGCCCATCACAATAGATATAAAAGAGTTGCATTTGCAGCAGCATGCCACTCTCCTCTCACCCTCTGGCAGGCTCATGTTACGTAAGAACCACCCCCTTGAGATTCACAGCCAACCAGATGTAACAAATGACACCCTTTGACCCTGACACTTTAAAATGTCAGGAAACTGTGAAAAATGTGCATCACAGCTCATAGCATGAGATGATGTCTTGTCTTGTGATGTTTTGTCCTTTCCAACTGAAAGCTAAAAATATTCAGTTTCCTTTCACATAAAACAAAGAAAAGAAGAAACTCCTCACAAAGGGACACAGAAATAAAGTACTAACAATTGGCAATTCATTTTCTTTTTCTAATGAAAGATGTAAAGAGTTAGATAAGTCACCCAAAGCCAGATTTCTTGAAACAGTGTGACACAGAAATAATGAGCAGGACATCTTAGCGCATTACGTGGTGGTGGCACGTAATGTGTTATTATTGCAAGTCCACATCACAGAAACACTTCAACTTTTAGCTTTAGTGGCGTGGTGCCGACATGTGTGTAAGCATATACATAACCTATATAGCAGTTTTGACAAAAAAAATGTTGGGAGTGCACCAGAATAACAAGCAATGGTTCTAAATGCCTCTGGTTCAAAGATTTTTTTAAAACAAAGTATTACGCACCAATCTAGTAATGAATGTGAATGAATAAACACACACACACACAATGAGCTAAAGTATGAATCATTTGAATGGCTTCAAGTGAACAGGGAAGGCTGGCTCTGATTAAAATATTAAACATCCCACTACAACTACATGAATGCACTTGAAGATTATGCTTTATCTTTGTGGTATTCCAATGTGGATATAAATAAAGCTTTTTTCCATTCGCCAGCAAGGAAGGCCTCCACTTCCTCCTCTTATGTAAGAGTGAGTGTGGTCTGTCTGCTTGACCATGAATGGGCCTTTGTGTTCACCAGTCAGACTGTGGCATTGATTTAACAAATGTCTGTGGCTGGAACAGTGACTAAAAATTAATCAATTATATTTTCTTAAATGGGATTTATTGAATGGATTAACTGTCAGCTATAACACATGGCAATGTTGAAATCACAATTTCCCTTTAAGGTTATTTCTTCCTGCAACAAAAGGCTTTTCTTCTCGCTTGCTTTGTTGCCAAGCCATGGGCACTTCGTTTTCACTAAGCACAATTGTTTTGTTACACTATGGGGGGGTCTCTACCCACTTTCACAGTGATTGAAGGATTTCTTCAATTAGCCCATCCTATCCTGTGTGAGTGTCAACAGCTTTTGGATTGCTGACATTCATTTTTTCACTGAATCTGCTGATATTTTGTGTTTATATCAGTGGTGGGCCGTCAGGGCCAGCAAAGCCTTCTCTGCTGGCCTAACCAGAATCACAAAGTTATAGCTATTTTATAATTTAATAATCTGTTATAAATACACGTATTATAATTATTTTTCCCATTAGCTTATTTTCTCATTGCACAGCTCCTGTCTTCCTCAGTTGCTCTACTTCCAGTGCAGCTTGTTTTAAGTAGAGCTTTTATCCAATCAGATTTCACCTCTGTGTCTCTAGGTAAGAAGAGAGGCCCGAGGCCTGCAGACTCACAAGTGAATCCCTGTGCAGTTTAAGTGAATGGGGACGATATTGTTGATTGTCAGTCTTCAACCAATTAGATCTTTAGTTTGACATGTTAGGCGTATTCTTTGACATGTCAGAGCTGTCTAGGTGGCCTACAAGTATACATCAGCATTAACGTGCGCCATGATTGCTCAGTGGGCTAGCGTGACTGTTGTGAAGCTGAAGCTAGCTAGCAGACATTAGTATTAGTAGTAACAGTTCAAGTTGAAAGATATGTAAGAAGTTATGACATTGACATGACATTTTTAGCTTTTTGCTTGATGTAGCTTTGTTTTTTTAACACTCAATGGCTGAAGGAGGAGAAACGGATTTCTCAAGGACATTTACAGAAAAGCTGGAAGAAAGGGTCGGCTAACCCCACAGCTAACAGCCCTGACCCAGCCAGGAAAAGGATTTGTACGAACGGTATTCCTGGCTAACAGCGTCGGAGAAGCGTTGCACATTTTATGGCTAAGAATGCGTTTTATTTGTGAGTGAGCATCTTGGTGTTTGGAGCTACGCTAACCTGTAGTGGCTAACCAAGGCAGCAACACGACACCATAGCACGACAGGACACTTACAAGCTACGTTGCTTTTGAAAACTTTTGCTGAGACCCGAGTGGATCTACAACTCAACGAACACGTTCGCAGGAGGACCTCTGACTGGAACTGAACCGATGTTCTGTACAACCGCGGTATTAAACTCTTTGTAATCAAATAAAGGAGGATGGACTTTGTCTTTAAGTGAACAGCAGCTTTGGTAAGTGAACTGCTTTTGTGTTTTTACATCTGCAGTAGCGTTACTTATGGAAGCCCATTCCCGCAGCAAAAAAAAAGGCAACACGAAGAAAAAAAAATAATCCACCCAAAACAGAAGAAAAAAAAAAGATTATTAAAGTTATTTTTTTTGTGATTTATTTTTTTTCGTGTTTTTTTTTCTGCCGTAAAAAAAAAGAAAATTATATATAGAGAGATTAAAAGTGCGCATGCGCTTCAGAGACGATGTCCTCACAGGTCACATGTCATTTCTTGCAGCCAGCTGAGGAAAGGAAAATAGAAATATGCTGAGAGGACTGTTGTTTTAAGGACTATCCTTGTGATGAGGACGTGTTTCACCTGTGTGGAACTTATGGCAGAGCACAACCTGGCAATGTCAGATAAAGGTCTGTAATTTCATACACATCATCAAAGACTTCGTCAAATGATTACTGATGGGCTGGGAGAATGAAGCTTGTGCTATGAGAAACGGTAGTGTCAGCTAGGCCTATGTATATATCTATGTCCTGAATTGTTTATTATAAATGCCATCTGAAATACAGGCCTGTGTAAATTCGATTTAAGTTATGGGCTGATGTTTTTGTTGCCCCATGTCTATATAGCCTTATAGCTGCTTCTTAAACTACTGTGAATATGACACTCAAAAGCCGCTTTCAGCGGTCACAAGATGTTGTGCTTACAAATGTTGTGATGTTGTATGTTGTTATACATTTTTTTCAAATAGCTGAGCATCTCATCTCCCTGTACTAGTACAAATACATAACACAACTGGCACTCTGGAAAAAATGTAATTGTTTTTTTTCTAATAGGTAACTATTACTGGTGACTTTTGTAAAGCTGATTAAAAGACTTTATAATGACATATAACATCTAACATTTACAAAAGTCACCAGTAATAGTTACCTTGTGTAGATTTGCTTGTCGTTTTCATGGTAAGACTGGCGAGGGGATGAAGGGACCTGTGAGGACATCGTCACTGAAGCGCATGCTTTTTTTCTGACAGAAAAAAAAGAAAAAACGTTAATCTTTTTTTTTTTTCGGGATTATTTTTATTTAATACATTTTTTTAGTTACCTTCTTTTTTTTTTTGGTGGCGGGAATGGGCTTCCATAGATACTACTGTGTTCATTCATCTATGGTGTCGTTTTTTATGATATGGTTAATATTGTTCCCTCTGATGTGAATAATATTTGAATGGCTCGTGCTCTTGAGTGTGTGGATGAATACACTGAGAAATTACAAGCAAACAAGTCGCTACACCTATGTTATCTGTTGTCATGTACGAGTAAAGTTTTGAGTTACAAATGGGCACCACAAACACATTTTTGACTTTGTCCTCAGTCCAGTGTTGGTGAACATGTTTAATAGCTTGCAGCCTTAGAGGAGTTTTAGTTTAACAAGTGACCGCTTTAATGCTGGGCATGGTAAACTTGAAAAACTAGCATGAGTAAGCTAGCTCTTAAAAATGATACAAGCTAAAAACACAACCCAGTGTTGCTAACTCTCCAGAGAACATTGTCACTTGTTAAACTGAAACACCTGTTGCTCTGAAATGGTTGGTGCTTTTGGAATATCAGTTGTGACAACCGAACACACAATTTTGATGCTGGACACAGGGGACGGAGTGCCTACCTCAAGCGAAGGAGTTTAAGTATCTCGGGGTCTTGTTCACGAGTGAGGGTAAGATGGAGCGGGAGGTCGACAGGCGGATCGGTGCGGCTGCAGCAGTAAAGCAGGCGCTGCACCGGACCGTCTTGGTGAAGAGGGAGCTGAGCCGGAAGGCAAAGCTCTCAATTTACCACTCGGTCTACGTTCCTACCCTCACCTATGGTCACGAACTCTTGGTCGTGACCGAAAGGACAAGGTCGCGGCTACAAGCGGCCGAAATGAGTTTCCTCCGTAGGGTGGACGGGCTCAGCCTTAGAGATAGGGTAAGGAGCTCGGTCATCAGGAGGGAGCTTGGAGTCGAGCGGCTACTCCTTCGCGTCGAAAGGAGTCAGCTGAGGTGGTTCGAGCATCTAATTAGGATGCCTCCTGGACGCCTCCCACTGGAGGTTTTCCAGGCACGTCCAACTGGGAAGAGACCCCGGGGAAGACCCAGAACACGCTGGAGAGATTACATCTCCCAGCTGGCCTGGGAACGCCTCGGCATCCCCCAGAATGAGCTGGAACATGTTGCCGGTGAGAGGGAGGTCTGGGTCGGCCTGCTTGGCCTGCTGCCACCGCGACCCGACCCCGGATAAGCTGTGGAAAATGGATGGACAGTTTTAAGCAACAGTTTAAAGCTTGCTAACTTGCTGGAATGGTCTATAACATATTTCTAGATATGGTTTGTAAATTTAACCCAAAATAAAGTACATTGTTGTTTATTAGGGCCCGAGCACCGACGTAGTCGGAGCGGAGGACCTATTGTTTTTCGATTGTTTATTATTATTCTTATTATTATTTTTCCACTTTCATCGCAAAAAGGAGGTGCTTGGGATACTGGGAATTTTGTGAAATTTGGCACGCAAGCCAGAATTTGCGAAAATTGCAGTCTGATTGGGGTGTCCAGCTGCGGTATGAAATATTGGCTCAATAGCGCCCCCTATTGAGTAGCCCCAACATTGGGTTTCACCTAGCTGTATGAAATTTGGTAGGAATGTGGATCGTGATGAGACGCACAAAAAATCCTCTTGGAATTTTTCTCTAAACCAAACAGGAAGTCGGCCATTTTTAATTCTATGACGTTTTTGGACTGTTTCAAGGCGTCATACTTTAACGAACTCCTAGACATTTAACCCGATCAACTTCAGATTTGGTCAGTATGCTCTTGAGACCTTGGCAGTGAGAAGTTACTCAAAGATCAAAAAGTTATCGAACTATGTGTCCGTGGCGTGGCGTCAAAAAAACACCATTAGCCGCGAAACAGGAAGTTGTTGTAACTCGGCCGAACATTGTCTAATCTGCTCCAAATCTCTCATATGTCATAACATCCTGACTCGGAACACATCTATATGACAATTTAGAATCATAGTAATAGCGCCACCTAGTGGCAACCGGAAGTTTTAAGTTGTGTACTTTGACATCCTGCTCCTCACAGATTAATCAGATCCCTCTCAAATGTTGTCAGAAAAGCCTTAAGACCTTGATAATGCTTCATTGTGAAAATCGTAAGAAGTTGTCGAAGGGCGGCGACGTGGCGGCTCGGCGAATTTCGATCCTTCGCCATGAATGAATAAACTGATGTATCTCGACTCCACATCATCAGATCTTTACCAGATTTCACATGTTTGATGAGACTCCAGGCCTGAAGACATTTGCAGGCCAATTTTGAATGATAGTCATAGCGCCACCTACTGGTAACAGTCAGTTAAAGTCTTTATACTTTGGCTTGTTTCTCTTAGTAGGTAAATCAGATCAACATCAAATTAGTTCCACACAAATGTAAGAAGTTCATAATGCCAGTCCATGAAGCTTTTGATGTTTCGTCGAATGCCGTTGCCGTGGCGATGTAGTCTTCGCCGTTAACAACGAAGGTCATTTTGAGAGGCTAAAAATGCTCGAAACATAAGCAAACTTGGCAAGCAGATTACAAGCCCGAAATGTAGTTGTAGAATATGATTTTATTGGTTCAGAGTGGCAAATCGGCTCAATAGCGCCCCTACAAAATTTCGACGAAGCAGCTCTCGCAGTATGTTTGACCTAGATGTATGAAATTTGGTAGGAACATGTATCACATATGGACTTAAATAAAAGTCTCTTGGGGCCATGCTCTAAACTCAACCGGAAGTCAGCCATTTTTTATTTTTTTATGAATTTCTGGTGTCGTTTTTGTCATTTCCAGGCGCTGCACTTTAACGAACTCCTCCTAGGGAATTAATCAGATCAACTTCAAATATGGTCGGTACAATCTAAAGACCTTTGTGATGAAAAGTTACTCAAAGCTTGTTGTTTCGTGAAAAGCTGTTGCCGTGGCGACGCATTCTTCACCATGAAATATTAAGGTGTTTTTGAGAGGCTAGAAATGCTCGAAACATAAGCAAACTTGGCATACATATTTAAAGCCCAAAATGTAGTTATATAATATGATTTTATTGGTTCAGAGTGGCAAATCGGCTCAATAGCGCCCCCTACAAAATTTCGACGAAGCAGCCCTCGCTGTACGTTTCACATAGATTTAGATTTAGATTTAGAAAGTCGGCCATTTTGACTTTTATGACGGTTTTGGACTTTGACATCCTGCTCCTCACAGATTAATCAAATCCCTCTAAAATCTTGTCAGAAAAGCCTTAAGCCCTTGATAATGCTTCATTGTGAAAATCGTAAGAAGTTGTTGAAGGGCGACGACGTGGCGGTTCGGCGAATTTCGATCCTTCGCCATGAACGAATAAACTGATGTAACTCGACTCCACATCATCAGATCTTTACCAGATTTCACATGTTTGATTAGACTCCAGGCCTGAAGACATCTGCAGGCCAATTTTGAATCATATTCATGCTTTCTGAGTTACAGAAGAACTTAAAATGAAAACAGTGTTAAATTAAAGTGTTCAAGTAACAGCAAATGGCACGACTGTTTTGTTAACTTTCATGTAAGTCCAAATACAATCAGCAGGACACTGCAGGGAGTTGAACCCCATCCCAGTAAACTGACAGCCTGTTATGTTACAAACACTGAAGCACATTCACGCACATTCATTTTCTTAATGATCTTTAAAGGCTTACATTTATGATTGTATCGGAGGTACACTCAAAACATTTGAGGCTTAAGACCTGGCAACATGATCTTGCTACACTGCTGGTCTACGCAGGAAATATCTCACTCGTGCACGCAGAGTGTGATGGTCACAGAAATTCATGGCCGCGTCACCCAGAGTCCTGCCAGTACCAGGAAATACCGTTTAACTCGTGCACGCAGTGTATGATGGTCACAGAAATGCATGGCCAGAGCCCTGCCAGTACCCTCGACGTGCGTGAAGTTGCGAGGGCCCGATCAATGCTGCTCGCAGCTTTAATTTAATATATTATTTATTAATTCTGTTTTTAACGGCAAAACGCTACCTCTTTCCACTGCAGGAGGATTGTGTGACACTTGCACTACTATCCAAAAAAATGAAGAGAAACATACTCTGATGCATTTGGTTTTTTTCCGCTGCACTGAACCATAACTCCTAAACCCCGGTATGAACCAAACAGAGACGTCTTGCTTGGCGGTGGCTAATGTGCTAAGAAAAGCTAAGATAAAATAAGATAATCCTTTATTAGTCCCGCAGTGGGGAAATTCACAGGATCACAGCAGCAAAGTGGACAGTGTAACAAGATACAGAGTAAAATAAAAGAGCAACAAGTAATGTAAATAAGTAAGAAACAGTAAGAGTATCAACTAAGTCTAAAAGTACAAAATCCACAGTAACTAAGTACAACTAAAGAACTAAAATACTAAAATATTATATATGACAGGGTATTTTTATTGCACAGTGTAATTATTGCAGTGATTTCTTTAGTGTTGTTAGTGTTGTGTGTCTACTGGGAGCACAGCTGGTTGTGCAGCCTGACAGCAGCAGGAAGGACCTGCGGTACCTGTCCTTCACACACCATATATACAGGTGCTGGTCATATAATTAGAATATCATCAAAAAGTTGATTTATTTCACTAATTCCATTCAAAAAGTGAAACTTGTCTATTATATTCATTCATTACACACAGACTGATATATTTCAAATGTTTATTTCTTTTAATTTTGATGATTATAACTGACAACTAAGGAAAATCCCAAATTCAGCATCTCAGAAAATTTGAAGCATGAATAAGTAGGCCCTCAAAGTCTCAATTATATTTAAATGTGTAACAGTAGTAAGAATTACTAATAGGCAAAGATATACTTTCTCACAGATTTCTTTAAACTGAGCTGGAGGTGGAAAAACCCACAGAATTGACAAATACTCTCTTTTCTGGTGAAATTAGTTTACATGTGTGTTTTCACCCACACGTCTTCTCTTGCCATGCTTTGTTAGCCAAACTCATAAAGGCTGTCTTGGGGCATTGGATCTTGGTGTCACAGCTTCACACCTCAGAGGAGTGCTAATGATCCCTCTGATTCAATTTAATGGACCTCCTCAGCCTCAGTGCATGATCAGTGACACTATCTGAGAGCGGAAGAGCAGAGGACTTTTGATGGGGGGAAGACAGAGGAGGGGAGATGGAGAGAATGAGGAAGCAGAGCGTGAGGAGGAAAGAGGAGTTCTGGGGATATGTAGACAGCAAAGGACTTTTATATAAAGTCAGTAAAAACATACCATATTAAAGAAATCGCTTGATATTTACTTCCGAAAATTAGATTAGAAGATGGATACCCGTTTCATGTCTTTATGGTAAATATGACTACTATTGGCAGCTGGTTAGCTGATTAAAGCATAAAGACCCCCCTCTTCCAATTTTCATGCTTTAATCAGCTAACCGGCTGCTAACCTCTGTCCTATTTCTGGTCTGGTGTGGCAGTAGTTCAGTCGGTGGGGACCTGGCTTGGGAACCAGAGGGTCGCCAGTTCAAGAAACCCGCACAGACCAAGTCCAGAGGGTGGACTTAGCTGGAGAGGTGCTAGTTTGCTTCCCAGGCACTGCCAAGGTGCCCTTGATTAAGTCAATGGAACCCCAAACTACTCCCCGCGCTGTATAGGAACTGTGCTGGGCTGTGTACACAACAATAAAGATTTGCTTCTTTGTTATCAGATAAGAATAAAAGTCTTGTACATATCTCCACGTAGAACCAAGATCTGCTGTTAGGTAGATTGTGTTACAAAGGCAAAGCCAGGTGACGGCAGCTTGTGTTTTTGCATGGGGAAGATCATTGTGTTGGTGTTGATACACTACTAAGTTCCACTTTCTGCCTCATAAGAAAGGGCACACTGCTTCCTGCATTGGCCTTAATAGTTAGTCTTGGATGTAAATTGTGAGGTGTGACATCATCCAATTTGAATGCAATTCTTCCAGATACTCTGTATGATTCACATCATATAAACAAATGAATACATGATGCAGATGCATTTATGTTTCCTTTAATTCATCACCTGACTGTAGTAACACTGTAAGAAAACTTACAGGAATCTCAAAGAATTTGACAGCATTCATGTCGGTATTCTTGTGAAACATCAACCATATCTCCTTAACCTTAATCTCCACCTCCACCTGCTGCACTTTAATATGCTGGACTTGCTCTCCTCTCTTTCTCTCTCTCTCTTTCTCTCTCTCCTCTCCTCCCTCTCTGTCTCTCTCTCTCTCTCTCCCTCTCCTCTCTCTCTCTCTCTCTCTCTCTCTCTGTCTCTCCTCTCTCTCTGTGTGTCTCTCTCCTCTCTGTCTGTGTCTCTCTCTGTGTCTCTCTCATCTCTCCTCTCCTCCCTCTCTCCTCTCTCTCTCTTTCTGGTCCCCGGTTGTAATGACTTATTTATAAAAAATGTTACGCCTCTTATTGCATCCTTTTTTGGTATGTTGTATGTATACCTTTAGATTCATTGTAGAACTTTACATTGTAAAAAGTCCATGTGCAGTTTAACTGTGGTCAAAGTAAATGTTAGCATTTATTTCCTGTTTGGGTTGAACTTATAGAAATCCCTAATAGTAGAATTCATCTACAGGTCAGCAGATTCAATGAGAACCGCAGCTGACGTGTGCATTGTGCAGGTCTGGCCCTACGTCCACTGGTCCTTTGTATTTCTGAGTGCAGATCAAAATGCATGGTTCCATGGCGGAGAGCTTCACAGGGTTCAGTGATAGATGTAACAGCAGCTGTTCTCCAGCCTCCAGCTCACAGTGGGGATGCACTCTCCTGTTGGTGCAGGCAGTTGAACACCAAAAGCACCCGTTTATGCATGAAACTCACAGATTGCAATCAGGAACATGACAAAGTTGAAGGAGAGGAAAAATATATGTTGTTCCCATATTCTCCTCTGTGCCTTTACACTTTATAGAAATGTTTGATTTGCAAAGTTGAAATGATGAATTATTCTTCTATTTCCGAGGTCAAGTGAAACATGTGTACGTATGCAGAGCCCTGACCGGTGACCTCCACACTATCAACACTATAAACCCACAGACGAGCTGTCACACACGGCTTCAAGGTAAATACACCAGCAGCGGTTGTGCCCTCTCGTTTCATTCATCAACACCGTGTCATGTTACATGTATGCCGAGAAATAAATCTCCCCCTTTTGAAGTCGCTCACCCTGATAGACTGATGATTGTTTTCTCCCGTGAGAGATGGATTCTGCAGGAGAAGACAGCAGGCTTCACATCGAGTCCAGGCTGTATCCTTTTGCCTAATTCATCCACACATGCTCGTCCACGTGAGCTGAGCGTTAGATCTGCACCAATCCTGAAAGCCGAGCTGGTGAGTTGTTTTCCCCTTTCATTTAGCAGACGAGGCAGAGGAAGAGCAAAGGCTGCTAGCTTGCTCGCACCACGGTAAAGCCCTGGTAGAGCTCTTGTACTTCATTCAACAACACATGCTGTGTGCTCCCACAGGAGCCCACTGATCCATGCCCTCAGGATACCACTTCCTTTCTCTGTACAACACTGAACCAAAAGTAAAAAGCTACCGTGCTTGCTCTACATGCTGCACAGAAGGTATGATCACTACTGGAGGCGGTAGTGGCTGAGGAGGTAGAGCGGTTTGTGCTGTTATCACAAGGTTGACAGATGGACCATTGAGCCAGACTGAACCCCGAGCTGCTTCCGATGGGCAGGTGTGTGTGAATGGGTGAATGAGAGGCAGAATACAAAGGTGTATACAAACATGCCCCAACTTATTCCTTTCTCAATCATCCATTGTTCCTTGCACACAAGCAACTGAATAAAACAACAATGTAGAGTTTAAGGGTGCTCATCATTGCATTCACACTGTGATCCATATCTTTGTCTGTCTTTGTCTTTTCTGAAAAAGATGTGTTATAACTGTGTAGCAACCGGAACAGTTATTCATACGGTAATGTTGCATGTTATTACCTTAATCGCACATACCTGAGCTGGGGGGCCATGGATCCATCCTTAAACACGTCAGTGGACAGTTAACACTGAGCATGATGTGGCTGCTCTTTCTCTCCTCTACAGTTAGAAGCTGCGGTCTTTGGATGCAGCTACTCGGCTGCTTAATCAAGCCCTTTATCTTCATTGTATGTGCTCAGGCTATATACTCTGAATGTCTTGACTGAGCTTATTATAACAACAAATGAAAGTTCTTGTTATAACAGCATACCAGCTGAGCTTTCGTGCTATAACAAGATAAGCTGATATGTTGTTATAAAGAGAAATGTCTATTGTCAAAGAAGATGCTATAAGAATGAGAATTTTAGCACACAGCTTGAAATTTAGTTCAAGTCAGCCTTCTGGCATATCAACGTGTGTCAGTCCCCTGCTTTAGTTTCTGTCACTGTCTTCTGCTCATAAACAGCTCTGTCAAATGAGGAAGCACTGCAAGAGAAGGCATGCTTTAGGTGCAGTAATAAGTCATACGCAATAGCTGTGCTGTATCACTAATCACCAAACAGGTCGAGTGAACAATCATTAATAATCCCGAAAGATATTCATTCAGCAAAGGTTATAATTACATTTAAATACCGGTGATGCTTTATTTTCCGCTTGGGAATTTTCCAATAAGTTTCCTGCGGAGAACTGTGTGATTTGGTACAAATTATGGTAAAAACATTAGAATACCAATTAGTGAAACCTAGAGCCCTTAAGTCAGTGCACAACTGCTACAAACACAACAATGTAAGATGTGTCTACCGGCAAAAAGTACTGGGCTGATGTAGACGCCTCAGTAAAAATCTGTACCAGTCACTGAATCCTATAGAAAGTGGTTGCTGTACATTCTCAAATACTGCTGCAGCCTTTATTTTCTTCAATTGCAGAGAGAAGCAGGCCTTTATTTATTTCATTTATTTCACGTTTCTCATACTTCAGTAAAATGTGAGTAACACCAATACAGAAAAAGACAAAGTAGAAGGCTCTGACATTACTAGGTGAAAGAAAAGTGCACTAGTAAGAGGAAGTCATCATGTGGTGAGTCTGGTGTACCAGTAGAATTAGAGCTGTGGAGATGTATAAAGGACAGAATGTGCAGAGTACAGGAGATTCCACCTCTCCTCTGGCTTTTATCAGCTATCTGTTCATGTGACTGCATTTTTATTTGAGTCATTATTTAAATATTGGTTTGCATATGGGAATCAACGGTATAATGATTCATGATTTCTCCTATTTTTAAAAGTATATTTCTATCATATTTTCTGATCTGCACTCACTCTAATTTGCTGCTAATACAAACTCTACACTTCCTCCATGTGAACCTGCTGTGTTGATGAATGAAGTGTGCTGTACATTGCTCAGTAAAACATCTACAGGAAGTGTTATGTTACATTGGGAGGAGCTTAACAGCCTTTTATAAACAGTTCACATTACGTTTTGAATGAATACAGTATCTGCCATGTAGGCCATCAGATTACAGGAAACTCAAGAATACAAGTTTTCTTAATTATTTGTAGCTAGCTCAGTTTGTGGCTTCTATCTGTTTGAGCCTTGTGTGTGTGTGTGTGTGTGTGTGTGTGTGTGTGTGTGCCATTATCTGAATACCGGCTTACATGAGATCATTTACAGTAAAGACAGACCTTATTCTTAATTGCCCCTATTTAGTATTTGATCATATTTCAGACGTTTGTTTCTGATCCGTACCTCTTTTGATTTACTGTCGATGCAAACTCAACACTTCCTCTACATTTCCCTGTTGTCACAGATTTCAGCACATCGCTCAGTGAAACGCCAGCAGGAGCTTCAACACGACATGAAAACAGCAAAGTAGAAGCAATCTGAATACATTGGTGAATGTCAACAGTGTTTCTGTTTAAAAGAGAAAGTGAGCAGCAGAGTGGTGAGTATGATACAAATCTCTTGTTTTTTTTAGCAGATTGTCGATCTGATTTCTGATCTGCTCGTTTCACTAACACTTAAAGGAGAATGTGGTACTTGGTGAATGAGAGCAGTGTTTGTGATAGAAGAGAGGAGAGTGTGACATGATGCTGTTGTTGAAGTGTAGCCTCACACACAAGCACAGATAACTCCAGCCGCTCCATCAGTGGGTATCAATGAGCAGACTTAACTTGGTCATGCTGGTATATCATTATTTGAAGAAAGCACAGACACTGCGCTTGTATTAGCTCATTGCTACCAGCTGTGTCGTGCATTCTTCACAATCAATGTCTCATTAACAGCTAGAAACATCCAATCATATTCATATTCATAATCAGGTATACAGTGTAGCCATCATAATCTGACACTTCTCGCTGTTACTCTCCTGATACACTCACTCAACCCCCCAAACCTCCTCATTACATAATGACCTCATTATGTGCTGTGTTTTGGTGTTGATTGAGCTGAATGTGCATGCGTATGAAGGGCAGCCAGCTCTGCTGCTCGCATTCTTTTGGAGCAGCCAGGAATCTTTGGGGGATTTCATTTGAGTATTAAAAATGATTGAATCATGCTAGCAATACCAAATGCGATGAGTATTTTTCTGCATGGAAATGTTAAAAATAGGTGTAACAAGGTTAAATATCAACAGAAATAGTGGCACCTTTACTTTAAGAGTATCGCTCCAGGTGTGAGTGTCTGAGTCAGCCTGATACTCACCTCTGTGTTAATCCATCCTGAACTCAGCCTGTCCTGTTTCCTCTCACATCCAACTCATGTCCCAGCTCACTTCCGTTCCCCTCCATTGCTCCCCCATCTTCATGCCGTCTTTCATCTCTCTAACCTCTCCTGCTCCTGCTGTCCTTCTCTGTATTAAGATCAATGCGTTTCGGCTGAGAGGGAACGTCCGTTGGGTCGCGAGCTGCTCCACTTAACCTTCTGTATTGGCTTGGTGTACCCTGCTCCATCACACACACACACACACACACACACACACACACAGAGACAGACACACTCGGACAAACCTGTAGGCGTGCACAGATGGAGACATGCACACCAGTGTACAATCACGTGTGCACATTGTGACACACTGACAAAGATTTAATCACACACACACACACACACACAAACTGAATCACAGAGGCAGGCAGAAAGGTTACATTGATCTTAGTCATGGCTGAGATTGCAAAAGCCTTCATCCCTCATCTCTCTCTCTCTCCCATTGCATGTCTCTACCTTGCTCGCCCATGCTTTCTATTCTTTATTTTGGCCCCCTTCTGTCCCTCCCCACCTCCCCACCTCCCTCCCTCCCGACATCCATCACCTGCTTCTGTCTGTCTTTCCCTTTCTTCTCCTCTCTCTTCCTCCTTCATCGCCCTCCTCCTCTCTGAGTGCTGGTAGAATTCGCTATAAATCATGACCACCCTGACAAACACACATAAACACACTCTGCAAGAATGCACATTCAAACACACACACACACACACACACACACACACTGCGACAGCCAGCTGTACATTGCGGCAGATTGCTTGCGTTGTTAACCATGCATTGACTATGCATTGGCTCCTTTCATGTATTGACGTGTGTGAGTGTCTGTGTGTATGAGTGCGGTAAAGATCCAAATGATTTTGCTTTGCAGTCAAATAGCTGCATTAGTCATCAACATACTAGCACACACACACACACACACACACACACACACACACACACACACACACACACACACACACACACACACACACACGCACAGAAACAAGACAAACACACACTGAGATAATCATCACATCTTCGCAGACAACAGCGAAGTTCCTCTTATAAAAACGTGCCACTATTCAAGCAGACCGTTGAGTTGGAAGCAGACGGATCTTTGTGATGAGATTCTCAGCCACAGATCGTGATCAGAGTTCTGATTTCTTCCCCTCTCCTAAAGGGATACGGCATCTTTCAAAGATGTAACTTCAGGCAAAGCACAGAAGAAGTGCACTTCAACGTGATGTCATGGTGAATAACGATGAGGTTAAACTATGATTCATTGGATTGCATTCATTCAAAAGACCATCTCACAATAATGTTCATTTCAAAATAATTTCAACAATTTGCTGTCTTTTCCAGTTATTTCCCCCTCCCTGAAATGACCTCATTGTCCGATTTAATTCTTAAAAATACAGCGAAGGGAGAAGCATTCACATCAACTACTTCTGTTAAAGTAGAACAACGCATTGAAAACAAGGGACTCAATGATCATTGTCATTCTGCAAGGCAGGGGTGTATTCCTGTAAACAATACTCAACACAGACAATATGGCCGACATCAGGGAACCCTCGCCATCAACGTTGACTGTGTTTGACCACCAAACATCATCGATGTGAACACAGACTCCGCTGCTCCTGCACTCTGTCCCGCCCGTAAAGTGCTGCTTGATTGCTTGATCAGGAAACAACGGTCTCCAAACTCACATTGCTGAGTTTACCTGAAGTCTTATTTCCTGCAACCAGCATGAACCAGGAGCAGGCTGGGCAGTGGGATAACCTCAGGTCCCATCCCGGCTCTCCCCCCTCTCCTCCTGGGGCTGTCAACTCCTCTTCTGGTGCTGTTTGGTGCGGCTGGTCTGACTGGGTGGTCGGAAGATGCTGTGGGTGGTGAACGTGTCATGGTCCACTTTATCCAATCCCCACACTTTCTTTTCCTGCATTGATGAGTGTATCTCTGTCACATACCATATATGCTCCAGTAATAATAATGGAAGGACAGCAAATTAAAACTAAAACGTACTTCATGCTACGTCCTTCATGTTCCCAGTTTTCTTAAGAGAAAATTCCAATTTGTTGCCTTTTGTTTGATTTAAATTAGTTTTGTTAGCGTTGCACTTCCCAATAACTGAGGTCTGGGAACAAGGTGACAGTGCTACAGTTCTGACAGGACAAGAAACAAGCTGCCAGACGATGAGACGGGTGGTAAACAAGTCAACATCATAGCAAGATTATCTGAACCACTTCAATTGGAGATAAAACCGAATGTGAGCACAGCTATGACACATGACAACACCTACAGCCATTATTTTCTATTATAACAGACAGCAGGCAGCAGCATCTTCGCCTCAGGAGAGGCTTTGCACACATCTTATTTCCTAGCCTCAACATGCGTCAACTCTCCACAAATGAAGAAATGTCATCACGTTTGCTTCGTGGATCAGCATATCTTTCTTTAACGAGGCCTTGTGTGTACATGTCTGGTCTGGTGGGTACACTGCTCTCCATTAATACATGTGGATGCTCAGAACAGGCTATTGTACAGTACAGTCTTTGCTTGTGTGCACATATGAATGCAAATAGGAGTCTGACTGACTGGTGCAGAGTGTTTATTTAAGGCTGTCTATATAAGGAGTCCACATGAAATCTGTTTTTCTTTTCCGAGGAAACATGTTTAATTTCATCTTTCAAAGACTGAATAGTACAAGAACAGAATGTACCAGAGCTTAGAAAGCACTTTGTGAACGTGTTTGTATCATTATTATTACTCGTATTATTATTATGATAGTAATGTGTCGTAGTTATCTGGCACATTATATCTTGTGAGGTGAGTTCAGTGATGATGTGTCAAATGAAAGTGATTTAAAAAACAGATATAAATATAATATAATAAATGCAGGGTGGTAAAGACCAGGGAATTTATTTCCGCTGAAGAAGAGCAGAACTAATCTTTACAAACATTTTTTAATAACCTGCTTCAGATCTCTTTGTGTTAAAGGCCGTGGCCGATGAAGGCTATGGAGAGTCTGCCTCAATCATGTCTCCCTATAGAAATACCCCGACTGCATATCTGAGGAGCAGAGCCTCATATAAAAGCAATTATTCAGAGGAAAATGATTTCAGTTTGAGCGTTGGATAATGAAATGAATGTCAGTGGCAGACGCTCCAGCAGCATCATGTGACAGTGATTAACCGGCAGAGTCAGAGGTGCTTGGTCCGGCCGTACGTTGGAGGGAAATACGAGGCCACACTGCAGCCAATCAGAATCCGCTCATATCTGTGACCTTCACTGCTACATGGAGGGTTTACTTTCATTAGCTTCTCCTCACAGCATGACCTTAGTGTCCGTTTCACTCACATCACATTACAGTAGCTATAGTACAGTTACGTTTCCAGGACGCAGCCAGCTGTGCATCAATATAATATACATGATGCCTGCTGTGAGGGGAGGACATCTCCTACAGGGCAGCTCTCACACATGTAGACGTTTCCTTGTTGAAATGGTGAGGGCCTTGTGTTGACTACTTTCTCTGAGGCTAACCTTAACCCTCACTTTTACTGACTGCTGCATTACATATGAAGTCAGAAGTCAGAAATCTCCAGCTAGTGGCTTGTTCTTACAGCCCACTGTGGTTGAGTTTGGGAGAACAGCCCTGGGGAGTAACAAGGTTGCCTGAGATGAATGTTGTTTTGTCATCTGTCATAGTTCTGTTTAAAGGTTGAAATTCACAGAACAAGACAATGACACAGACTGCTTCTCTCCTTGTGAACCTTGAAACACTGTTGCATGTCGTCTCTATGAGGGTTAGCGATTAGGTTCCCAATAACAAACACTTCTTGCCATTTAGTGCAATGTAACATTTGGAACATTGGCTAGATGGTAGGTGGTAACCATTTAAAAAAGTTACATAATGTTCTTTATATCAGCATATCAAACTGAGAAACAACATACATCTAAAGTACCAGATACTTACCCTTTATGCTCTGTGAAGGTGGCTCTATCAGTGAGTTCCTTGTTCTGGGAGACAACAGCATAATCATCTTCTCAGGCTTTCATCTTCAGTATCTTCCAAACACTCACATTCTTCTCTTGCTTATTCTGCATCTGTGTTGAACTTTCCCACAGCTCCAAGTTACTACAGTAACATACACAGTGATACTAAAGATACAAATCAAGTGGAATAGGAAGTGATTAGAGCCTCTCCTGGATTTATTAATGATCTGTGTTATACGTTGTAACACCACTTTTCAAGTCTACAGGAGGAAGGTTCAAGTTCATATTGTTTTCTAAAAAACAGACATGTTTAAGTTTTCCAAAAGTTAACACTAACATCCAGCACGAGACGCAAAAATGAGACCCCGGTGTCAGAGTCATATGTTTGTACAGTTATCTATCCTTCACTTTCCCCGATTATATAGTAAGCTGAACCCAACCTCGCCCTAACACCAACCAGTCATCTCATGTGATGGTTAACCATAACCTAACCAGAGCCTTTCGCCTGGAGAGGGGCGATAATCATCTCGAACAGAAGGGACAACTCCATTCTGAGGGCGAACACACTTCGACACAAGACCTGCGTTGGTACTGAATGCTACTAGTGAGCATAAGTCACTACCTCATATCAGCTGAATATGAATGTCATTACGCAAGGTTACAACCTGGGCTGGAACCAGTATTATAGAAATACTGAGGTCATGATTCTAAATGTCGGCAATTCTGTCCACCTGTATAAGATATGATTAACTAGACACCAAAAACCTGTAGCCTACATTTAAAAAATAACAATAATCACGTGACATAATAATTTGACTTTTCAAATTAATAGAGTTCACGCAATTTCAATGCTACACACACGAGAGGGATGGAAACTTGATTCATAAAAAATCATTCAAGAACATTGTATACACACACACACACACACACACACACACCTTGTTAACCTCCATATATCGTCCCAGTCTGACAGAGTCCCTCTCTTATTACGCCTCGTGTTTACACTTCCTGTCTTTGGCTGCAGGGGATTGTGGGTGTTGTATTGAAATATTGACTTGAAATATTCCCACAGCTCCAGCCTGCACCAACTCATTGTCAGAAGTATTAAATGTCACACCCTTCAGCACCACACACACGCACACACACACGTAAACACAGACACAGCGTCACGCTGTGAAAGAGGCTCGCTGTTAGCAGTCAGACAGGAATAGGACTGCATACAGGTGTGCTCATTCAGCTGTACAGGCAGAGTAATGCCTGTACACACACACTGACACACACTCGTTAATGCAGAAAACACACACGCACACACACACACTGTAATAAACAGCATGATCCGCTGGAGCCTCTCAGGGATCTTTGCTTCGTTTGAGAATCACTAAACTGTACCCAGCCTGTGTGTGTCTGTGTGTGTTCAGGCTGGTGTGCGTGTGTGTGAGCTTGTGAATAAACATGAATCTTGCCGTGAGCATTTTTCCAAGAGGCCTTAACTCTTCCCTCCTTGGAGAGAATGGCCCGGCCCTTAACCAGCCCTATCTGATAACTGGCTATTGATTTAGTCTCTCACAAACAAGCACAAGCACACACCCTTCAGCAGTGACTGCCCCCCCCCCCCCCCCCCCCCCAGCAGCTCTCTCACACTGCGAGTGGTGGCATGTCAACACACTGCAGCAGCTATGCTGGCCAGCAGACAGCACATTCCCCAGGAGTGAAAGGCAGCTAATTAGGAAGGAAATGAAATGGAGAGATTCAATGATAGAATCCAAATAGAGTTCAGCTGAGCGGCACAGAAAGGAAAATAGAAATAGTGAGCGAGTCTGTGTGAGGCCCCTCACATCCCTCCCTCTATCTGTCTTATTCTCTCTCTTCTCTTCTTCCCTTGTTCTCCCTCCTCCCGAGCCTGTAGTTTATGTCGGCGGAATCGTTTTGTACATTTGATATAACATGAAAAGTCCTGAAAGAAGACTGGTTATTAAGGGGACAGGAGATGGAGAGATGATGCTTTGACGGAATCTAAATAAAGTTCAGCTGAACTCCCATCAGTCAGCGTGGCAGAAATAACCGGAGAATCATTCTCCCTCCTGAACCTCTCCTACCTCTCACCTTCTACACTTTCTTCCCTCTTTGTTATCCTCACCCTTCCTCTCCCCCAAATGACAACGTTTATTAGAGACCTCCTCTTTCTTCCAACGCACATCCTGGGTGAATGGATTGTTTTCAGACAGAGCAAAAGCATCCAATGTGAGTGTGGTGCGAGTAAGTGTTATAGAGCTGTGCAAATGGAAATAAAGCTAATCAAACAAGCTGCAGGCAGATGAAATGGCCTCACAGATTGCAGGGATGGCGCAAGTGAGACGAGGTGTTGAACTGTTTGCTGATTTTGAAGGAAATGTTATGACAGGAAGAGAGGTGTGAAGGGATTTAGCATTTTAACAAGGCAAAGGGATGTGCCAGGCGTACCTATATGTGTAAACTCCTACTAAACACTGTCCGAGTTTGAATCACTGCAGAAATGTACAGAATCAGAGGAACATAATGGGGTTATATGATAGAAATACAGTTTTTTGTAGAAATCTGTGTGCAAGAATGAATAAAATGTATTGTGCACATATCAGTCCATAGGTATGATAAGAAGTCTGCTATGGACCTTAACCTTTAAAATAAAAGGGGTAGTGAAAATATGTAGTGTTAAGGTGATATAAATTGTTAATCTTTGTACCCCACAAAATAAAAGCATGCATTCATAATCATAGCACAGGAGTTATGGGCTAGCTTGTGCTCAGAGGAAAGAGGAATTCTACAACGGCTTATTTTAAGTCCATTGAGTGCATCTCTCAAAATACAGCCTATCATAGCTGTGGTTCAATGTTTGTTCTCAACCTTTGAAACAGCAGTTGATCTGAGTGTGTGAGTGTTGCTAGCTTGCCACGTATATATATATATTTTCGACTTCATATCATCCCCAGGGGACTCCTTGGACATCGATTGGAAGGACGAAATAAGCAAAAAAGCCGTGTTGTGGGGCAAACTCATGTGAAAATAGATTTTTAAACCAGCAAAAAATAAAGTAGCAAAAAGTGGAAAGCAAGGAAGAAAGAATGAAGGTGACGCAGGAAAACTGCTACATTACCAAAGAAATGACCAAAGCAATCCGTGACTGCTAGCAGCTCACTGCCGTTACCTCGAGTGTGTTACCTCGGGTGTGTTACCTCGAGTGTGTTACCTCGGGTGTGTTACCTCGAGTGTGTTACCTCGGGTGTGTTACCTCGGGTGTGTTACCTCGAGTGTGTTACCTCGGGTGTGTTACCTCGAGTGTGTTACCTCGGGTGTTTTACCTCGAGTGTGTTACCTCGAGTGTGTTACCTCGGGTGTGTTACCTCGAGTGTGTTACCTCAGGTGTAAAAAGTGCACGTGAGCGTTGAAGAGAATAGTTTACACATTGTGCTGAGCTATGCAGAGAAGCATCAATAGTATCAATTCATACATTCACTCATTTACTGTCGACAAAGCCTCCAACATGAGAAGAAGAATAGACCGCTCTGGTTTTATTTACTGATGCGGTTCTATATGCTGGAGGTGTGCATTGCTTGAGCATGTTATTGCTGTTACGGGCAGTTATTGTTTGATTGTTATTTAAAGTTGGGTTCTCAGTGACGACCTTGTCTGCAAACTACATTTTAGAACCTTACAGGAACCAGAGGAGAATTAAAGCCCCTGCTCTACTTTCCTCTCTTCATACTTTGTTCGCTGCCTTTCATTTCCTCCATCCATTCTTCTTCTTCTCGAACCAAACTCAATCAATCATATATTCAAAAATAGTACATGGCAAAGAAATAATTATAATACAACTGTAATATTTTTACTCAAAAAATAAAAGCTTTTATGTATTTTTTTCCGTTTCACTGTTTTAAATCAGGGTTGAGTTACAGTTAAATCAGGCTTGAGTTACAGTTAACTCAGGCTTGAGTTAGTTAAATCAGGCTTGAGTTACAGTTAAATCAGGCTTGAGTTACAGTTAAATCAGGTTTGAGTTACATTTAAATCAGGCTTGAGTTACAGTTAAATCAGGCTTGAGTTACAGTTAACTCAGGGTTGAGTTACAGTTAAATCAGAATTGAGTTACAGTTAACTCAGGGTTGAGTTACAGTTAAATCAGGCTTGAGTTACAGTTAAATCAGGTTTGAGTTACAGTTAAATCAGGCTTGAGTTACAGTTAAATCAGGCTTGAGTTACAGTTAACTCAGGGTTGAGTTACAGTTAACTCAGAATTGAGTTACAGTTAACTCAGGCTTGAGTTACAGTTAACTCAGGCTTGAGTTACAGTTAAATCAGGTTTGAGTTACAGTTAAATCAGGCTTGAGTTACAGTTAAATCAGGATTGAGTTACAGTTAAATCAGAATTGAGTTACAGTTAAATAAGGTTTGAGTTACAGTTAACTCAGGATTGAGTTACAGTTAAATCAGAATTGAGTTACAGTTAAATCAGGCTTGAGTTACAGTTAAATCAGGGTTGAGTTGCAGTTAAATCAGAATTGAGTTACAGTTAAATCAGGATTGAGTTGCAGTTAAATCAGGATTGAGTTAGTTAAATCAGGTTTGAGTTACAGTTAAATCAGGCTCGAGTTACAGTTAAATCAGGCTTGAGTTACAGTTATCTCAGTGGGTTTTATCCAACGTTCAATCATTTCACATCTTTTCTTTCCTCCCGTTTACTTCTCTTTTCTTTCTTTCATCATATCCTCTTCTCTTTATTGCTACATCATTTATTCTTTACTTCCTTAGTTTATTCTCTTCTTTCTTTCTTTTTGCTCTTCTTTTCCTTTCAACCCTCTCCTTCTTTTTCTTCCACCCTTTACTCAAAATGAAAGTGTTGTACTGGATCTGGTTTCACAGAGGAAATGTGTGTTCTCCTGCTTTACATTCAACCCTTCGAACCTTTGACTATTGATTGCTTTTCATTCTCTGAATGTACAGAGGTTTTGCTAGACATGTCATATAATGTAAAATTAAGTATAAATTCAGCTGCTGTGTGTGTCACTGTTCCAGGATCATAAGAACCATGCTGATGACATTCTCTGCCTGTCAAGGGATGTTGTAAACATAAATGTGATATTGTCACTTAGTTGTGGCTTCAATTTAGGACCCCCTTTTTCCTCAAATTTGAAATCTGCATATCCGACTGCATTGGAATAATTTGTATGTAAAGTAACAGGGATTAATACAACTTAATAAATGTAACTGATAGCAAAAACACTGAATTTCATTATGACATTGACAAGAAACGTATCTCAATGTGGATCAGTCACATCATCTCGATACCCGATCCGCTGGGAAAGAAGTTCATTATTTGCAGTTGTGGATAGTAATGAAACACCACAAGGTCCACTTATTGACTCCAGAACTTTCAGCTGATGGGGTTTGCTCCATCCACCAAACTCCATTGTCTGGTGAAGGATATGCGATGTAAGTGAGTGTAACTTTGGTTCATACTTTTCTTTTTCAAACTAACATTTTGGCAAGTTTGCTCTATAAAAAGCCATGCTACATTAGCATCTAGAGGTTCCTGTTTGCACTGTGACAGTAATAATTCAGTAAAAGTCTTAATGTGAATATTATTAAGCAAGATCTGATTTATAAAGATCGCCTTTTGTGTTTTTCATGTGCTTCTATACAGATATTTGGATGATTATCCATAATGGTCATTGGAGAAGCTGTTCACTGCAAAGAGTGACACTGATTTCAGCAGTATGTGTAAATGCCTGTGCACGACTGGATTACAAACTGGGCAAAGCAGGCAAATGCCCCAAGGTCCTGGGCCTTCGTGGCCCCTTCATGGCTCACTTGATTAATTACATATGGGAATGCGCACCACTAAAGGGCCTTTAGTCGTACAGTCTTTTTAATCTTGAGACTTTGTTTCAAAGGAGAGACCCTGTGTCAAAATCTAGATTTTCTACCTAAATGTTTTAAGTAGATATTAAGATTTCATGGGGATTAATCCTAAATAAATGTATGCTTAATTGAATGACCAATAATGAAGTTATAGAGAGCAACCCTGGGGTTAGGTACTTCCCCACAGCTCAAATGTCCTTGGGCCTCCTAGTTAAGGTTAGATTAATCTGGACCTGCATGGTTTAACAGAATTGCAGAGAAATTGAGTCAGTCTCATGTAAACAATTCAATAACTTTGGTCCACAACAATCCACAAAATAAATTTAAAACAGGCAAGACATACAGTTTCAGTCAGCAGCCGCTCCACAACAAGACTTAGCCAAGATGTGCATTGATTTGGCTGTAATTTAAAGTGAGGCAGCTCCATTAGAGGAAATGACTTCTGAATGACTGAACAGGCCTCAGGGTGGGCTTTCTTCAGTTTGATTCCCTCCTCTCTCTCTGTCTCTCTTTTTCATTGTGTCTTTGTTTATTTGAGGAAAATCCCTTTGGAGCAACAGTGACCAGCTCAAGAAAACAGCCTTGATGCAGTAAACACACACACACACACACACACACACACACACACACACACACACACACACACACATATATACAGAGTCGTGTTTTAATGACTTTTGTCGACATTACATTGACTCAAATAAATTTCATGGAGACTTTCCCTTACGATAACCGCTACCAGCCTAATCCTAACCTTTCTGGAACCTTAAACTTTCTTCACCCTAAAAATGTAATGATTCACACACACACACACACACACACACACACACACATTTAAAGGCACAAACACACAAACAATGTTAGTGCTACATGTCCAAACACACTTCTGCACTCACACATTCCTAGCCACACATGCGCAAAACGAAGTCCAATGAGCCAATTGAACCTATATCTGTTTTCCTTCCCCTTCCTCTGTCTGTATCAGTCTCTCCCACCATCTCTCTCCGTCTCTGTAATTGATTCTCCTCTCTCTACAACCTCCTGTCACAGAAAGTGCCTCCTGGTCAGGCTCCTTCGACCTCGACACAAACCAAGATTGGAGATCGGGAAAGCTGTAATTCCACCAGAAGCTTGGCACCTTTGTCCAACTGAAAAACTACTGCTGTAGAACTATCTTAAGGATGTCTTACTAGTAATGTAGATGGACCACATTCACCTGGCTGAAGAACTACTCAGAAATAATCAATCCAGATGGAGGCCAACAAACAGTATAGCTTATTAAGGACCTCTTCACCACAAATGGCTTATACGAGAACAGACAACATCATTTTCAGACACTTATGTGGAACTGTTAGCTCAGGGTTCTTGTTCACTTGTCTGTGAAGCACTTTGAACTGTACTAACCTGTATGAAAGATGCTGAACAAATAAAGTTTGATTGATAATGTAAATAGTTGGACTGTATTTATATAGTGATTTTCTAGTCCTAGCAGCCACTCGGAGTACTTTACAACACAAGCCAACATTCACACACACCTATACAGGTAGCAGAGGCTACCGAACAAGGTGCCACCTGCTCATCAGGAGCGCTTAACATTCACACGCATCGTCACAGCGGTTTGGGGAGTATCTTTCACAAGCGCACTTGTACTTACCATGTTTACAGCTATAGTAGAGCTTTGGTAATCGTGCTGGAAAGGATATTCTTTACATCAGCAAACATTGCTTTCAACCTCATACCAGTTTGTTCAGTGCAACTCAGAAGGCTGTTCTCATACACTGTTTGTAGCTATACCTTCAAAAAAGTGATGAACTGTAATGTGTATACATGCCACAAAATCATTTTGTCTGTAATCCACGTAACAGTGGACCTGAAACAATAACAAGCGACAAATTCTGCGTAGGGTGGTCAGGGTGGATTTCACACAGGAGACTGCTGTTTGTGTACCATGTGAAACCATGTAATGTCATGTAACTTCCTAAGAACACAAGACAGATGAGGAAATACCTCTCGAAAGACATCATTCAAACATTGTATGAGGATACGTTGAACTCAGTCTATTAGGAAGTCCATGAGATACAGCTGAGAGCTTTGCAAAAACTTTTATCAAGCTTGAGTATGTTTGCCCCCCAAAAACAGCATGCATTCAGCATCAACAGTAAAATGGTAAATGGTAAATAAAATGTACTTGTATAGCGGTTTTCTAGTCTTCTGACCACTCAAAGCTCTTTAACACTACATGTCATCATTCACCCATTTACACTTTACACACCATAGGCACAGCTATGGGTTAAGTGTCTTGCCCAAGAACACATCGCCATGGACTAGCAGAGAAGGGGATCATACCGCTGATCCTCTGATTGAAGGACCACCCTGCTCTACCACTGAGCCACAGTCGCATAAGTGTGCTTTCTCAGTTTTCCTGTGCAAAGACAGTTATTACCAACATTTAGGGTTGGCTAAACTCTTGGATTTTTTAAAAACCAGCCTGCTCATCTGTTTGCTTGTGTATCCTGTCCCATTTAACTCCTTCTTAGCCATTTTACCAGAAACAAGCTTATAAAAAAACAATAGAAATGATGACGCAGGTAGTACCACTGTTTGAAAGTTTTACTTGTTTTTGCAACTTCTCAGCTACAATCATGTATGCTTTGTATTTTTGCTGACAATTTTCAAATGTAGGCTCGACAGTTTTAAAATTGTCAGTGTGTTTATTCTTTCTACCATCCATTGATTTCTATTTCTTTATTTACTGTATGACAATCCAAAAGGGGTCCTGTGAGGGAATTACACAACTCAAGTAAGTTTCAGATGTTTGTTTGTTGATTTTCCGACAGCAAGAGCAATAATGGAAATCAATGGCTGTCTGGAATGGTAGAAAAATACATAAAAAATCAATCAATTTAATTATGATGAATTGAAGTGGAGTTAAACCACGCAAAACCTGGTACGGTCCTTTGAGTCAGAAAAGTATAACAAAAGGTTACGATTGACTAAGCATTTTGTAAAAGAAGAAAAATGTCCACAATTTTATTTCCATGTGACAATATTGTGTCCTGCTATATTAAAGAAACATACTCCCAGTTTTCATGAATGAAACACACAAGTTTTAAGACACTAACGTATGAATGTCCATGCAGTGTGAACCTAACACTGTAGATGTAGTCAGATACAACTTGCAAGACAACCTCTTACACCCAACACCAAAGCACATTGGGTCAAAGTGGTATCACTCTGTTAGATGGAATCCAGCCCTGAAATAGATATAACCACGTTGAACATCTCTGATATACAATACTGTAGACTGATAGGGGAAAGTACTAGAACCTTGATCAGCATAAAGCAGCATGTAAGAGCTAGAATGACTTGAAACCAAATGAGTTTGACTCCTGCTGAAACCTTTTAATCTCCAAAAGGGCAGATGAGTTATTGAATCACTGGCAGACTGGCAGATTTGATCATAAATGTCTGTTTTTAACAACTAATGTTGCATGATAAATGAACTGCCCTATATGGTTTTGGCTCTCAGATACAGAACATTAAATGTCAAAATAGAGATGCAGTTTTTCTGAAGGATGCTGTCAGAATATAATTAGTTAGCACACCTTGGGGAAACGGAGACCTGAGACTGCAGCGCAACAGAATCTGCCTGACTGCTTCAAACACCTCTGACATTCAACCCTTTACACAGATGAGCTAAACCTTCCTTATCACTCTGGAAGTCAGCTGCTGCAGTCAGTGTCATATACACAACATCCCTGCCTAAAGATATCAGGAACAGAGAGCAGCTGATAGATCCCACTGCCAAATACAACTGGGTAATATCGTTTGACATCCTGTGGGTGAGTGAGTCTCTAACTCTGTTCTGCCGTAGGGATCAATGCCAACAACATAACACACACAATCAATCTTTCTACCAATATAGTGATTGTAAATACTGTATAGTCAAATATAGGGCTATAACAAGCATTATATGCAAAGACTCAATACACAATAGTACAGCAAGTTTCAGGCTATTGCACTGTTCGACAGTTGGTTATATGCCAAGAAACGTAGCAACGTTATAAGTATTTTGAAACCAGCTTTGCAAATGTTTTATGATGGAGGAATTGCATACAGGATGTGTGATACGTCGCAAGGAAAAATACAATGTGTTTTATCACTGAACGTGAACATACATTTGTTTGTACCATTTAAGGGGACTTCTCGCCCTATTCTTCCCATTGATATTAAAGATACTCAATTCACACTGACATAGATCAGATAAATTATAACATTTGAGAATTTGAAACCTGAAAATAGATTACATTCTTACTTGATAAATGACTTAATTAATGATAAATAATATTCTTGTTTGGCTATTTGTCTTCAATCATTTTGGCATGAGTCATGTTTTAAAAGGGATGGTGCTCAATTTGGACTGAAATGTTGGACTGTTTTCTTTTTACAGCTGCTGCAATTGAATTTTGGCCACGAAGGGGCAGTGCAACCTGTAAACACAACATTGACAAATTCCGTAAAAGTTGTAAGGGCGAAGGTGTTGGCAAAGATACAGAGCAATATTAGCATTCATTGAGAGTCATAATTCTGTCTCACCTGACCCGCCAAATGGTTTGTTGAACAAAACCATCCTTAAGGCCATCATTGGAAACAGTTTGAAAAAGGGCACGCCCTTTCAAAAACTACCTGGAATTTGATTGAAGGAGCCATCTTTCAATCAAAGTCTTAACGAAGCCAGTCGGGAGAAGAAAAGCCTTCAGTGCCGTTCTTTGCTCATTTTTCAATGAAGATATGAGTTCTAGTTCTAACATAACATAAGATGTTGCAGCATCTATGCTAACCTCTTCAGGAGCTGCTATTGTTGTTTTGAACAAACAGTTGCCTCTATGTGTCGTCTCGCACACATCTAAGTGACATCGCAAGAATCCAGTTGCCATGCAAGGTAAGACTCTGTCCACCTGAAACATTATAATCTAGGATTCTGCCTCTTTTTAGCCCTATTTTGGTCTCCTCAAACTTCTGCAGGAGATATCTGTCTCATAAGCTGCTAAATGGTCCCTTATGTTCCTCAGCTATGCACTAACTTTGTCCATTTTCTGTTCAGTATTCAGCAAAAAGTCACAGCTTTCTGTCTGAAAACAGCTGCCTGTGTGGATGGAAACCAAGATTTTTAGAAAAGAGTTTGTTTAAAAACCACGAGCTACAAGAGGCCAACAAGCTCTGCAAAACAAGATAGTAACTGACATGGCTGCCACTGCCTTTACATGAAAAACTGTAAATCAATAATCCAATCAAGCACAATCACAGCAACATTACTATTTAATAAGCAGGCTAGTTTCATGCAAATTAGTTAATTACATTTGAATTACATGTAACCACCTCACTGCGGTGTGCCTTGCATCCAGAGCAGCTACGCCTCTGCTTGGTTGACTGTGACAGGTCCGCTGTAGAGCAGGAGGGAAGCTTGACAGTGTTTCCCGCTCTAAATTACAGATGCAGACTTGTGTTTTGCTAATATTGCATGTGCCATTGAGTGTCTGTTGAAGATACAACAAGCAGTGTTCATGCCACCATTTCTCTTTCAGACGGTAAATCATCTTCAGACATGCCACATTGCTCGCTGAGAGAATTTCAGTCTGATAGCTTTTATAAATGGCTGATCGTATCACAAAAGTGTGACGCGTGCATTTCATACACACACCAGTGGCAGAGTTTTAAAAGGGTCACCTAGAACCCTGTTTAAATCAACCCTGTTTAAATCCCCCTCACGCAGCCCCCTGCTATAACATCCAACTGGAGAACAAATACGATCTTCTGGACCAGCATAACTTCCCTCCCCTGGCTGTGGAGCCTCCGGCAGTGCTCCGGCTGTCCCATAGCTCCTTGTCCCCTCCGATCCTTTCAACAGCCACATCTCAAAACTTCTCCCTCAACAGGGTCCGGCGCGCCGTTCCGAACTTCACACTGGCACGGCGGAGAGCTCCAGTGCCCAGCTCCGTCCGTCCTCAGCAGACGGAGCAGGTAAAGATTTCTCCTCCGATCGCTCCACCTCTCATCAATGTAATGGCGACGTGAGGAACGTGAGGAGAAAAGCGGCGGCTACCTTTTGTTTTCTGAGCGCTAAGGTAACTGACATCCTAGAAAAGTTTCCCAGCATCTTGGCCAAACAAGCCCAGGACGTGGTCGTGCATGTGGGATGCAATGACATTTCCAACCAGTCCTCTGAATTACTGAAACAGGATTTCAGCATTGTCCTGGACTCCCTTGCGGTCCATGGTAAACGGGTCCATTATCAGTGGACTCATCCCCCCACACAACCGCGCCGCGGGTCGGTTCACATACGTGGCTGAAGTCAACCTGCGCAGCCCGAAACGTGGCTTTTATTGATAATATAACCATCCACCGAGGGTAAGTGGAGAGCAGGGCCGTTCATCAATCAGTGGATTGGCGGTTCGATCCCCGGCTCAGGCTCTACTAGTCGCATGTTGATGTGTCCTTGAGCAAGACACTTAACCCCAGAAATTGCTCCCGTAGCTGTGTGCGTAGCTGTGCCTACGGTGTGATAGAATCTGAATTGTAAGTCGCTTTGGATAACAGCTAAATGACTGTAATGTTATGTAATGTAATAATTTTAATCTTCTCTGGAAACGTCCTGCCTTTTTTGCTCTGATGGCGTCCACCCAACTGGCCTGGGGTCACGCACTCTATATTTTCTACTCCATCTTGACTTCACCGTCGCTATAGCTGTGTCTCAATTCAGGGTCTGCATCCTTCGGAGGCTGCATTCGTAGACCGGTTGCGTCACAGCGCTGCGACTAGTGCTGTCCCAATTCGCATTTTTGTTGAAGAGTCCTTCAATGCAGCCGACAAATGCAGCCTTCTCGTCGGAGATTTGGAGGACACATCTGATGTATCCTTCGTGGCCCAGCATATCCCAAGATGCATTGCGTGCCGGTGCGCTATTACCGGCAGCTCGGCTGCCTGCATCCGACCGTAGTTAAGCCTTGTAAATTAACTTTTAAAAACTTCACTTTCAAACCTCAGAGGTTGAATAATATCTTACTGAGTTTGTGATGATTTTACAGATGATTTATACTTTATATCATGTACATAAACGGACCAACGTGAGCTCAGGTAGACAGGTTGTGAACCTGAAATATCACTTTAAGTCCGGTAACGTTTCAAACGTTGAGATTAACTACACGAATATACTGAATTTGAGTATTTTGCTGATTCTGTTCTTGTTTTGTTACAGAGAGCAGGAGCTGAGGGGAGAACGATGGACAAACATTCAGCAGCCGTAGCTTTGAATGAAGACATTAGTCCATTTGTAATATCTCCATTTGACCATCTTGTACTTAAGGTTACAGTTACATGAGCTCTCATCCTGTACAAAGCCTTCACTAATAAGACAACCAGTAGATCCTTCTCATGTGTTCATGTTGCTGTCACAGAGATGTCAGTTCTGACTGTCACCTTTTTATTTTATTTATTTAAATTTACATAAGACATCCATGTAAATGATTTATATGTGAATATGTATATATTCTGCTGTGTAAAATGTGTCAATCTTCTAAGTTTGCATCCCTGTGTGAACATTATTGATAAATGTTTCTCTTTTCATCAAAAATATAAAGTATATGCACATGTGTTACTGAGAGTTAATAAACACGTTTGCTGACATTTGTTTTGCTGCTGTTAATATTAACTGTCTTGATTGATTTCCTCTGCCTTAGGATTGCTATATATATATGTACATGTAAATATATATATGTATGTGTGAATGAAATGAAATAAAGTTATTGATAAATTAATTTAATTACCAGAACTATAACTGATTGAAAATTTGTTATTAGTAACTGATTTAATTAACTGATTATTAATATAGAAAAACAATATCATGAAAAAGATCTATGAATTAATTGTTGAATATATGATAAAAAACTGATTAAAACACTAAACTAAAACCTTTCCAGTATATATACTGAATAGGTTTTAGTTTCATCTATTTATATGTATATATATTTATAATCCTGCTGAGCAGGGATTATATATATATATATATATATATATATTTATAGTGTGTATATTATATATATATATTATATATATAATCCTGTTGAGCAGGGATTTTAGGGACGGGAGCAGCAAGAGGGGGGCGGGGCGGGAACAGCTGTTGACGCAAACAGGAAGTCCTCTGTAGCGTAGGCCGTCTCATTTCGGAGACCGCACGGTCTAGCCTTTGCGGTCCTCAAAGGACGCGGCCCACGTAGACCACGAAGGCTGGGTCCTCCGAAGGATGCAGCCCCTGAATTGAGACACAGCTACTGACTACCCCACATCTCATTTCCTCACCTGGTAGCCTGTCAACACAAGCCCTCCCCTCCCTCCGCTACAAGCAACACTACCTCCCCCTGGTGGCTTGGAGGGTCTCCTACTACTCTCTCCATCGTCTCCACCGTAACTTCCACTCCACGACCCAAGAACATTCCCGTCAGAATCACAGACTCGTGCTCGCGCCCTACTTATGGTCGGGTTCGCCGTGTTGCACGAGTGATCCGTCCTATTGCACATAACCCCAAAGCTTCCTGTGCTGATGACAACACAGTGTCTTCCCCCATTAAAATGTGTCTCATTAATGCATGCTCTGTAGCAAACAAGGCTCACTTTTTAAATGACTTGTTCACAAGTCATAATTTGGCTTTTTTATTTCCGACTGAAACCTGGCAACGGCATATGGAATGCATCCACGAACTCTGCACTGTGGATTGTTCTTATATTGGGACTCCGCGTTTGACAAGCCGTGGTGGAGGTCTCGCCGTGGTCTGGAAGAATCAGTTTTCCTGCCAATTGGGGAGCACAGAACATTATACTACTTTTGAACTACAGCTGACTAAAGTGGGTCGGCTAAAGCCGTTTTACTGTGTTTTAATTTACCTCCGGGTCCAGCTGGTCAGTTCTTATCAGAGCTCACAGACTTTCTGACCTCTATTATCAAGCTAGATAAAGTGCTTCAGGTATCACTTCATGCATATCAATGATGCCACAGATTATATTGCCACTGAGTTTCTCAATATTACTGAATCTTTTAATTTCACGCAACATGTTTCCGGCGCCACTCACAGCGGTGGTCACACCTTGGACCTTGTGTTCTCTCTGGGTCTTGATATTGATAATACCCGTTGTGAGGACCTACTGATCAGTGATCATAAATGTATTTCCTTTGATCTTTCTGTAAATGCTGACCCCTTGTGTCTGAAACGAACATTCCACTCCTGCATTATTACTCAGAGTACAGCTGATCAGTTCTCAATGCACTTTTGCTGTGATATTAACACAAATCTCAAAGATGTTGAATTTTTAGTACAGCCATTTAATGAACATTGCACCACATTGCTGGACAAAGTGTCACCTTTTAAGGAAAGAACCAGGGCTGCCTACAACACTTCTCTGTGGATGACAGATGCTGTCTGCAGCCTGAGACGGAAGTGTCGCAGGACAGAGCGGCTCTGGAAAGCCACTGGGCTAGAAGTGCATCGCTCATATCTCAAAGACCTCAGAGTTTCTTTTAATGCTGGAGTAAAGGAAGCTAGCACTGTTTATTTTGCCAACTTAATATCTTCTTCAAAGAGAAATCCCAAGATTTTGTTTTATTAATACAATAATTAATGCAATTGTTTCACCATCTGTCTCTACCATGCTCTTCTGTTGACGATTGGAACAAGTTCCTTACCTATTTTATTGATAAGGTAATAGCTATTAGGTCTGGTATTCAGCCTGGGATTTGTTCATCTACATGTAGCTCCTCTCAATCTCCTACTGTTCTGGACTCTTTCCAGCCTATCAGCCTTCAAGACCTGATGGACTTAATTAAGAAAACAAACCCATCATCTTGCCCTCTGGATGTTATACCATCCTCTGTTTCAGAAAGTTCTGCCAATTATTGGCCCTACTGTAGCATCTATTGTTAATTCCTCATTGTCTACAGGAATTGTCCCCTCCTATTTTAAGCATGCCACTATACACAACCTATATTAAAGAAACCCAATCTAGGTGACCGAGCTTTTGAAGTAGTAGCGACAAAGCTGTGGAATGCTCTGCCTGCACCCCTAGTTTTGCTGTGTCTGTGAACTCATTCAAAAATCAGCTCAAGACACACCTGTTTAGACTGGCGTTTGTGTAACAACTCATGTCCTAGGCCTGCTTTTAAGCCATGTTTTACGTTTATACTTTCTGTTTTTGTGCATTTTAATGTAAATTAAAGCTGCAAGCAGCATTGATCGGGCCCTCGCATCTTCACGCACGTTGAGGGTACTGGCAGGACTCTGGTTGATGCGGCCATGCATTTCTGTGACCATCATACACTGCGTGCACGAGTTAGATGATATTTCCTGCATCGACCAGCAGCGTAGCTAGATCATGTTGCAAGGTCTTAAGCCTCAAATGTTTTGAGTGTACCTCCGATACAATCATAAATGTAAGCCTGTTAAGATCATTAAGATCATTTTCGGCAGAGCACCATGGCCTGAGATTTGGAGGTGCTAACTCTCATCCCCGCCACTTCATACTCGGCTGCAAACCGCCCCAGTGAATGCTGGAGGTCACGATCCGAGGAGGCCAACAGGACAACATCATCTGCAAACAGCAGAGAGGCCATCCCGAGACCCCCGAACCTGATGTTCTCCACCCCCCGGCTGCGCCTAGATATCCTGTCCATGAAAGTCACGAACAGGACCAGTGACAAAGGGCAGCCCTGGCGGAGGCCAACACCCACCGGGAACGTGTCTGACTTATTGCCGAGAATGCGGACACAGCTCCTGTGTGTAGACAACATCATGTAAATGTCATGTGAATCAGATATTGTTTGTCAAATAACGCTGATTTCCTTTCACCATTAGGTGGTGCTTTGACTTAGATGGAAAACTGGCTTGTAGACATCCTCAGGCCATGACTGTTAACAAGCATGGCAAGTTTGGGACAGATTTGAACAAGTCCAGTGGAGATACATCAGCTTGCTGTTTCATGGGGAGTCACGTAAAATGGCCGCCACGCCATGGCTACACCATTCAATCAAACGTAAAGCTTTTGATAACTTTTAATCACAAAGGTCTTTAAATTGTACTGACCAAATTTGAAGTGGATCCGCAAAATTCCCTAGGAGGAGTTCGTTAAAGTATAGCTCCTAGAAATGGTCAAAGATGAATGGAAAATTCACACAAAAATCTAAATTGCAGACTTCCAGTATAATTTAGAGCATAGTCTCAATAGACTTTTTTTTAAGTCTCCATGTGATACATGTGCCTACTAAATTTCATACATCTAGGTGAAATGTACCGCTGGGGCTGCTGTTTTGAGTTGGGGGCGCTGTCAATTTTCTGATAGAAAAGGCAAAACCCCATACGAGTTATTTATGTTTATCACCTTTGACACATGTGCAAAGTTCCATGACTATTTGATCATCCTAAACCACAGAAAAATCTGCTTCCATTTCATGATGAATAATGCGTTGCCACGGCAACATCTTTTAATCAAAACTCAAACATTAATGATGAAGTATCATCAATGTCATAAGGCTTGCCTCACAAAATTTGAGGTTGATCGGGTGAAATGGCTAGGAGGAGTACATCAAAGTATAAAACGTATCATTTCCTTTTGCCCGTAGGTGGCGCTATGACTTTGTGAAAATGTTGTCACAGAAATATGCTCAAGCCTGAACTAGCATCATGCATAAGAAACTTGGGGCGGATTGGACAATGTACCTTGGAGTTACGACTTCCTCTTTCATAGCGAATGGCACAAAATGGGAGCGAAGTGGACGCACGCCACGTCAAGGTCGTTCAATGAAAACTCAGCATTTTGAAAAATCTTCATCATAAAGGTCTTTAAATCGTCCTGACCAAATTTGATGTTGATCGCATAAACTCTGTAGGAGGAGTTTGTTAAAATACAAAGCCTGAAAACGTAGTTTAATGGGAGTCGCATAAAATGACCGCCACGCCACGGCTACGCCATTCCACCAAACGTAAAGCTTTTGATAACTTTTAATCACAAAGGTCTTTGGATTGTACTGTCCAAATTTGAAGTGGCTCTGATAAAGTCCCTAGGAGTTCGTTAAAGTATAGCGACTAGAAATCAAGGGAAAATTCACACAAAAATCAAAATGGCCGACTTTTGGTTGATTCTAGAGCATGGTCCCAAGCGACTTTTTTTAAGTCTCCATATGATACATGTACCGACCAAATTTCATACATGTAGGTTAAACGAGGCGCTGGGGCTGCTTTGTTGAAAATTTGCAGGGGGCGCTATCGAGACAATTTATGACGACCAAGCCAGAAATCCACATGAGATCATTAATTTCATCACCTACGACATATGTACAAAGTTCGATGAGGTTTTGAGTATCCCAAGTCACAGAAAAATCTGCTTGCTTTTTCATGGCAACAAAGCGTTGCCATGGCAACAGAGTTATCCAAAAACTCACAATATTCATGATGATCTATTATCAATGTCTTAAGGCTTTCTATCTAAAATTTGAGGTTGATCTAGTGAAATGGCTAGTAGGAGTACATCAAAGTGTAAAACTTGTAATTTCCCTTTGCCAGTAGGTGGCGCTACGACTATGTCAAAATTGAGGCATTGGAATGTTTTCAGGCCTGGACTAGCATCCTGCATAAGAGATTTTGGGCAGATTTGACAATGTACCTTGGAGTTACAACAACTTAAATTTTCATGAAAAGTTGGACAAAATAGATGCCACGCCACGCCAAGGTTGTTGCATGAAAACTCATTCTAAAAGTGTTAAGATTGTGCTGACCAAATTTGAAGCCAATCGCATAAATACTGTAGGAGGAATTTGTGAAAATACAAAGCCTGAAAACGGGAAAAATGGCCCAAAAGAGCTAACTACTGTAGCGCCCCCTAGTGGCTGTAGGAAGTGAAAATGTGACGGGTATGTTATAGGCTGCAATGTGGACATTTGTCTCAAATTTCGTGATAGGCAGAATTGTTTTAAAGTTAGGTTGATTGATGTACAGGGCCACGCCCCTTATAAGTTCATTGGTCCATATCTTCTTAACGCGATAAGTTATCAACATGATTTTATCACGCAGTCCTGATACGCCTGCCAAATTTGGGGAGTTTTTGAGTATGATAAAGCCCTGAAAAATGTGATTTTAGAGGCAACGGAATAATAATAATTCTTTGGATTTCATTAGAATAACAATAGGTCCTCGGGCCCTAATTACTGGCCCTTATATGGTCACATTGTGCTTTTTTATGTTTGTAATACTACTCATGTAAAGCACTTTGTGACTAATGTCTGTGAAAAGAGCTTTATAAATACATTTCACTTACTTACTTACTTAGTCGAGTCCTACTCAAGTGTTAATTGAAGGTTGCGTAATTTTCAATCAGTAGCAGCTATTATTAGAACATATTATCTGTTAGTCTCCTATTGAACACACTCTGCCCCGCCTTCTATGAATTATGTATGAACCCAGTATGTGTATTTATTAGTGCTGGGCAAGTTAACGCGTTATTATCGCGTTAACGCATTAATTAATGAACGCCGACAATTATATTATCGCGCGTTAACGCAGTTTATATTTTTTATTATTAAGCGGACAATTTTAACACAAAAAACGGGCAGCGAGCGGTGAACAGCTGTGTTTGTGTGGCTGCCACTCCCCCCCCCACCGGGTGACATGCCCGGTCCGGAACCCCCCTTCACTCCGTCACCGTCGGTCCCTCCTCTCTCTCTCTCACACACACACGCGCGCGATCGTCTCGTTACAGGATCGTGACAATATCAAAATACATATTGTCGTGTTTTTAAATAAACATATAAGCACGAGAGAACAAACTGCTCTTCACTGCAACTCTTTATTAGGATAACTTCCTCATGCAAGTTACTGCCCCGGTACAGACTACAGGTTCCATGCTTCACCTACATTCCCCTGGGTCCTAAGTCCCTCCAGGTACAGCTTCTTATCACCCTCTATGTACCAACGTACATTTATAACAAATACCACACATATTACGGTAATCAGCGTTGCATATGTGTCTGACCAAAATACAAAAAAAAGCAAAAAATAAATGATTCATTTATATTAGTTTTTATAGTTTTTAAAGTGTTTTGTTTCTAATATGTATAATAAGCATCATTTAGTTATCGCTACTGAGAATTTAACAAACATAAAAAACATGACATAGATAGGTTTGCAGTTTTCAAGGTGTATATTTCAAATTGTATCTCATGTGTGTACATGAAGATAAAGTTGTGAACACCGGCTGAATATCTATCATCAGAATCATTATAACTGTGTTATAACTACTGTGTAAAGGGAATACTGCTGTTAACAAGAACCTGATTTGTTTAAAGTGTTTGCAAACCAAATGTTATTGCACTTTTGTTCATATAGCAGTACTTTTAAAATAAAAGTGCCAATACACTACTTTTTAATTCATTATTGAACTTTGCGCATAACAATGCGATTAATCGCGATTAAAAATTTTAATCGTTGCCCAGCACTAGTATAGTGTCTCGTATGAAGAGTTTCCTTTAGAAATTAGAAAAGACATTGATGCGACAAAGTAAAGATCGAAGAACCTACAGGCAAAGCAGGATTACCAACTGTAAAAGCAAGCAACTGCCTGAGGCCCCAAACCTTCAAGGGCCCCTAAATCCCCAAATGATCTGCTGAAAACACTGAAATGCATTTTTCGTAATCTTAACACCCTGTCCTGTTAAGGGGCTGAGTGTCAAATTCTAGTTTTAACTTTTAGTTGTTATATTGCTAACATGGCACTTTTAATTACCATATATATAGCACCAGTTGGTTCTGGGAGGCTTAACAAGGGCCCCAAAGGAGGTTAATCCGGCCCCGCGTAACAACATAAATAAACTGAAATGCAACCCTACACAATGTCCTCTAAGACTATCGCAAACCCCAAACAGAGACAGAAGTCCCACAACCTCTGTAAGAAACAGCAGAGAGACGACACATGAAGCAGTAATCTTTGTCTGTCAGGCTACCAACTAGATGCTCTAAATGTTCTGAAATGATAGCACAGCTCTTTTTTACACAATTTAAGGTAATTGATAGTAAAACATAAAGTAAAATAAATAACAGAAGCACTGTGCAGTGGCTAAAATAAAACACAAACCTCAGAATAAGAAATGACAGCTCATGAAAACGTGAAAATAATTGAATATGAGTTAAAGGGGGAAGGGCTAAATTGACTTGTGAAATAAGGATACATACATAATGGAGCAAACACACACGTACACACACAGCAGTGAGAAATGGAAAATGGATTGCAGCAATCTGCGGCGAAATGATTACAATCATATGTGTGAAAGCCATCACACACAACATAATGCACAAAAGTCAGAAAACTCCAACACGCACACACACGTACAGAAAAGGCTCTGGAAACTGCTATTATAAATCAACTCAAAGCAACAGCCCATATGCTTCAAAGTCATCCCTGAATCGCTTATCCACATATTGAGCCACACTTTAGGAATACCAATTCCTAAGTCCAAGTCCTCTATCATATCATTGTGAAAGAGGGACAGAAAGAAGGGAGACGAAGTGAGGGATGGGGCGAGAGAGGTAGACAGAGTGGAAGAAAGGGAGAGCTTTATCCACAAAATACCCATTTATACATTTCAATCTTATCTAAGGAGAAAAAAGAGAACACCTCTGCAGAGATCCACACAGTATGTGAATATATATATATACATGCACTCACTCAGTCATTCAGTCACTCACTCACTCTCACACACACACACACACACACACACACACATGAGTCCCATGGCTGCAAGATAAGAGAGGAGTGTTCTGGGGAGAAAGCTTCCTCATTGGTGTGCAAGACTGCACATGTTCCAACCCTCCCATATATCCCCTGTGTGTGTGTGTGTGTGTGTGTGTGTGTGAGTGTGTGTGTGTGAGTGTGTCTGTGTGTGCATGTACGCGCATGCAAGCTCTCCCTCTCTTTCCTTCACTGCCACTAAAAAGACACAGAGGACCTATTGTGCCCAAGGAAGGAAAATCACTCCATTTTCAGAAAAGGAGAGGAATGAACAGTTCTCTCTCTCTCTCTCCTTCCGTTTATCTCTCCCGACCTCTCTCTTTCTCTCACACTCTCTTTCTTCTCCCTTCCATTCACACAGCAGCTGAAATGGCAAAGCTTGTTAAAAAGGAAGCCCACATGACAGCATTCACAGCTTTGCTTACCGCAGCATCTCCCCTGCTCGCCGTGTGCCTTTGCACCAGAAGCCACGGATGAAAGCAACTCGATACGGCTTCTAAAAAAAGTTATGGCACTAAGGGGCCACAAGGAATGCATAAAGGGTTCGAGAAAATATCAGGATTTGTGGTAAATGAGGTGTTTCATGCAGCAGCAACAGCAAAACAACATTAAAGGAGAACGTTTTTTTTTTTCAGGTGTTCAGAGCTGCAGCTCCTTCGCTCTAGAACACAATTTTGCTGCAAACAATATTATCCAAAACTCTGCTTACTGAGAGAAACTGAGGTTCCTGCTTGGTAATACTAGTTTATTGAAACAATCTATCATAGAAGAATTGTGAACCAGTGGGGGATTCTCTGATATGAATGCCCTAATTCCTACTAAATGGATGGATATGAATGTAGCTCCGAGGAGTCTGGGACAGCAGATGTGATGACGGAGGAAAGCCTTCATTATCAAGATAACATAATCATAACATTGCATCAGTTGTTAACAAAGTTGAACCATCTCATTTGACAACGAAAGCTAAAGCAAACAATGTAATTCATACTCAATATGTCTGTTATTAACATCAGTTGCAAGTGTCGCGAGTAACAGACTTATTTTTGACCTACGACATTTGTTGTCTCCCAGTTCCTTAAAACACACTAATAATAGGAAGGTTTTCAGTAGTATGTGTGTTCAAACGGTTGAAATGGCTGAATTAAGTAGACTCAAATAAAGGATATTTTTCAACATGCTGTTCATGGAAAATAATTCACCGCCATGCCTTGCACAAAGAAGTTGGTAAAAAAATCTGAAGTTGCTGTTTAATTGACATGAGTGATAAAGAAATCAACATACGTTGCATTGCATCACTTTGTGTTGATGTCTTTATACACTACATATGAAAACAGCTAGACAATGAGACATTATTAACATTGTGTGGGTTTGCTTTTACCTCCAAAGGGGAGACACTCATCAAAAACGTCTTATCAATGTTCACCATTTTGCTTCCATAACATTTTTTATTTCAGACTAGTGGAAAGGAAACATCAAAAATACACATTCAAGTGTGTATTTTACTACTTTGTCTATTTGCGTCTGTATATTTCTACTAAATTCACCGAAAGTCAGAAATCTTGTAATACAAACAATAATCGTCTTAATGTAAGTAATCAACCGGGAAAGTTTTACGGTGATAAATATTAGGTTTTTTACCCTTACTTGTAGTGTCACATTGTATCGAATTTAACGATACAAAACATCTCTTTAAAGGCTGTTTTCTCGAAATTCGCTTTTTTTCACTCTGAGCTAGAAATCCTAACTTCAGTAGCATTTACATCCACCAAACATTCCACTTTCATTCCTCTCTGTATTGTGAAGGTTTTTACAGAGGGGTTTGTTCATATGTCATTCATACCCAGAGATTCATTACATTTTTCCACTAAAAACATGGTGAATGTATTTTTGTATGGCTGTTGACAGTATTTTGTGATTGATGCAGTGATACAAAGAGATACAAATTCCTTCTGTAAAAATCTTTGACTAATATTTCAACAAAAATAAAACATGAATTTAGAACCTGACTTTATCCAATTTAAAGATTTCTGGAATGAAAATGTGTGCAGATTAGCACATATTTGATAAGAAAAATGGCATATTTATATAAACATAAAACTTAGGACGACTTGTAACCCAAGACATATTTGTATTCATATAATGAATCAACTGGGGAAGTTTCATGGTGCTGTCTATTTGCTACAATTGTAATCACCTGTTGTATAATCTGAGCAAATTTATTTGGCTGCTCATGTTTCTTGAGGCAACATCACCGTTCCAATATTGCAGCGATCAGATTGGTGAGTACAATGAAGTCGTAAACATAACGAATAATGGCTAACATCAAGAAAATAAGGCTGAATTATAGATACATCATAATGATCTTTTAACTGTTAACTCAAAGAACACTACAAAGAACAGCGACATTCGCTTAAAAGGAACAGTTACAAAGCAAATTCTCTGTATCAATAGAAAACCCACATATCTGCCAAAACATCTTGGGAGCTTTAAACTGCATTCACAGTCTTCAGAAGACCAGTTTTCAAAAGGGGCAAAGGAATACTGGAGGAAGCAAAGGAAGACCGTAACAGGTGGTGGAGAGTTTCACAAAAAGCCACCAAGTGACTGTTTCCAATGTGCTGTATTCCTTCAGTGGACCCATATAGTGACCGACACAAAGATTAAGACCAGCAGATACAACCAGCTTACCTGCAATAGGGATCCCCCAAAACCCTCAAGCTTAGACTATTCTTTGGGAAAAGGATTTTTAGCAAAACAAAAAGTCCCGACAATTTTTTTTACTCACAGACTTTGCAACCTAACTCTCAAAAAAATGAACTCACTCGTCTCCTTAGCGTAGGGCTTCCCAGTCCCAGCCGTCAGACTGGAATTCTGCTCTGTTGCCGGCAACGTTTCAGCACCTTGGACAGCTACACAATAGCCAGGAGAGATCCAGCGGGGGGGAACACAAGAACAAAAGACAGGAGGAGGTGTAGGAGGGCGCTGGGCATACAAAAGGGAAATGGGGGGGGGGTTTGGCCACTGGGAGGCCATTCACAGAGGATACAAAGAGCCAATGTCAACTTCAGTCGAAGGACAGAAAACAGAATTAGCATTAGAGCAGGTAGCACAGTTCATTCATGTCACACGGCTGGGGAAGAGAGGAAGACAGGCCTCGGCACAGTGGATGATAATACACACACGTGCACAAACTTGCAACTTATTTTGGAACAGCAGGTTGCAAAGAAGTGCTGTATTTCCTTTCAAAATGGTGTCTGGCAGAGTCAGGGCTCTTTCTGCTGCAGACTACATTTTCTCTTTCTGCTTATCCACAATCAACGACTTTCATTTGCCATACTAATGGCAATTATTGTCCCCTGTAAGATCTCAATGCCAGAGAAGCAGCTGTTGTTAAAAAATGCTGCTTTTTTTCAATCAACATAACTGGTGTCATTTTTAAACGGCAGGAAGAATACTGCATTTTGTGAGACAGGATTTCTACTCTTGACTGCAGACTACCCTCCATTCTCATCACCACCACATTTCCTTTTACTGCTTATCCACAAGGGGCAATTCACTGCAGTTAATTGCTATACTAATGACAATTCTTCTCTCTTGTAAGACTACAATGATAAGCTGCAGTTGTTAAAAAAATGCCACATTTTTCAAGCTACATATCTCACAATCCCTTTACTGTACTTGGTGATATTTTGACACTTCCTCACTGGAAGAAAGATATTGACCCTCCACATCAAACATTAGTGTTGTCTGTGCACCATAAGATGGATGGAGTGGATATTTCAGGGGGAGGAGAGAGAATTTGGTGAAAAATTCGAAATAATGTGTCAGCTTCAGGCAAGTTCTATTTTCATTTTCTCTGGCTCCCACCACACAGTAGACACACTGGAGAGCAGTCCACAGCACACACATCAACACACATCCAACACAATCAAGCACAGTGTAAACAAAATGTACCTCACGCTCAGAATGTTGACAAAGTGCTTCAGTGAAAGTTTAATGGCGCAATTTCGCCGCGCTGTATTGCTCCCCTATAGCATACAATATTCTCTATAAGTTGTACATCTCCAAACACTCTTCATAATCAAAGCAAAATAACATTTTCTCACCATCAAGAACTCATATCATTTTACACCCAGTCTCAAATTCTTTTTTTTCCTTTTTTTTCTTTTTAAACAGACAAATAAGTCTCTATTTTACATAAAGATTTGATTCTTTAAAATACAGCACTTTCAAAAAAAGGAACATTTCCATTTTGCAGAGAACATTATTGATAAAATAGTTGAGTGCAAAGGCACTTTCTGGAGTAGGTATGGGAAGGTTTTGCCGCTTGTTGGATTTTGAAAAGGTCTCTTCATGGTTTAACACTCACCATTTATCTATGTATGCTAAGTATGTACAGGAATGTAAATCTGTAGCATGTACTCTTCTACAAAGAATAGTGATTTCATACGTTTTCTGTTTTTCACAGGGAAAATAAAATACAGTTTCATGAAAAGCACAAAGCCGCAATTGTACACAGTCCTGCCCATTGTATACCTGCCGTCGTCAAAGTCTTTTGGAATTTCATTTTTCAAAAAAGAAGAAATAACATATACCTTCCAGGAGAAAAAATAGAAGTGCATAATAATATACTTCTTATACTCCTTTTATACATCTTGAAAAGAAAGGAAGAGAAGAAAAGGAAGAGAGGAAAACGATCACCAAAGGACTCGTTTGGCCTCCAGTTAATCATGTAGGATTGAACACAGATAGATAACATAGATATATAGAGAGGGCTATTATTACAGTAACTGCGTGATTATTATGAATGGTGCACAGAACCTGGGGGAGGTGAGATGGGGGGGGGGGGGGGGGGGGGGGGGGCACTATCTTACAGTTGGCTCATCGCTGTCTGTTTCTCCAGAACCTCCAGGTAGTCTGGTTCTGTTTTTAGCTTCCCAGGGAGCAGAAGCGGGTGCTCATTGTTTCTCGAAGGGTGTTCAGCCCCGTAGTATTTCCTGGGGGTCCCGTACAGCACAGTTTTGTTCAACCTGTCCTGGTTGGTGATGTGCCGCCGGGCTGTAGCGGCTTCATAGGGGGGCACGATGCAAGGTCTCTTAGGTAAAGTGCAAAAGTTGTAATGGAAAGGGGGCGCGCCTGCAGCCGTGGGAAGCTCTTTGTGGGGCCTCTCCCCTAAATTTTGATACAACATCTCAGGAGGTTCTGGGGTGGTCAAACCGCAGGATGTTGGAGATTTATCCATAAAATCCATTGTGCTGATGGTGTAGGCCCCTGGGCTGCAGGTGAGGACATCCTTCTTTGCGTCCAGGGGCCCAAAGCTGAGCTCCTTCAGGTTGCGGTAATACGCCACCTGTTCACCATCCTTCTGCATGTAAATAGGATTTTGGCACATAGAGCCCACAGGTGGAGGGATGTAGTTATAAACGTGGCTTTCAGTGGTTTTGTCTTGGGTTGGTTCAGGAGTGTAGGAGCCATATTGCACTTGGAAAGAGTTGAGATCTAAGTTGTTAGCGCCTGTGGGGACATGTTCCACTCCTTTGCGTCGTTTCAGAACAAAAACAAAGAGGCCTGCGCCAAAGCAGACCGACAGGATGAAAACAACAAGAAGTCCAAGAATCAGGACTGAAAGTGGGACCTCAGGGTGCAACTCGGGAGTGTGGATTCGGGATTCTGTGGGGCTGACTGAGCTAAAAGAAGAGGAAGGTGTGGTGGTTTCGGTGCCAGGGCTTATTAATGTGGGGGCTGTTGTAGGGGGTGCATGTTGTGGTGGGGGCACCTCGCTGGGCTCAGGGCAGATGGCCTCATTGCGAAGTGAGCGCAGCAGACGACCTGCATGTTTTGAGGGTGAATCACACGTGATTTCGTTAACCACTACACTGGTACTGGATAGCTCCATCCAGTTTTTGAGTGCAACGATATCACAGGTGCAGTCCCAGGGGTTCTCCTGCAGGTCGATCTGGATAAATGCTGAAAGCTGGTCCAGGACCCCTCGAACTGCAAGGTAGGAGAAATGGTTATTCCTCAAGTTGAGTCGCGTTAGCATGGTGCCCCCGAAAACATTGTCTGGGAGCGATCTTAACAGGTTGTTGTTCAAAAAAAGCAGCTGAAGGTTATGCAGAGAGTTAAATGTTTGTGGTAAAATGTCTTTGATGATGTTATATTCCAAATACAGATACTGGAGCGACTGCAGGCCAGCGAAGAGTGATTGAGTGAGTGATTCAATGTAATTCCCATTCAGATAGAGCCGTCTGAGGTTGGTTAGATTCTCGAATGCACCTTCCTGAACCACTGCTATCCTATTATTTCCTAAATGAAGCAGCTCCAGTGAGCTGTACTCAGTGAGATCAGTTCTGTAAATCACTTGTAAGTAGTTGCCGGTCAGGTGGAGTTTCTTTGGGTAGGAGGGCTTGGGGTTCAGCTCACTGATGTTGTGCAACTTTCGCTCTTGGCAATTGATGTTCAATCCGCTGTCAGGGTTTTGTGACGTGCACACACACACAGTGGGACATAACATGGGCACAGGGGACCTTGTCTGGTAAACCATTATAGGCCCAAAGACATGTTTGTCCTTTGTGATGCGCGGGGTGGGCCTGTAGCGCATTTTGGGCGGGCGGGAAGCTTTCGGGGCACGGGTGGGGGTGATCATGCCAGGGTGGTAGGTTGGGGGCAGGGGCCCTTGAAAGTGAGAGTCGGAAGGGGGGTGAACGCGCTCCCCAGCATTCCTGCGAGGGCACAGATCCTGCTTTATGAGCTGCGTGATGTCTTTACCGTGCAGCCTGAACGGCGTCTCACACACTATGTCCCCCACGAAGACAGAAATAGTGTCCAACCAGGATTTGAGGGGAATCAGATCACAGGTGCAATTCCACGGATTCTCCTCAAGCTGGATCTCCATGATGCCGCCTATGTGCTCTAAAACCCCAGCAAACGGCAGCATTTTGAGCCTGTTGCCACGTAAATCCAAGTGGGTGAGGAGCACGAAGCGGAAAATGTTGGGAGGCAAAGACAACAGCAGGTTGTCATTTAGGATCAACACTTTGAGCTTATTCAGCTTACTAAAAGCACCCGGCTCTATGGCGCTGATATAATTATAGTCTGCCTGTAAATACTCTAAACTCTCCAGTCCTGCAAATGTGTCCTCTTTAATCACCTCCAGGTTGTTGTTGTTCAAGTGGAGCCGCTTCAGGAAGCGCAGCCCGTTGAAAGCTCCGGTTCGGATCTCCTGCAAGCCGTTATTCCCCAGATGCAGTGAGGTGACATTGCCATAATTGACAAACTCATTGGCACTGAGCCGTGACAGGAAGTTTCCATTTAGAAAAAGCTGAGAGATTTTATTTGGGGGCGCCTGGAACTGACTGACGGTGGTAAATCCTTTATTCTCACAGTTGATGTTCAGAATGTTCTCCCGCTCCTCACAGGCGCAGCGGGTCTTGCAGATCTCTTTGGAGGCGGAAGTTTTGCGGCTCTCCGTTTCAGATGGTGACAGACTGGTGACCGTGAGGACGCTCAGCAAGAGGACGCAGCTCAGCATTTTTACAGCCAAAAATGTTCGCTGAAATATAGATCCAGCATTTAACTTTGCAGCTTTGAGCCTTGGATGGAAAGAAAAAAAAATCAGGGGGTGAGTTCCCAGAGCAGGGAGAGGGGAAAAGGGAGGTAGAGCCGCTCACACAAACACTTACTTACACACAAACAAGCACACAAGCATGCAGAAAACAGGCGCACCGACGTTATTTGGTGTTAAAATGGGGCCGTGAAATCTCTCCACTGACCTTCACTGTGAATCCAAAAAATTCCCAAAAAATCAATCCTGGAAAAGAAAAAAAGCGAAACCATTGCAAATCAACGGGATCCGGTGTGGTGGATGGACTTGACACATTGTCAGAGACGGAGGGGAATCAGGGGGAGAAAAGCCGCTTACTGCAACCCTGTTTCCCTTTAGAGAGCACCGATTCATTCAGTGGCTTCACGCATATCACCAGCAGCTGCGGCCAAATATTCACAGAGAGACGAGCTTCGAAACGCTGCCTCTCTTCTCCTCCACACAGAAAAAACACTTCATTTTAGTCCGGTCAAAATAAATCACTCTTTTTTTAAAGATCCAGAAAAAATGCGCAAAGACGCCATGACGCACGGCTGGCTTTCCTTATCGCCTTCTGCTAAAGAAAGGACGCAGGTCAAAGTGAACCCGATGCAGGAAAAGAGGAGAAAAAAGCAGCGTGCTTGAGAGAGAGAGCGATTGAGGGGAGATATATATTCCCGGAGCTGAGGCATGCCGTCGGTCCTCCTCCTCCGCTCCGCACACTGACAGCAGCACTGAGCGTCTGCTGCTACTGCCTTTGTGTGTGTGTGTGTGTGTGTGTGTGTGTGTGGGTGTAGGTGTGTGTGTGTGTGTGACTGAGAGAGAGACAGAGAGAGAAAGACTTTTACGTCACTACAGTCAACATAAGCACAGACACACACTTCAATATGATCTCAAACGAAGTGATGTTTGTCCACAAAATAATCTGAATTTCTCTTGTTTTTATTGCAATTGTTGTTCTCAACAAAATTACTATTATTGTTGTTATAGTTATATCATCATTCTATCTGGTTCCAGTCATCTAGAAGAAAATGATGTCACTCAGGTTTTTCACGTTTTGTGCATTTCAGTGTACTCCTTGGTTTCCATTCACAGTACAATAAGTACCTTCAGTGTACACCTTGATGGGAACTCTTCTGAATAACAAAGACTCTAGATGAGCACCTGCTACAACAGCCAATTACGATGGGATATCATCTATATTTTATCATGCACAGATGTGGAGTCACATCAATCTTATTGTTGTCCCCCAAGTAGAACGCATATCTGGAGCTCTTTTGTTGTCTTGTTGTTACTCATGACGCCACTAGGAGGCAGGAAAGGCCTCTTCTCAGGCTCATCTGTCTCGCTCATTATTTCTCCTACTTTCTTGTCTTCAGTCTTCACCTCTCACTCACTCATTCAGTAATGGCATTATTATCAGAGAGAGAATCACATTTATATACAGAATTCCCAAACAATAACGTCAAGTTTCAAGGTTCCTTAATAAATTCAGTAATAATTATAACCATTATGTGGTGTTTTTAATTCAATGATTTACTGTAATGTTCCTATATATATTCCAATATATATATAGGAATATATATCCACTCACAAGTATTTTCACAGAGATAGTTTTACTGTTTCACCTAAGACAAACAATGTCTACACAGAACGATCACGACTCTGTACAGTAATGTGGAGTACACCCTCAAATACATTAGTAGAAAATATATAAATATGCTTTCTCTACTTCTTATACCTCAGCTTTGACATTGACATTCTAACATTGACATCACTTCTTCCACCCAGCATTTGACTGACCATTGGAGAAGAACAGGCTCTTCTTCACAGCAGACATTTTGACTTGTTACAGTATAATTTACAGGTGTTACTAAAAGCGATTGGCTCTGTTCTACTTAAGTGTCCCAGTAAAGCGTGACGGTGTGACAGTGAGTCAGCATGCACAATACCTGGACCATGAAACTGAAGCAGGGCAGCCTGCTTCAATGTATTGAAGTTTTGGCATGACCAAAATATATCACGCTGAGGGGGCTGGACTGTGATGACACATTGGGCATTCTGGTATTGTTGGCAAATCTTTCTTCTTTACGTGTTCTTTCCTCCGCTCTTAACATTTCATCACTTTTTGATTTGAGTCTAAAGAGCAGACAGCAGTCCTTAGATGACCTATGAGCTGCAGCTGGGTGCATAGTGGCCAAAGCAGTTCCCTTCTTGAACTTAAAGGTGGATTCAAAAACACCCTTGGTCAAATTGAGCAAACATCCCCTCATGGTCCGCTAGCTGTCCGTTCTGAGTGTGCCCTGTGCTCATACACAGCCCTGGCTCTGTGAATAGGAGACAAACGCAGCACTGTATCAGCCAATCAGAAACAGGAAGCGTTCATGCTGTGCACAGGACAGGGGACAGGCCACGGATGCCAGGCAGTGGGAGCGAGAGGGACAGTAAATCTGCCACATGCTAACGTTCTTGGGAGGGGGGGTGTTTGTCTGGGTGTTGAGTTCAAATATTAACAATGAGTGTGTTTACATGGATATGAACACTACCAGTTGTGATCATATTCGGGATATGATGTTTACATGAGCACACAGAAAACACAATATTCATATCCCGAATATATGACACATCATTTTAACACATTACGTGCCCACCACCACCACATCATGCGTTGTTAAGAGGTCATTTCACGTATTTCTATGAGATCAGGTTGCACCACCACTAAATGGGATAGGGGAGCAGTGGATGAAGCTCTGCAGCCTCTTTCATTACTAAAAGGACAAAACTCAGTTCCTTCATCGCTCCAGAAGTGAGATGCTTTCCCTGGCGCCATTGTTTGTATTTCTGTTACGTCACTTGGCTGAAGCCGCGCGCAACTACATCAACGTTGACTTCTCGTTGCACACAGTGAACAGTGGACTCTTAGCTGAAAGATCGCTGTTTGTTGGACCCATCCATCACCCCTCCCGCCCGCCTTGTGTGGGCTTCAGCCTTCTTTATACTTCCTCTTTCATGATTACGTGGATAACATCCAAAATCATTTCGTGGGATTTATACAAATTATGGCACATTCTTTTTTATAGGTATTGCTACGAATGCTGGATGAGACCAGCATTATTCATTTATAAAAAACACACTTAATCTTTCTCCAGAATTACAGACTCCACCTTTGAAGCAACCCCATACTGTAACGAATTACTGTAAATTTACGGTGGATTTTCAACGGTATCTTACAGTATTTCATAATAACTGTAACATACAGTTAAATGTTCATCCTCACATGTAAATTAACAGTCAATGCTGTAAATTAACAGTTAATGCCGTCAATTAACAATAATAGCAGACTACCGTAATTTAACAGCATGATACAGTATTTTTTGTGAAGAGGTGGATACACGCTTCTCTATACAAGTTGAGTGAATCACGATCCATCTACATCGTACTGTCTATTGTAGGTTAATGTGTCTGTAATGACGATAGAATATTTTTATTATTCAAACTGCTCATTGCCTAAAAGTTATTTTTGAGTGACAAGACTTGACCGACTGCTCCTGAACGTTACTTTGGACACAACAGCTTCAGTTCATCCTTCTGAGCGACAGCCATGTGGAGATCAACCGAGGAGCCAAGGTAACTTATCATCCGAAATTCTAATTCAAAGTCTCTAGTATTGTTTTGTCTTCATGATTATTGAATTGTTGACATCTCAGATAATGTTTCACTTGGTCTGTTTCATTATATTAGGTTGCTAATGTTGGTGGAGCTAACGTTAGCTCTGTGACGTTAGCTAGCTCAAGCTCAATTAGCCTTAGAAAGGTTAGCTAGCTAACAGCATAGCAAGTTAAGTTAACATAAATAAAGTGAATCACCAATTACAGTGTTAAGATGTAACGTTAGTAACCTAACTTGTGTTTACTTGTGCTCTTATTGAACTGTAGGACCGCAAACAGGACGATTATCAAAAGGGAGAGGAGAACAGAGATCACTGACGTGTTCAAGACGATGAACAGTTGAGGTAACGCTAACAGTAACGTTACCCGTGTGTGTTATTCCAGGAGCAACATTAACACCAGATCAAACTCATTTTAGTGTTGAACGTTAGTCCATTGTGGTCCATTGTCTTAGCTTTATTACTTCACCTAACGTAATCAGCTCATCACATAGTCTGTTCATTTAAACTGTATGCTATTCTTGTAGGCCTATTAGCTTTTTACAAAGACTTACATTGATGTTAACATGTGTGAGGCACAGGCAAACCCACAGCTGCACACCCAAAGCTTCTTTTGTTTATCCTGGATGTCATAGAACTTTCCAGAAGTTCAGAACATTGTGTTTCTAAAGTTTTTATTTTGTTTGTTTACAGTCACTCGTCATCAGAGATTGAGGAAACCAGCCAGACGCTGCAGTCAAGTCCTCTTTAAGGTGTTCTCTCTCCTTATTGTTTCATTCATGTGAGTTCATGCTGTTCAAATTAACTATAAATGTGTATAAGACTTGTTATCAAGCTAGACTGTGAAGCAGTTCTATTACACTGTTATTGATACAATTTTAATTCAATGTTATACTGTTGATGCTAATGAGTTCAGTTAAGCTGGTCATTAACGATTTTATTGGTTTATTAGTTTTTGTCACGGCTCCGCTGTGACCTCAGCTTGTCTCCCCTCTGTTGTCTGTCTGTCTGTGTGTGTGTGTGTGTGTGTGTGTGTGGCTTGAGTGCGGCTGCAATCATCCGGCACCTGGGCTCATCTCCTCACCTGACAACAATTACACCATCATCACCTTCAGCTTAAATACCCCTGCTTCCTGCAGTCTCATCGTCAGATTGTTCCTTCAACTCAGTGGTAGCTACACCTCGGCCCCTTTGAGTTTAAGTCTTCTCTTAGCGAAAGTTGGCCTTTTTGACGTTTTTAACTAACTTGTGTTTTCCCTCTGCCTCAGCAAGTCCCGTGCCACGCCGCCGCACACACCACCTTGCTGCTCCACCTGCATGCTTCACCTGCATGTTCCACCAGCTCCACAGACAAGCAAAATAAAACTCTTTTTTCACCTACTCTGCTGTCCCGGTGTCTGCGTTTGGGTCCAGGATAAACCGACCATAACAGTTTTCTTCTAAACATGCAGTACATTGTGAGTTTTGTGATGTAATACAAATGTCCCTTTATTATTTGAGAACATGTAATAAACTGCAACTATTATGTATTGAATGTCTATTGTTCTTTCAATTTTTGGGAATTAAATGCAAAAGTAGCGGGTTGTATTACCCTTTGTAAATAAACGGTAACATTCTGGCATATACCGTAAAATCACGGTAAAACCCAATTATCCTACTATCACGTACCGTAATCCAGTATACGGTATGATACAGTAAAAGTAAATTACGGTAGTGTACCGTAAAAAAACAGTAACTTACTGGCGTCCCTGCTGCCAGTAAGTTACTGTTAATTTACGGTGAAATAATTTAGAGTGACTACATGCCTGCATTTTGATTTGTGAAGGAGTACTTTAACTCAACTCAGTGGGAGCCTGGAGGCAGCTTTCACAGCAGCTGCAGTGGCCTTACTGCAGCCTGACTAAGGCATGACAACAGGCGCTGACAGCAGAGCAGGCGGGAAGACACAAAGGTGGCGACGATTTTCTCCATGTCAGGGTCTGACAGGACCGGTCCAGCTCTGCTGATATTCCATTTAGTTTAAAAAAACATTGTAGTCTCAACATGATGTTTCACAGTTATATTTAAGGATTGAAATAACTACATGTAAATATATCATCCTAATTATAGCAGTGATGATGATGATAAAGGATGGTGCACGTAATGATGAGAGTGACATTCAGCTTTTTGTTTATTTATTTCCTTTATTGAGAATGATGAGCGCCTCAGGTTTCAGCGATGACTGATGGCGAGAAGAGGTGTTGAAAGGAAAAGCCTGCAGGTTTCCACATGAGACCAGGTGGGTATATGTTGTCACAGCACGTTTGTCAAGTCAATCACAGTCCACTAGGACGGCTGTACCTGAAGCATGTGTGTGTGTGTGTGTGTGAGAGAGAGATGGAGGAGAGGAAACAGGGTAAATAACTATATCAGCATTTTAAAATTGATAGAAACATTTATTCCATGAATACATGAAAATAAAACCTAAGTACTGTTAAAGCTTCGTCACCCCAGCGTTTAAAACACTAAATATTTTATTTTTTAACGGAATCTCTCTCTGATTAGCGGATCTGCTCATAAACCCCAACACAAACCGTTCACATCAATTTCAACTCTGTTGGAAATTCATTCTTACTGTTCTTTGCCCAGAGTATACAGTCTTCACAACGTTGACCTTTGTGAAAATGGAAAGCCGCAGAGTCCAAAACAGAGGAAGCTTTTCTGCCACTTGATTTGTGTGAGTGAGTAGAACTGATGTTTGGGTTCATCACGCCCCATCTCTGCTCCCTCTTACCAGGGCTGGATTAACCTGTTAAATATAACAAGTTCATTAAATGCTAATTCATTGAAGTTTATTACAGGGCCCTTCCATAAGACAGGGCCTTAAAATCAGATGAAAAGGCACATAAACGCTTTTTTTGTTTTAATTTACATAAATCGCCTCACCAAATTTCCACAAACCAATTGACACAGTAAATGTATTTACCACAAATTAGTGGAACAGAAAGCTGATTCGGATAACTGGTTGACTGATGATCCGGAGTGGGAGTATTGTGTCACAACATCTGTGGAGAGTGACGAGCAGCTACTCTGGCCTTTACGCATGCTCGGCCCGAGTGTGTTTGATGCCAATGACTGCAGTGCCTCCAGGTCCAGCTCCTGCAGACAGGAAACAAACGAACAAACAACAAAACACTGAGCAGCGACAGATGAAAGATCCGTAATCGTGGTGAGAAATGGCCTCAGCGACGGCCCTACTAAGGGCCTCAGGCTGGATGTCAGCCCCTTCTCCTCCGATCGGGTGCAAACATTTTGTACGACTGCAGTTGTCTCAACCAGGGAGGCAGTTGTAGTTTCAATACTGCAAAGTCGACAAAGGAATGAGTGAAGGTGGGAGGCCATGCTGCCTCTCTGACGGGCATCTGCAGCATGATATCTGGAGCTGTGGCACAAAATAACAACCCTTTGCATATTATGCAGATAATAGATAGCAAGATCTGTGGGCTGGTGGCTCACCATTGGCCTTGTGTTGTTAGAATGCTTGCTGGTGCATGCCGCTCCGTTTATTGTTTGAACAGATGACAAAAGCTCAGACCAAAAAATGCATTTATCCATCTATTAAAGCCAGAATAAGTAACACTGAGAAAGGTGATGGCTGCTAGTTTACTTTTGTCTACAACAGGGCTAGGTTTATTAGCTGTGGTGCATCAATCACTTTTATATAACATTGCTCAGCTATAAGACAGGAATCAATGGTACAAATCACATGTTAAGTTATTATCCATTAGCAACCAAGCTGCCTAGCTTGCTGAGCCAGCATGTTTCTGGCATGCTAGCGTGTTAGCTGTTAGCTCTACAATTACTCTAGTTTGCAAACCAGCCCTGTGAAAAGTGTGGATGTGGATTAACTTTGTTGTGTTACCAGGCCTTTAGAGTGACATCATTTATATAGAATATGAGCATAAATAAACACCATATATCATTATCATTTTCTACTTTCCAGTGTTTGTTTGCCTATGAACGATCACCTACAGGTCTCCCCTATCTTTCATTTCACACTCCATCACTGTATAATCCTTTTTGTGTGTTTGGGAGGGACACAGAGATAGGTGTGGGTCAAAGAGAGGAAATGAAGAAGTGGATAAGATGAGAATTGGGAGTGGAAAAATAGATTGAAGGATTGCTGTTTTAATGGTTTTGACATATGTCTGAGTTTGGCCACTGGGGGTTCACTGTTCGACTGTCACCGAGGATGAGGCATCAGAAATAACTCAAAAGAATGAGTTCTGAAAAGGAGAAAATCCACCATGAAACAGAATTTACATGTGTTGTTTACTGATCATGTCATGTCTAAAACATTACAATCAAAATCAAATATATTAACAATATTAAATTTTGTTATGAACGTTTTAGATTCATCAAAGACAAAACTGGTTTATTGTTGTACAATATTGGTATATATTCAGTAGTATACTTTACAGATAATACAAATGGATTAAATGATTATAACAAAGTTCAAAGAACTGAATATAATGTAGCAAGTAATCACAGAAGAGAGGGAATGTGCTCACTGTCACAGGAGTTCAGGATCAGGACCCAATACCAACCACAAGACACAGAATCCGGTACAAAACAGACTTTATTTCTACCGGACAGATGGCAGGAATAGCTGTGTGGTACCCGTGGTCCGACACAGGATGGCAGGCCAGATCGACGGTGTGATTTCCGGTGGATCGACACCAGAGGGCAGGCAGGTCGACGGTGTGATTCCCGTGGATCGACACCGGAGGGCAGGCAGATAGACAGTGCGATTTGCCGTGGATCAACACCGGAGGGCAGGCAGATCGAAGGTGTGATTTCCCATGGATCGACACCGGAAGGCAGACACACTAGCAGGCACTATAACCCGGAGCAGAGAGGAGAGAGATCAGAACCAGGAATCGTCAAAAGGGAAACAGATGGAAGTAACGGAATACTGGGGTAGAAGACGGTAAGGACTGACAACCCAGGACTGCAGGACATGGGTTGATATACTGCCAAGATGTGATTAGTGGAACCCGGGTCTGGTGTGTCAGCTTGCAGAAGATGATCAGCTGATTGTCTACAGCTGTGCCCCAATCAGGGGTGTGGCCATGGGAGGTGTCTGGAGGTAGACAGATGAAAACACAGACACGTGGCACACAATAACAGACAGGGAAATGACAGAACACATGAGGAGAGGAGGTCAGGGGAAACAGAGGAACACACAATGAGTCAGACAGGGATCCTGACCGTACCCCTGTCAAGAGTGTTTGATTTGTGACACATGAAATTTCGGGTGGATCCTCATGAATGAGGAAAGTTTCAGACGGACCGAGGAGGAGTTGATAATGGCCCGGATCTCAAACGGGCCAATGAACCAGGGGGACATCTTACGGGATTCAGTCCTTAAAGGGATATCCTTGGTGGTGAGCCAGACCTTTTAACAGACTTGGTACTGCAGAGCAGGGGTGCGGTGGCGATCCGCCAGGCGTTAATTTTGTTCTGCGGTACGGAGAAGAGCGGACCAGGTCACCTTTCACACACTCCTACAGCGGTGGAGGTGGAGCTGAACTGAGGGAATGGCTATCTCCGCCTCCTGGGCCGGGAACAGAGGCGGCTGGTATCCCAGGGAGACGAGGTATAGGAGTTGTGAGCATATTCCACCCAGGACAGATGAGTGCTCCAGGTGGAAGGGTTCAATGCTGCCATGCATCGGAGGGAGGCCTCAAGCTCCTGGTTGAGTCTCTCTGTCTGCCCGTTAGATTGGGGGAGGAAGCCGGAGGACAGACCGATAGTCGTGCCGAGGGCCCGAACAAAGGCTCTCCAGACCTGGGATATGAACTGCGGTCTGAAACGATGTCCACTGGAATCCCATGTAAATGGAACACCTGGTTGACCATAATGTCAGCGGTCTCCAGAGCTGAGGGAAGCTTGGGCAGCGCGATAAAGTGAGCCGCCTTGGAGAAGCAGTCGACCACCGTAACGATGACCGTGTTCCCTTGAGAAGGCGGCAGACCTGTGACAAAGTCGAGGGCGATATGGGACGATATGGCATAGGAAGGGGTTGCAGCAAGCCGACGGGAGGTTGGTGTGAAGTCTCACTTCGGGCACAGGTTGAGCAGGCGAGGAAAAATGCTCTTGTGTCCGCTTCCAGCGACTTCCACCAAAAGGTCCTCCGAAGCAGGGTAATGGTTTGTCTGATGCCAGGGTGACAGGAGAACCGGGAGGTATGCGCTCACTGGAGAACCTGGGAGCGTGCGGACAGGGGAACAAAGAGGCAGCCGGGGAGGGCGCCTCCGGGGTCTGGCTGAGTCCGGCGAGCATCCCGCACCACTTATTCGATCTCCCAGGTAAGAGAGGCTGCCACACAGGTTGCAGGGAGGATGTTAAAAGAACTGGAGGAGTGACCCTCGGGAGAGAACTGGCAAGAGAGAGCGTCGGGTTTGGTATTCTTGTGGCCTGGACGGTAAGAGATGGAAAAGTCGAACCACCCGAAGAACAGTGCCCACCGAGCCTGGTGAGAGTTTAATCTCTTGGTGGTCCGAATGTACTCCAGGTTCTTATGGTTGGATGAATGGATGAACGGCCCCCTCTAGCCAGTGTCTCCATTCCTCGAGAGCCAGTTTGATTGCCAACAATTCTCGGTTTCCAACGTCATAATTTCTTTCTGCCAGGGTCAACCGGCGGGAATAGTAAGCGCAGGGATGGAGCTCAGAGTCAGAGTCAGAGCGTTGTGACAGGATGGCCCCCACGCCTGTGTCAGAGGCATCTACCTCGACAAAGAACTGTCAGGTGTCGTCGGCTGAGTCAGGATGGGGTCTGAGGAGAACCGCTCCTTGAGGAGTTGGAACACCTGGCCGGCTTCTGGAGTCCATACAAACATGGTCTTGGAGGAAGTGAGTTTAGTGAGGGGGGCTGCTACCTTGCTGTACTTCTGGATGAATCTGCAGTGGAAGTTGGCAAACCCAAGGAATTGTTGGAGCTGTTTCCGAGAAGAGGGGGTCGGCTATCCAGTCACAGCCTTGATCTTTTCCGGATCCGTCCTAACTTGACCCCTCTCGATGATGAACCCCAGGAACTGAACTGAGGTCACATGGAACTCGCATTTTTCAGCCTTCGGGAACAGTTTGTTTTCCAGTAGGCGCTGGAAGACCATCCGGACATGGCGCTGATGCTGAAGGTCCACTGAATAGATGAGGATGTCATCTAAGTAAACAAACACAATGGTTCAGAAAGTCCCGGAGTATGTAATTTCCACCTCCGAGGTGAAAGAGGGAGACGGACTTGGAGCTCGAGGACGCGTCCGCTCGACCTGAAAGGCTGATGCCGGAGCACGGGAGCGAAAGCTGGAAGAGGATGACATCACGGGCGATGCCCCTTGGGATCTGTATGTCCTCTCAAGTTGCCTCTCCCGCATCCGATTATCCAGCCCGATCGTGAGCTCGATCAGCTCATCCAATGAACCGACCTTATCACAGGTGGCCAGTTCTTCCTTCATGGCTTCCTATAGTCCATGAAGGAATACTCCCCTGAGCGCTGTCTCTCCCCACCCGGACCCGGCGGCGAGAATACGGAAATCCACTGAGTGTTCCGCTACATTCGCTTGGCCCTGTCTTAGGCGGAGAAGGTGCTGAGCCGCATCATCGGAGTCCACGGGGTGGTCAAAAACCCTCCTCAGATCCTCCACATAAAGCACGGTATTAGGCCGATCAATACTCAATGTACTCGTGGCCCAGTCCAAAGCCCTTCCCCGCAGTAATCCGACCACATCGGAAACCTTGGATCTGTCCGGGGCAAAAGTCTGAGGCTGACGGTCAAATACCTGTCGGCATTGAAACAGGAAGCCCCGGCACTTCCCCAGCGTTCTGTCATAGGGATCCGGAGACGGCACGGGGGTTTCCCGGAGCGGCAGGGCGAGGACTGGAGTGGATGGTGCGGGTGCTGGAGCCGGTGGAGACTTGACTGTCCGAGCTAGTTCCTGCACGATGCAGCCAATCTGGGAAACCTCAGATGCGATGGATCTCTATGATTTAATCATTTCTTGGAGCATCTGCTGGTGTTGCTCCAGCAGAGTGCTATGACCGGCCAGCGTACCTGTGTTAGCTGGATCCGTAACTGGTCAGTCCATTCTTTCACAGGAGTTCAGGATCAGGACCCAATAGCAACCACAAGACACAGAATCCGGTACAAAACAAACTTTATTTCTACCGGACAGATGGCAGGAATAGCTGTGTGGTAGATCAGGGGAGGTCCGGGGGAAGACAGAGGTAAACACACAATGGGTCAGACAGGGATCCTGACACTCAGCTATTCACATGACGAATAGTTATACCAAGCTTGTTGAGTTGCAAGCTGTTAAAGGACAGGCATATATACACACCAGAGTCATGATGAGGAAACAACACAAAATGTGAAATACTGTGATATTTTGCATTCAAACTATTGATACCCACAGTAATACACATTAACAATTGCACTACTTTATTAGAAATATATAAATGACGTATAAGTGTGGTTAATTAATAGTAAATAAGTAAATAACTTTTTCTATACAGTGCAGCCAAACACTAGGCTAAAACTTAAAGTTTAGACCTCACCCTAACCCTATACATAGGGCTACTATTAAAACGCAGCCACTTGGAGAGCGCCGTGGAGCTCAATCCTGACAATTGTCCAGTTTGCGTTTTGCAGGTTGGCTTTTCACAACAGGTCGGGTGTTCACAGGTGTTAAAACAGCCTGACCCGTGCATCACTGCAGCACACTATGTAGATAAATACTGTATATTATTCTACGCGCAGGCAGAAGACCAACTACTGCAATCCTGTCCGAGGTAAATTTGTATACAGCATAAGCTACTATTTTTTTATTGATTTTTCTTTCTTTTAAATCCTCCATTTCCCAGGTATGCGGTGTGTTGTATTTTCTGGGGCTTATATTGTGAATGGTAAGAATGGAAGGAGTGGATCTATGCGCTGGCTTTGTCAATGTTGAAATGAGGAATCAAGTTTGCCATCTTCGGACCAAAGATCCTCCATGTTGTTGTACCATAGTGTGCGCACAACGTAATCTTATTGATGCCTTCACTCGCGGTGCGAAATCAAAAAAAATTGTGGTCGCTTTTTAGCAGCCTAATATTCGGGTACTGTGTAAAAGTACTCGTCAAAAACACAAAAATAATATATTGATATATGATATATATTGAAACATTGGCATGAGATCCAGTGAGTTACCGTAGCTCTTTTCTAACGGACTGAGCTTATCCATGCCAAACACATAATTATTATGGGATGTGCTCTTACACTGTGTTCACCCTGGAAAAATAGAAAGAATGTAGATTTTTTTGTAATTTTAGTTAGCCTACTTTAATAGCAGTTTTCACAAATAATAATATTGCAAACATGTGCATGCCTAGACATTGAGTAAGATCAGACTGAACAAACGTATGCATGCTGTTTCTAAGCAACAAAAATCAGGTACTACAACATTTTTTTTTTTTTTAGTGCCTTGCTCATGGGTACCTTTGGCAGAACTCATTCAACCCAGCAAATGGTATAGCACATCCTTAGTCTTCCGACTACTCAAAGTGCTTTAACACTACATGTCATCATTTACCCATTCATACACTGATGAGCTACCATGCAAGGTGCCACCCATCAGGACTCTAACATTCACACCACATAGGCACAGCTACGGGAGCAATTTGGGTCTTTAAAACCTCTTTAGGACTGGCCCTATTTTTAGGCCTCTGGTCGAAAATTGCATACCCATACTAAAGAGAGTGTATTTCTGCAACTACAAGGTCTATTTTAATAATTTTTTGATTGTATAATACAGGTAACACTTGGAAGATGTGCTGATATGTGTAAATATTGTGTATATGTTACTGGTTAATAACATATTTTCACATATGGCACAGCTCAAATTGAAAAAGTTGCAGTTTCGCCTGAAAAAAAGCACTTGTGTCTAAAATATTACTTGAAATAAGGCCTAAAAATGTTAATGGCATAGCCAAAGTCATAGCACAACAGGTTTTACAGTCTCTAAACTGATTTGACTTTGATTGAGTAAAGCAGGCCAGCATAAAAAAAAAGCATAAACCAAGCAAAGGCATGCAAAATTCTCATTTTTGGAAGCAGCAGTTGCATTGCCGTATTCTAATTGTATATACTATATAACTAAATATTAACTATATATTCACTTTTCTTATCACTGAGTGTTCAATAATCCTAATAAATCAGTTTGATACCATTTTGAATAATTTTGAGCAGTTATGATGTGTCATATCTGTCATTCATAACAATAACTGGCTCATAATGTGTGTCTATGTGACCCTGGTAAGGCCTGTGATCGGCCGATTTACAAGTGTGAGACCATTTTAGATGTGGGATAGTCCAACGGGAGCCATGCGGGGGTGTTTGAGAATCTCCGTTTCTCTTTACTGACTAAAAATCGCAAAATGCAGGGCAAACCCCCCTCTCTACATGGATTGCTCCACCCCACAGAATCGTCTGCCATTTTGTCATTCATTCCGCCAGCGCATTGATCTCACTCACAGGCATGCAGCACAACATGGAGGAAAGAGCTGCTCCGAAATCCGCTGGAATAAATCCGTTTTTCATCGCCAAAACCGTCAAAACGTAAGTTTTTTTACCCAATTATTTTTCTCGTGACCTGTGGCTGATGTTGGCATGCATACCCATAACTTTTGAGCGGTTTGAAAGAGAGTAATTTGGACGCCGCTGTGCGTTTCCGGATCGAATCACGAGCCTGCTAGATGTGCTCATCCGCCATGTGCGATCCGTGCTTCGTGATGAGAGATCATCCAAAGAGCACAGTTAGTCGATTTTTGGCCAAATTTGTGGCAAATCTTCTAGATATCTTCCAGATATGATCTTAGTTCATGTATAATTGTGTTTTGCAGTGTGTAAAATGGCTCCCATGGTTGTTTCGCCCAGAATCTCTTTGTTACACAGGATTTTTTTATTTATTGTTTTATTATTTTATTCCTTTCGCAAAAGTGAATTGTACACATGTACACCACCCCCCCGCCCCCCTCTAGCCCCCTTTAAAGGGGGCTCTCGTCCTTAATAGGTTGTGTCTTGCTCAAGGACACATCAACATGGACTAGCGGAGCCGGGGATCGAACCGCCAATCCTTTGATTGAAGGACGACCCTGCTCTACTACTGAGCCACAGAGTGCTGCTGAACAATTCAAATGTCTTTGCCTCAAACACCCACTCACCTGCTGGTTTGCCTATTGATGAATCCAGTTATTGCCTGTCTAAACTGGAGTTTCTGCTGGGCTCCCTCATGATAAGGGAACTAATATGTTGTAATGAGCGCGAGCACCAGGGCGACAGAATCAAATTTTCACTTTGGTCCCAGGCAGAACTTAATTTGGATCCCAGGCTAAAATGTGTTAAAGAGCCCCTGTGTACATTCAGAAATAAGAAGCTTACTCCTGACTTTTAAAACACTACATTTATGAACAGACATGCCAGGCTTGCTTTCAAATTGCACTTAAGGTGATAATAAGCTGATTATATTATTGTTACCACGTGTTTAATATGAAATGGATCTTGACATACATGCAGAATCAAAAAGGCTCTTTTATCAGTCTCCATTCTTTTAATTTTTTTTTACACAATTGTACATCAGCACGGTTGGTGTGGCAGAGCAAACAGTGTGCGGGATTGGAAGGCAGATGAGCAGAAAGCTAAAAATATGCCCAAATTTGAAGTGTGTTGACACAGACAGAGATGAAATGTCAGAATCAGGAGAGAAATAACCAGAGCAAAGAGACAGACATTGAGGACCAACAGAATAAAGAAAAGGGGATGATGGGAAGGTGTACTGGTGAAGTAAAAACAAAAATCACTCACTGAGCGATATCATGACTTGACTAGAAATGTTTCTAACTAGATCATGATTGAAAACTGAAATTATATGGATGAAAAATTTAAACATTTGTAGTACAGTTGCTTTATCCCAAATAAATGAAAAACATTTCAGATATGGGTCCAAAAGGTAAATTTAATAATTTTGGAAAACCCATAGATAACTAGAAAGATGGTGCAGGAGCTTTGAACAGTTTTTTTCAAATCATTTGTTTTAGATCTTGGAAGACATAATCGACTCTTTCTTATGGAAGACTGTCAGTTAGATAACTCAGAGTGGGATTTTTTTCTGTTACCCATTCAGATGAAATGTGAGTCAATTTCCCATCATCCTTCGTCATAGGGATACAATTATTAAAGGAGAAATAAATTATGTTTCTATGGGTTTTCCCTGCAGAGCCTTTCATTTTGAAAAGGCCACAACAGACCTCATCGTTCTCCAGTTTTATAAAGTAATTCATTTTCTTTACTATTCAGGCCAACCCGTATCAAATGCTATTGTAGCGTCTGCTGGAAAGTACTACAACGATCTTGATTACTTTATATAAGAACAACAAAAAGCCAGATCCATAAAGAAATGTTTTTATCCAGTTTGGTAAGTTAGAACTTTATTGGCCTGAAGAGCCCTGACATCACCCCCATCCAACACCTCTGTGATGAACTGGAATACCAGAAATGAATTGTCGTTTTAATTCACTTCCGGTTGTATTAGCCGTGTTGTTCTTACTTTGCTTGACTTTGCCCTGAGATTATTACTCTCCCCAGTAATGAGTAGTGTTCGGGATTACAATTTCCAAAACAGTAATTAGGGCCCGAGCACCGACATAGACTTGCTATCTCATAATAATGATACTATCTCGAAATTTCGACTTACTATCTCGAAATTTCGATTTACTATCTCATAATTTCGATTTACTATCTCATAATTTCGACTTACTATCTCATAATTTCGATTTACTATCTCATAATTTCGATTTACTATCTCATAATAATGAGATACTATCATAATTTCGACTTACTATCTCATAATTTTGACTTGCTATCATAATAATGAGATACTATCTCAGGCGTAGCAGAGCAGAGAAATTCTTGGTTTTGTATGCCTCTAGCCATATCATTTTTCTCGAGAAGCCATCTATGCAACCACTGATACATATTCCATAAGGCTTTAATTTGCCATACCCATCTGTATGCCATACATAGTTTGGCCCACGGCTGACATTCATACGCCGTCTTAAGCGGTTGCGGGCCCGCAGATCTACCCCATTCCCGTCCATTTGGGGTGACCGTGGCTCACTGGGTTAAGAGGGTTGTCTGGGAGCCGGAAGGTCAACGGTTCGATCCTCGACTGGGAAGTGTCACGTGTCGAAGTGTACCTGAGCAATACACTGAACCCCAGGCTCCCCGGGCGCCTGTCATTGTCAGCCCACTGCTCCCTATATACAGGGATGGGTCAAATGCAGAGACAAATTTCCCCCTTAAAGGGATCAATATAGTATAAAAAAAAATAAAAAAATCTGTCGCATCAATTGACGCACAGTTTCTCTGTCGGTAATTATAAGTTTGATATAATGTGATTCCTCCAAAACGACCAAAATTTCACAATTTGTGAATCCACGTCGAAAGTAGGCTTCAATTATGGTATCCATTTTCAGGAAGTCAGCCATTTTGAATTTTATGATGTTTCAAGGCATCATACTTTAACGAAGTCCTCCAAGAGATTTAACCCGATTGACTTGAGATTCAATCAGTATCATCTTGAGACCTTGGCAGTGAAAAGTTACTCAAAGATCAAAAAGTTATCAAACTATGTATCTGTGGCGTGGCGTCAAAAAAACACCATTCGCCGCGAAACAGGAAGTTGTTGTAACTCGGCCGTACATTGTCTAATCTGCTCCAAATTTCTCATACGTCATAACATCCTGACCCGGAACACATCTATATGACAATTTAGAATCATAGTAATAGCGCCACCCAGTGGCAACCGGAGGTTGTAAGTTTTGTACTTTGACATCCTGCTCCTCGCAGATTAATCAGATCCCTCTAAAATGTAGAAAATCCTTAAGACCTTGATAATGCTTCATTGTGAAGATTGTAAGAAGTTGTTGAAGGGCGGCGACGTGGTGGCTCGGCGAATGTCGATCCTTCGCCATGAAGAAATAAACTGATGTAACTTGACTCCACATCATCAGATCTTTACCAGATTTCACATGTTTGATTAGACTCCAGTCCTGAAGACATCTGCAGGCCAATTCATAGTGCCACCTATTGGTAACAGTAAGTTAAAGTCTTTATACTTTGGCTTGTTTCTCTTAGTAGGTAAATCAGATCAACATCAAGTTAGTTCCACACAAATGTAAGAAGTTCATAATGCCAGTTCATGAAGTTTTTGAAGTTTCATCCAACGCCGTTGCTGTGACGATGCAGTCTTCGCCGTGAAAAATGAAGGTAATTTTGAGAGGCTAAAAATGCTCGAAACATAAGCAAACTTGGCACACAGATTTAAAGCCCAAAATGTAGTTATATAATATGATTTTATTCGTTCAGAGTGGCAAATTGGCTCAATAGCGCCCCCTACAAAATTTTGACGAAGCAGCCATCGCAGTATGTTTCACATAAATGTATACAATTTGGGAGGCTCATAAATCATATTTGGACTTAAAAAAAAGTCTGAGGGCTCCATGCTCTAAACCCAACCGGAAGTCAGCCATTTTGAATTTTGTATGAATTTCTAGTGTCGTTTTTTGCAGGCGCTTTACTTTAACGAACTCCTCCTAGGGAATTAATCAGATCAGCTTAGAATTTGGTCAGAACAATCTAAAGACATCTGTGATTAAAAGTTGCTAAAAACTTGAGGTTTCATCGAACAATATGGACGTGGTCTGGCGACCATTTTACATGGTTCGCCAGCATACATCAAGCTGTTGTAACCCGACTGTACTTTTTCAAAACTGTTCCAAACTTCTGTATGCCAATAATAACTCATAGCACCACCTACTGGCAACCATGGCCGTAAGCAGGATTCTATAATTACAGCGGTCCAAACACTGAACTTATTAAAGATTAGTGGGCACACCACCAGAAAATAAGACTCTTCTGATCTAAATATGTGCAAAGTGAGATGTTTTGAGAATGTTCTGCCATTTTTCCTTGACTGTTCCCGCTTTGAGTCCCTCAGCAATGATTGTCAGAGCTACCTGCACAAACAAACAGTCGGTTTGGAGACCTGCATTTACTTTGACAGTCTGTTATGTTACACTAAAGCGCATTCACAAACAATCGTCTTTTTGTCAATCTTTACAGGCTTGCATTTATGATTGTATTCGGAGATACACTCAAAACAATCAAGTCTTAAGACCTGGCAAAATGACCTGGCTACGCCGCTGGTACCACAGGAAATACCGTCTAACTTGTGCATGCAGTGTCTGATGGTCACAGAACTGAATGGCCACATCAACCAGAAACCTGCCAGTACCCTCGACATGCGTGAAGATGCGAGGGCCCGATCAATGCTGCTTGCAGCTTTAATTATGTTATTAATCCAACTAACATTGTATTACTCTGCTCCCAGCACCCTATCTGTTTTTTTTTGCATGGTAAGCTTATGTTATAATGACATGAACACACAGCAGGTCAGTATGCATCTTTGCATTGTGTCAAGCTTTGGTGAACTTTGGGCCTTGGGCGCATGTGTGACCGTGTCCAAGGGGAGAAGAGACACAGACCCGGTTCTACAAAGGGGCAAAAGCATGCATTGCACCCTCAGTTTATTATTTTGCATCCTCAGTTGAAATTTGAGTAATAAATGCCAATCACAAGGTGGTAGGTGCACAGACTGTGTGGGTGTCTCCACCTTCTATTTAGGTTCATGTGTGTGCATATAAGTTATGAGAGAGCATCTGCATGATGCATCTTCCTATCAAAATCTGCACCAATGGATCCCTTTTATCTGTAAATGTTTAAGGGTCTGTATCAGTTAAATTTTCATAAAAAAATGGAAACCTTAATAAAATGTTCTAAGTTTTGTATAATTTGTGTCGTCAGATCAATCAACTGAGATTTTGAAGTTGTTTAGGTCAAAGAATTATTTTTTAAAATGTCAAGGAAATTTAATTTCTATTTGTGTGTGCTGCCTGAGAGGGTGGGTCAAAGCGTCCGACTCCACTTACATCTGATCGCTATTTGATCCTGCATATTTATGCATTTCCTGTAAAAACAGTACGCTAGGGCGGGACTTGGTCGTGGATGCTGATTGGCATCCGTGAGTCAGGAGTTAATGCTACAAATATCTTGAGTGAACTGTATGAACTTGGTTTCTAAGCTAGTTAAAAGAAAATGAAAAGCCCAATTGAGGGTTTTAAACCAGCAACCTCTCAGTCAACCATTTATTTTGCTAGATGGCTGGGTGAACTTCTCGTTAAGGCATGCAGGAGTCAGGAATACAGAAAAGGGCTCTGCTGCATGGTTTCTGGTTATGTTAGCCACATCAGCATATAGTCTAAAGACAGTGGAGATGGTTATGGATTTCAGGAAGAACGTAGCCTTACCTGCCCCTATCTCCCTGTGTGACTCCCCCGTCGACACTGTGGAGTCCTTCCGCTTCCTGGGCTCCATCATAACCCAGGACCTCAAGTGGGAGCTGAACATCAGCTCCATCACCAAGAAGGCTCAGCAGAGGATGTACTTCCTGAGGCAGCTGAAGAAATTGATGGTGCACTTCTACACAGCCATCGTTGAGTCCATCCTCTGCTCCTCCATCACAGTCTGGTACGCTGCAGCCACAGCCAAGTTCAGACTGCAGCGCATCATTCGCTCTGCTGAGAGGGTGATTGGCTGCAATCTGCCGTCCCTCCAGGACTTGTTCGCTTCAAGGACCCTGAATCGAGCAAGAAGGATTGTAGCCGACCGCTCTCACCCTGGACATGAACTGTTCGTGCCCCTTCCATCTGGTAGGCTGTCCATTAGGACCAAGACCTCACGCCACATGAACAGTTATTTTCCGTCTGCAGTTGGGTTCATCAACAGAGCCCGGGACCCCCACTGACTCTGACACTCCCCTGCACATCCCCTCATATTTAAATACACTTTACACTTTTACATTGCACTTGTTGAAAGTACTGTTATCTGTTTGTCTGTGCACTATATTTTATATTTTATTGTAAATTTTAATTTTTGCACTGTGTTGATCGTTTAATGTTACGCACTATCCACCAGGTCAAATACCTTGTATGTGCTAATAAACGGTTCTGATTCTGATTGCCTGACTCTTAACTACTCGTGACCTGACAGAAAGAGAGCATAAGTAGTGAGGATAAGTGAGAGTTAATAAAATTAACTGCAGGCTGCAGCATAGATAAACAAATACTTGTACCAAACATATGCTAATTCAGTTGAAGTAATCTCGTTCTGTATTTCCACCCTATGCCAAAAATGGACATCTTTTGATTAACTGCTGGATAAGGTCTGACATTTAAAAAATATATATATGGCAAAGCATTTTAAAAGGGATTTAGAGGTTCAGTAAATCTCCTTAACTTCTCATGACACAGCACTGGTCTTTACATTGCTGTCTGACCAAAATTGTTGTCAGATTTGTGTCCACTTGATAAACTTCTGGTTTCTCCCCTGCATACATTTAAGATATACCAAGAATAAAGTTGCAAAAGACAAAATGGGGAAGTAAATATTGTTGTCTCAATCTTTTGGACGTAGACTTGCTTGCTATACAAAATGGAAATCATATGGAAATAGAGATGACAAGTAATATATGCTACTGCATGTTTCATTACATTACATTACATTACAGTCATTTAGCAGACGCTTTTATCCAAAGCGACTTACAATAAGTGTATTCAACATCGGTTTTCGAGAGAACAGAGAACCAGAAGTAATAAGTGCATGTCCCTACCTCAAACAAGCATCTAAGAGCATAAACCAGAGCCAACGTACAGTGCAGAAACAAAGCAATGCAATAAGTGCCACAAGCTAATATAAAAACAATAAGTGCAATAAGCTAGTATAAATACAGTAGATGCTAGGTAAGTGCTAAGCGGAAGGGTAGGCCTTCTTGACTACACCACTGCAATTCAAGATCAGAGGAAGAACATATTACTCACCAAAAGGAAAGCTGGACTTCGTCATTAGTTCTTGCAGTTCTAAAATCAAGAGCAATGATCAGCAAACCTTAACTTTAGCATCAATAACTCACTATGAAAATCTTTCACACCTTTATGATAGGAGATATGTTAATGCAGATTCATTGTTTATTGAGAGTAACATGGAAAAGTGATACTTTTTAAGGTTTTGCTGTCCTAAGCTGAAAGCTGTATAATAATGTATAATGTATGTATAATATATGCCCCAGTCCTGACTTCTCTTGTGCTGTGGTGTGAAAAACAACTAATTCAAAGGATGGCACTCACCTTGTTTATCCATACAAGCAAAACAGATCCAAGTATCCAGAACAAGTAACTCCATAATCAAGCTATCAGTGGAAAGTGCTGAGTTGTTATTATTTTGTCAGCGTTCATTATATTTTTTATTAAGGTATAATAAGTTGGCTCCACAGATTGTGTGCATGGTTTCCTTTGAAGAGTCAGCTGTATAAGCCCTTGTTGTACCTTTACTTTGTCTCCCCAATCCAAAGTGAACAAAGACACAATCTGTCTATCCATTCCTTTAGTCCAGGGCAAGACAATTCAAACAGCCATGGTATTCTGTATAAATACATCCATCCCCTATGATCCCTCAAGATCTAGGGCACCCACTGACCTTTCAGGTAATACCAATATCAGATCAGATTTTTAGCGAATCTCATGGGCACATTTCAATGGAACATATTGACAGATGACTAACCCTTTCTATTTCAGACAATTAAAAAGCTTTCCATCAGCACCATCCTGTAAACAAGATGTCCTCCTGAACACAATATATCTCATAGTTTATACATATTGTCAAATGATGTGCTGGGCACATAACTGTAATTACATAAATTACCTCTAAGAAAAGCAAAAGAATGATGTTTACTTAACTAGATATTGGCTTATTGCAGATATATTGGTATTGTTTTTTTTTTAACTTAGAAAAATGGCGGTACAGGAATACTGAGGTCATTTAGAAACTGTGTCACCATTACCAAGTTGTTGTTTTTTTAAGTCAATAATTCAAGGATTCAAGGATCATTTATTGTCATTATGCAACACAGAGATGCACAAAAGAATGGGGTTGTAGCCCATTTGCAACACAAGAAAAACATGACAAACAGAAAAGAAAAATCATAGTGCATTCTTCTTCTATCTTTATTACTCGACTTCTCTTAAATGAGAGAGTAGTATTAAATTAATTTTAAATCTTCAATTTGTATTAAATTTAACAAAGATTTCCCTATATAATTGTTGGAAAAACTTAAATAATGTTTTTGTTTAGCCACTGTAATCTAGGCAGCTGGTTCCATAACGCCTGTGTCCTTGTGTGAAGCAATCTTCACACAAGCTTTCTCAGCTGTGTTCTTCATTAAGTGTCTTAGTTGTCTTTGTTAATGGCTATCTCTGTTTGTTTACTTGTGACCGGACGTCAAGGGTTGATAGTAAATCTGTTGTGTTCACGTCAGTATATACGTAGGCTGATTTGCAACCATGACGTCTTCCGAGATTAGGATAAGATGACCCTTGACAGAACAAATGATCAAAGAAACGGGTCCAAAATTGTGGCAAATCTTCCAGATATGATCTTAGTTCATGTATAATTGTGTTTTGCAGTGTGTAAAATGGCTCCCATGGTTGTTTCGCCCAGAATCTCTTTGTTACACAGGTATTTTTTATTTATTTATTTATTATTTTATTCCTTTCGCAAAAGTGAATTGTACACCACCCCCCCGCCCCCCTCTAGCCCCCTTTAAAGGGGGCTCTCGTGTGATTTTTACATCGGTGTCGAGTAAATTTTTCTAACAATAATCAATGGTACTTTTCAAACAAAGTCTCACTTTATAATGTGACTTGGATCCTAGGTTAACCAAATGTGTTAAAACTTTACAGTCCAGTGAATAAAATCAGTGCACAGATTAGTTTTGTTGCATACATAACTGTTGTGGAGGTGATTCAGAGGTGATTCTTAGTTAAGCTAGCATGCTAACTGATATCAATGCAAGGGCATTGATATCTTAAAAACATGAATGTGAAGTAGGTAAAAAAAATGTTTTTGTTGTTACTCAGTTCATGATTTAAAAGAGAAACACAATATGTTAAATAGTCATAATTCATGTTTAAATAGCTACAAATAATTCCTAGTTGGTTAAAGAAGGATACAATTCTCCACGTGAGAATTGCTGTGTATTATTTTGAGAATCTGGATGTGATATTCATTACGGCCATAACAAAGATTGGAATTTCATGATTGTAATTGCCTTGTTTTATACAGGCTAGGTTTTTGAGGTTCCCTGGATAACTTTGATCCTGGATATTGAACTCGGGCGAGGGAGATGGTGAGCCACCACTGAACCCTATGGAACTGGAACTTGAACTGACTGAAAGGAAACAAGGAAGGAACATAAAGGAAAAAAACTGAAGGAACACTGAAACATTCAGAGACACTTTTACCATTTCAACGGAAATGTGTTGATTAATCTGTTGACGAGAGCATTGTCAATGTTGTACAAGATGTCAATTTAAAATATTTGTAATATATTTTATGAAGTCAAACCATTCTGTGGCTCCAGCTCCTTTGTGTCTCTATTTCTCTATTCTTCTCTGTTAACCTCTCCCTATAAACCTAGACCCTGGTACAACAATGTATTTGCGTATCCTGCGGACTCCAAGCAAGTTACATACAGAAATAACATTTGAATCATATTTACAACGCAGCCGTGTTCAATCACCCGGCAGCTGGCATCCAGGGAAATGGGCGGCACCCGAGAGGACACTGAGGGGGGGCAGAGGGAGAGCACAAAACACGGCATGTAACAGGTACTTACCCCCAATATGATGAAGTGCTTTGAGAAATTGGTTCTCCAGCACCTCAAAGACAACATCCCTGCCAGACTCGATCATCAACAGTTTGCATACAGAGGATGCTGTCTCCCTCCACTCAGGACTCACATATTATAAAAACAATACCTACATCAGAATGTTGTTTGTTGATTTCAGATGATCCTTCGACACAATCTAGACTTAGTACTCCGGGGCTGAGAACTACACTCTTTATCTGGACATCGGACTTCCTCACAAACAAACCCCAGGCAGTAAGGATTGGTGTTCATCAGTGGTGGAAGGACAGGGGAGAAACTAACCCACTGTGTCATGTTATTTTACACTAGTTAGCTACTTATCTCTACTCTCTTTAATTAAAAAAATGGACTAGTGGAGCCAGGTATCGAACCCCCGTTCCTTTGACTGAAGGAAAACCAGCTCCACCACTGAGCCACAGTAGCCTACTTGCTCAACTTCCTCCAGGAAAACACTCATTATCAAATATATTATGAAAAATATTTGTGTTGTTTTCTTGAAGATCACAAACACCACATTTTCTCATTAGAAGTGCAACAGATCACAAAACTCACAATTTAGATGATATCGTGGTTTGGAGTCGCGGATTGGATTGGCAGAAAAAAAAGAAGTATACATTTTAGACATGTCCTGGTTTTTACAGATCATTTTTGTTGTTTTGTATTGTCATAGCAGCTGGTATATAAGGCTTCAAACTATTTTCCTAAATGTCTCAAAAAATAATTTCAACCGCTCTGAAGTTAGTGTAAACTGTCAAAAATTGTAAATGGTATTATTTTACTTTATTATAAATAAAAATATAAAAATATAGAATAAATCAAAAATAGTGGTTTCATAAAAATACAATTCAAATGATTTGGAAATCAAATATTTTATTTCTATCGATAAAATATCGGCATTAGTAGTTTTAACCATGTATTATTAGCTAATTAGAGTTAGTGTTGGCAGTTCAACTGATCATAATTATGTCTCTAATATCAAGCTTACATTTGAACACATGAAAATGTTATAATTTACCTTTGCCCTGTACTAAAATGTATATCATGCATCTATGTACAATAAAGTAACTCAACTGAACCTCCATGCATTAGCTGTTAGCCCCAGTGCTTCCAACGTTATCAACTCTACTGCTGATATTTCAACAGATATCTTCTTCACAATGAAGCAATATTAGGGATCAACGGCTAAAAAGCATCAATGTCAATCCCCAGATCGTATATTTTATTGAATTTCAGACGATAACGATCGGCAGTAAAACTGTATTTCACATTATGATGGTTAAACCGTGTAATTAATCAGTGGTTCACATGTGTGCCTGTGGCGGCTAAAAACTAGCCAAACCATCAACTATAAAGACACTTGTTTTGACTGACTTTGTATTGCTAGATTGAGTGCACGCTATCCAGTAATATTCAGTTAAGGCAGTGGTTCTCAAACCTTTTCTGTCACGCCCCACTTTGGAGGAAGAATGGGGCATGAAAAAAATGTTCATGCCCCACCGCCCCAACAAAATTGTAACAAAATGGTCCATGTTGAATTTTTATTGAAATAACATTTTGTGACTCCTCCATCTATGCTTTTTCAAATAATAGAATAAAGAAAATTGCAATCACTTTCAAGTAAACCAGATTGCTCCATCAGACAAAAACAAATAAAATGTGCAATCACTTTGTTAGAACAATGCAAATAAAGTTCTATCTGTGGAAAAAAAGAACAATCTCACAGAGGTAGGATGTGGCGAAGGGAAGCAGAATGCCCACAGCCCTCTGTCCAATGAGTGGATGCTCCCTCTCCACACCGAGCCAGAACTCACTCAGTGTTTGAGCTGTGAACCTCAGCCTCCGGGTAGAGTCGGACCTCATCTCGATAATGTATCTTCATTTTGCACACTAAGCTACAAATGTGAGTCGCCAACGATCTTGGCCGTCGCGCATGTGCAAGCGTAACCTGTATACGGCGTAACGTAAACATTTCCACGAAAGTACAGGCATGTCGGCATCTATTTATTAATGATTTAGTTTTATGTCCGTGTACTTTGTACTTTTGTAATATGTGAAGTTCTCGGTAAAGTTCTTGAAATAAAAAAAATCCTCACGTCCCCCTGCGCCCCACCTGTAATACCACTGCGCCCCACAGTTTGAGAAATACAGAGTTAAGGTCAATAAAAGTGTTAACTTTTGTCAGTGTTTTGCAGCCGACCATCCTGGCAAAAGACTGAGCAGCTGCATCACACCCAGGGGCGGGCTGGCCATAGGGGATACCGGGGGAAGCCCCGGTAGGCCGACGGGGTTGGGCTGGTCCAATACCGGCCCACCTCCATCACCAACCGGCCCTCGCTCTGAGATCGCTGACCCCGACTATGTTATATGCTTCACAGTACACAATAAATTTGCTCTAATACTTAAAGTATATGATATTTATTCTACTCCTCGCGATCTGTATTCACACTCATGGTTTCCAGCTGCGAGCCGGCAGCACCCCTACACACACAATCACACACCCAGCATGCAATCTTCCCCAAAGAGGCGGGTCTATGAAGCAGTTTAGCCAATGATGCTTTAATGCTGATTAAAGATATAAATGAGTGACATACAATTTAGCCAATCAGCGTCCTCAAATAGATTCAGCTTGGGGCAGAATCGATTCTGCCCCAAGCTGCGCGTTTCCGTCCGGACTAGTCTCTACAGGCGTGCGCGAGCGCCAACACGAGCACTGCTCCTCCAAGAGCCGTTTGAGAGGAGAACTTTGAGGAGAAACTGCACAATCAGACAACAGACTAGCGGGAAAGGGAAGCAGTACATGCGAAGCTTCTCTAGTAGCTGTACACCAGACAGGTTTGGCTAGCTGGATGACGTCATGCTAATAACTTATTCAGCTTTTTAAAACAACGGGGACAGATCCAGCACGGACAGTTAGGGAGTGAGAGACATGAAGCAGCTGCTGAGAAATTATGTATAGTTATAAATAAATAAAGAATCATATATATGTGTGTGTGTGTTTTATATTATAGTGAATATTATTATACGATATATAAATATAAATATATTATTATACGATATATATATTATTATATTATTATATGATATATATATTATTATATGATATATATATTATTATACGATATATATATTATTATACGATATATATATTATTATATTATTATATGATATATATATTATATTATTATACGATATATTATATTATTATACGATATATATATTATTATATGATATATATATTATTATATTATACTGAATTCCCTGTAGGGTGACACAAATAAGATGTCCTGATGTGTTTATCAAAGTTTTATTTACTGCTTTTTTTAATGTTGAAATAAATGTTAAATATTTAACTGCAAAGTAGTAATACATGTCTGATACCTTAATTTTTTTGCATTAAATCATTCTGGGATGTTTGCTGAAATTAGATCCAATTGGAGATTGGATGTGGCACAGCCCTACAGAGAACATGTTCCACCAGCTCCACTGCGTATAACCATCTGATACTAGCCCAGAGTTAAGCATATTCATCTAGCAAACTATACCTACCTTGGAGTGTTACAATAGACAGTTTCATTTTATTCCATGTGTCCGTCCAGGCAAATTGGTGGATCCAAATGTTATTAAAAAAAACATATATGATGTAATTTCTTTGTAATCATCCAAAATAATGTTAAGTGTATGGGTATTTTTCCAAGTAGGCCACTGACTGGTCGATACATGCGATGCATTGAGTGGACAGCGTGCCGTGTATTGAGTGGGCCGGTCTGACAGTAACTCCCGGGCCACTTTTTTCCCCCATTCTGCCCCTGATCACACCTCTCTAAGAAGAGTAGCCTGGATAATTGGACTGTGCCATTCTGCAGCAGCAAGAGGGGTGTTGTCGGGAGCCTTTGTATCTGCGCCACAGCGGAGGAGTGTCTTCACACCCCTGCAATTGACTATGGACTGGGCAGCATAGTATATATCCTGCAGTTAGGAGATGGAGAATTTAGTGTCCCTTGTTCAGAGGAGCACCCACTATGTTGTTGAACTTAGATTTTAGTGCAATTATGTTAAGCTTATACAGTTATTCTGATTTGTCACTTTTGCTTGATTTTATTACCCATCCTAATTATTGTACATACTTTGGGTGAATAAAATCCCTATTTTTCCCACTTTACCTGCTCTCAGAGCTTTTTGAGTACCCTGATCCTTCACAGGTGGTGGCAGTGGTGGGATCTGCAGTAGGAGGTGCAGGACAAGTGTTTGGATTTTTTCTGCTCTCTCTTTTTGTCTCTCATCTGGTTCAACCTCAAGGCTGCGAAACCTCTGTCTGTAAGTTTCTGGATTCATGTCATATTTTTTGAAGAATAGCCCTTTCAACTTCATCATATTCTAGAGCATCATCAATATCCATATGGACATAAGCACTTCTAGCTTTGCCTTTCAATAATGGAACGAGTCTGAAAGCCCAATCTTCAGTTGGCCATCTGCATGCTGCTGCAATCCTTTCAAAAGTGACCAGAAAATGTTCAATATCATCAGTATCAGTCAACTGCTGAAGCATTGGCTCCTGGGTAGTTCTAAAATGTACTGCTGTGGGAGATGTATTATGGGAGATTCCAAAGTTTGTCTGAGCAGGAGGGTAATCTGCATCTGCCCCCACAGACTCTGCCTTACCAGAATGTTGATCAAATGTTGGAGAGGTGCGGGCCTGCACTTCTAACTGAAGCAGATTGATCTGATGCTGCAACGCTTCACATCGCTGCTCTTGGCGTGCTCTTTCTTCAGCCAATTGGGCATCTCTTCCCTGCTGCTGTCCAAGATGTGTGCGCAGAATATTGGCCAGGTCGGTAATGGTGGGCTCCCGTGGCTCCTCCATTTCTGAAGACCTGGCTCCACCTTCTGCTCCTTCGGCCGTGGCTCAATGGGTAGAGAGGGTTGTCCGCTAACCGCAAGGTCGGCGGTTCGATCCTTGGCTGCTACATGTCCAATGCTGAAGTGTCCCTGAGCAAGACATTGAACCCTTAACTGCTCCCCGGGTGCCTCTCAGCAGCCCACTGCTCCCAATAAGCTAGGGATGGGTTAAATGCAGAGGTCAAATTTCGAATATGTATATGACAATAAAAAAAAAAATCCTCATCCTAAAGTCACGACCTGCCTGTTCTTCTTGATCTCTTGTATCCAAGTAATGTCTGTAATGCCGCGCTCACACGGGCAAGAGCTAAAGAGATCAAACAACCTATCCAACCTCTCAGTGAATTTCCTTTTCACAATGCTGAAATCGAAACGAAGATCGTAAAACACGTAGCCAGAAAAGACAGGAAAAGTTCCAAAATACGAAAGTAAATCAGTCCATTGAATCAAACCCAGCACAGCCTTTGGGGTATCAAATACTAACTGACATGCAGGCAATGCAACAAAATGATGCTAGTTTAAGTGCATATCTACAGCAGGCTAGGCCATTGGAGGAAGGGGAAGGACTTGAACTGATTGAGGGACATGGATATTTCACAGAAAATGGGATACTGTCAGCGAAGCAGCTAATGGTACCTAAATCGGCTAGGGAAATTGTACTCAAGCTTGGTCACTCTATACCCTGGGCAGGCCATTTGGGGAAACACAAATGTTTTGACCGCATTAAGAGACATTTCCGCTGGCCTGGTCTACGTGCTGATGTGGCCCAGTATTGCAGAAGCTGTTCTCCATGTCAACAAACCTCAGCCAGATATCCTTCTAAAGTTCCCATTCAGCCATTGCCCGTCACTGCTACTCCATTTGAACGGTTGGGTATGGACATTGTGGGCTCTGTAGAAAGGAGCAAGTCAGGAAATTGCTTCATGCTGGTAATTACTGACTATGCTACCAGATATCCAGAAGCCTTCCCCCTTAAAACCGTAAAGGCAAAGTCGATTGCTTTTTGTTTGGTGCAATTCTTTGCAAGGGTGGGGTTTCCCAATGAAATTCTTATCGATCAGGGGACGCACTTCATGTCCAAGCTACTGAAGGATGTGTACAAACTGCTCGGGATTAAAGGCATCAGGACTACCCCATACCATCCTCAGACTGATGGTTTGACTGAGAGGTTCAACTAAACCCTCAAATAAATGTTCAGAAAGTTAATAAATGATACAGGATCTGATTGGGACCAATGGTTATCCTATTTCGTTTTGCTTACAGAGAAGTCCCTCAGGCATCAACTGGTTTCTCTCCTTTTGAATGTCTTTTGCCTTTTGGACTGCATGGTGCCCCAGCTATATTCCAAAGATTAATGGACCAGGTATTATTGGGATTTTCTGATTTTGCTGCAGCCTATTTGGATGACATTATTGTTCACAGTGACACATGGGAGGAACATATGGACCACCTGAAGGCAGTTTTCGGACATCTCCAGGAGGCTGGACTGACAGTCAACCCCTCAAAGTGTCAGTATGCTAGGACCGAGACTGAATATCTTGGCTATATTGTTGGCAACGGGGTTATCAAACACAGACCCACAAGCTCTAAGCTATTCAGTCCTGTTCGCGTTCGCAGACAAAGACTCAGCTGAAGTCATTCCTTGGAATGTCAGTACCGATAATTTGTGCCTAACTATTCCTCTACTGCTGCTGCTCTCACAGATATGACCCCTACTCAGCTGCAGTGGAGTGAGGAGGCAAATTGGGCTTTCATGGACCTCAAGGATGCACTGAGTAAGAACCCTGTTTTGTGTAGTCCTGACTTTACGAAAGACCTTGTGTTGCAAACGGATGCCTCTGAGCGAGGTTTGGAAGCTGTGTTTTTGCAGGGAGAGGCCAACGATCATCACCCAGTGGCTTAGATGAGCAGAAAGTTGTTCCCGAGAGAGACTCGTTATTCCACAGTGGAGAAAGAATGCCTGGCAGTGAAATGGGCCTTGGACTCCCTCAAGTATCACCTGTTAGGAAGAGAGTTCATTTTGGAAACTGACCATAAAGCCCTGAAGTGGATGGAAGGAATGAAGGATGCTAACAGCCGCATCACCCGCTGGTACCTGGCGATGCAGATGACACCACCGCCTTTCTATCACGCTCTCGTGGCGTGATATCAGAAGGAGGGGAGTGTGTGGCGGCTGCAAACTAGCCAAACCGTCAACTATAAAGACACTTGTTTTGACCGACTTTGTATTGCTAGATTGGGTGCACGCTATCCAGTAATATTCAGTTAAGGTCAATAAAAGTGTTAACTTTCCTGTCATTGTCTGCAATTGACTATGGACTGGGCAGCATAGTATATATCCTGCAGTTAGGAGATGGAGAATTTAGTGTCCCTTGTTCAGAGGAGCACCCACTATGTTGTTGAACTTAGTTCTGTTTAATTATGTTGAACTTAGATTTTAGTGCAATTATGTTAAGCTTATACAGTTATTCTGATTTGTCACTTTTGCTTGATTTTGTTACCCATCCTAATTATTGTACATACTTTGGGTGAATAAAATCCCTATTTTTCCCACTTTACCTGCTCTCCCAGCTTTATGCGTACCCTGGTCCCTCACAGTGCCGAACTGTCGGTAGGGATCCCGGATCAACTATAGTCCGTCACACCATTATTTCCCATGATAATGCAAAGGCCTTGCCAGCATTTCTTGGTGTGTGAACAAAACTGTTTCTGAATATTCAACACATCGATCCCGGTCTGGACGGCCTTTCTGTGTGGAGTTTGCAAGTTCTCCCTGTGTCAGTGTGGGTTCTCCAGCTTCCTCCCTCAGTCCAAAGACATGCAGCTAAGGTTAATTGATGACTCAAATTGTCCTGTGATAGTCTGGTGACCTGTCTAGGTTGTACCCTGCCTTCACCCAACGTCCGCTGGGATCAGCTCCAGCCCCCTGCAAACCTGAACAGGATAAGTGGTTATGGATAATGGATGGATTGGTACTGAGGTTTATTAAAACCAATTACTCCTTTTTTATATTTAGATCTGCCTCTCAAAAACAGGACAACCTTCTCTGTCTCTCTGGACCAGCCTCCAGAGGAGCAATAGATGGCATCCTACAATCCAAACTTGCACAGAGTGTTCAGCAGTAGTTCATACAAACGGCCAAAACATGATTGGTACCCATCTATGAAACTGGTGAGGTGTGTCTGTGCAGAGCCCAAAGGATATTGAAAGACAATAACAAGCAACAGCCTGTTTACCCTGATTCCATCCAGCAAGAAAAACAGACGTATCCGCTGTCGTACCACCAAACTAGACGCTTCTTTCCGGCTGTTAGACCCCTCAACTTATCCTCAATACTGAAATCATAAAAAATTGTTTTGTTGTACTTCATTCTAATTAAGCATTAAGGCACTACAACTTGCATTATGCTGTGCAACCCTTTGTTGATTGTTAGGACCGAACTGTTACGGTCGGTTTATTCTGGACCCAAACGCAGACACCGTGACAGCAGAGTAGGTGAGAAAAAAGGGTGGAGCCGGTTCATCATGCAGGTGGAGCAGCGAGGTGGTGTGTGCGGCGGCGGCTGGCGGGCGACGTGGCACGGGAATCGCTGAGGCAAAGGGAAAACACAAGTTAGTTTTACATCAAAAAGCTAACTTGCTCTAAGAAGAGACTACAACTCAAAAAGGGCCGAGGTTGTAGCTACCCCTGAGCTGAAGGAACAATCTGGCGATGAGGTTGCAGGAAGCCGGGGTATTTGAACTGAAGGTGATGAAGGTCTAATTGTTGTCAGGTGAGGAAATGAGCCCAGGTGCCGGATGATTGTAGCCGCGCTCAAGCCACACACACACACACACACACACACACACACAGAGGGGAGACACACACACACACACACACACACACACACACACACACACACACACACACACAGAGGGGAGACAACAGAGGGGAGACAAGCTGAGGTCACAGCGGAGCCGTGACACGAACTTTTGAACACAGAGAAATCGCCCCCCTTCCTGCAGCCATGTGCTCTCTATCGCCTCCAAAACACTACAGCAGGTTTAAGTCAAAATCTTAATGGATTTATTATCCAAGAAACATAAAAACAATTACAAACAGTTAACACTACAAACCGGATCACACTATTAACAACAAAACAAACATATATATATATATAATGAAAGTGAGGCCCCGTCCGCACCACACGACAGACAGGTATGTCTGCCCCATGGTCCCGAGGAGGTCTGAGGATCTCCGGGGATTCACATCTCCTTTTCCCCCCCAAAGTCTCTGAAAAGTCTCACATTACATATCGATCAGCTCAATGATTGGCTGAAACCCAATAAGCCCCTCCTTGGCCCTTGGCCTGTTGTTCTGATCTTAACACCTCAAGCAGCCACTTTCACACAAACCCCGCTCCAGCACATTCCTCAAAACCCCCCTCTTTCACTCAATGCATGAAATGACAACACTCCTTTGTTCAAAACTTCCTTCAAATAAATATAATGTGACACATAATATCCATAATTAGGAGCGCTTTAAAACTTAAATCCCTCACATGATAAATTACAATAAATGAACCTTGGGTGAAGCTCGAGGGGCTTTAGACTTTCGGTCTTGCTAGTGTGGTATATTTTCAGGTCTTGCACAATACAGCGAAGACCCCAAGTGTATTTGTCTTAGATGAAAACCAGATGTGCAGGAGACCAGAGGCAGAAGGGGGGATGTGTAGAATGAGGAGGCCACATACATTCTCTTACGTTCCGCCCAGATGTAAACATAACATGTATCCTATATAAAGATGAAGCGAGCGCCCTAGAAGCAGGGACTTTCAGATTCGACTTGAGACCTCCGGGCGATCTAGACGTCCGTAATGGCATGTGTTGCTTGTTTGTAATAAACTTTATTATACCAGCAAGAACAGTGTCCACGGAGCATCCTTCCTCATCACTTTAACAGCACTGTCGCATGAAAGATACGACAAAGATGGCGTCACGAACCGGATCGGAGGTGGCCTTGCGGTTTCCTACTACCACTTCACATACGGTGAGATCTCTCGATTGAATGCTGGTCATAAATTGGGGCTGTTATGTGGAGTTGCTTGGACACATCGTAAATTAAGAACCTTCTTGTTATGGACATGTCCTGTTGATTTGATGTTTAAAGTGAGGCTCCGTGCTAAATTTAATGTAAAAAAGGGGGAAGATAAAAAGTGAAGAAAAAGGAATAGTTTAGAATAGCTTCATGGTAACGATAAGGTTATGTCATTTACGGTGAATGAGAATTGAGAAGGGGAGGCAAGGCAGTGGACCTGCATTTTCCATATTTGTATGTGTTCTCAGTCATAGGTAATATTGATGGTACACATATAAACCTGCTTTCATTTATAAGCCTAAGAGGATACTGACCTGCTCCTATACACATGAAAGAATACATGCTCTAGGCAGATAGGAGAAATAAATAAATAAATAAATAGAAAACTTGGCAACTGATTGACCAGTTAATGCATTTAATTAATTAATGGCATATGATTGTTTGGTCTAACCTCTGCTGACAATTGCAGATGTCCATTTTTGTTATTGTGCGTGGTTTGTTCTGATCTGTGCTATGGTGTACATCAATATGGTGACTGTCTGATGATTTGAGCTGAATATTGGATAATTGGTTAATTTGTTGATTGATTGATTGTTAATTTGTTACTTGGATAATTTGATAATTTGATAATTGGTTAATTGATAATTGGTTAATTGAAGGGGGGAAGTAATCTAAATAGCCTTGAGTAGTTTTAATTGTAGCAATTAATTCTTAAAATACAATAACGGAACATAAGAGGAAGTCATTATAATGGGGAAAAAGAACACTAAAAATCCAAAAGTAATCACTCCTGTTGAAGTGGTACAGAAGAATAATCCTTTAATTAGAGGCATCGCAAACATTGCAAAAATATCGGAAAAATGGCATAAACGCTGGCCTGAAATTGACCAACCATGGCCAGTGGAGGGGACTCTTAACCCAGATGTAATTAAAATAATGCTGGTACTTGTATCCACATACAAGGCAGAGCAAAAGAAGGGAAAAAGGGGAGAAAACGCAAGGAGAAGAGGCAAGTGGAGCTTGGCATTCTCCAGTTGTTTGAAAATGAGGGACAGAAACTGATCAAAGCTGCAAACGATAAGAGGGATAAAGATGCAGAAGAAATAAAACAAAATACAGAACAAACAGAAAAACTGATGAAAGACACCAATTCATTGTTCTCACATATGAACCCAGTGAAGGGACCGCCACCCTATGAGGTAGGGACGAAGTCCAAGAAAATCTATCCTCAGATCCCAGTGATCAGTCAGGAGGGTGACTACCGTATCAGAAACGAGGAGGACATAATAATAGAAACAGGACGAGCGGAGACAACTATAACGATGCATCCAAGATCCAAAAGTAAGAATAAATCAAAGTTTGAAGAAGGGAAGCAAAGGCGGGGCCATGGAAACGAGAGTGACCAAAGCAACCAGGAAGAGAGCAGGGGAGGATATGACCCTGAAGTCAGGCGGATGCTGGCCAGAGCGGAAAAGAAAGGAAATGTTAGCTCTGATGACAGTGAGGATGAAGAGAGCCATGAAGAGGAAGCCCGGAAGACTTTAAGAAAGGTCGAAATAAGCATAGACCGATGCCGCCGTGAATGACAAAAAACTGTTAGTCCAGAAGAACTAAGAGAACTAGAGTACCAGCTGGAGGAATTGCGGTTTCGGAAGGAAGAGTTAGAGAATGCAAACTTCAACCAATCTGCCACGACAGGTAGAGTGCGCTCTAGAAAACAGTCGAATCCCAGCAAGATGACTCCAGTGGTCATCCGAGGACGGAATTTGGAGTATAAGCCTTGGCAGAGTACAGATATGTCAAACATACTTGAAAAGTTACCTACTCTTCAAGATGGAGCACATCCTTGGATTTCGAAGTTGGAAGAGATCCTGGTGGGAGAGCAACCAGCCATGGGAGATATCAAGAGACTCTTGGCCAACCTCGTTGGAATTCACGCTATGGGAGAGATTCTACAGAAAGCTGGACTTAATCGATATGTGGGAACTGCTGTGAATGATTCAGAGCTGTTTGCTGCAAATAGAGGTCCAGTGTGCAGGGCGCTGAAAGACACATTTCCGACAAATGCACATCCTGACAATATTTTTGTTGAACCACTGGGACAAGAAGAAAACCCGAGGGCCTATGTGTCGAGAGTTCATCAAGTGTGGAGAAATGTCACAGGAAATGACCCGGATTTGAATCAAATGGAGCGGTCAATTTTGCGAGCCAGAATACAGAAGGGGTTGCCCCTGCCAGTGAGAAGCAAGTTGGCAGAGGTGGTTGGTCTTGGAAGCATGACAAAGGGTGTCTATACGGATCATATAGCCCACCAAGTGGAGCTGTATAGGAAAAAGGAACATGATCAGAAAGACCAGGACCAAGAGACCCTCAGGAAACTTAATCAAATACAACTGACGGATAACAGGAAGATGGAGAAGAAGCAGGCTCTGGTTATGCAGAATCAGGCTCCACTAGATCAACTAGTACCACAGCCTCAGCCGAACCAGGTTCAGCTCCAATCGTTCCAGCCACCGCCGGTGATTCCATTTGTCTCTTACCCACAGCCAGCTTTTGATCAAGCGCAGCCCTGGAGAGGAAGAGATCAAAGAAACTTCGGAAGAGGAGGAAGGTTTAATCCAAGCTTTCAACAGCAATCAAACGAATGTTATACTTGTGGACAACAAGGCCATTTTGCTCGCGAGTGCAACAGGTCAAGAGGAAATTTCAGAGGAAACTCCAGAGGAGGATTCAGAGGAGGATTCAGGGGCCAAGTAGGGACACCCAGAGGACCGGTGAACCCTTACAGAGGCCCGGAACCTGGTTACTAGGGGTGCCCTGAAGACTCGAGAGGGGGTGTCAGCTGGTAGTATCAGGGCCGGAGAGAGATCCAACAATAGAGGTAAAAGTAAATAATCGTCCAGTGGAAGTGATGGCGGACAGCGGAGCTGCTTTTACCTGTATTCGGCCTGAAGATGCTATACATCTCCCCATGTCTGATCAATTGATTCGGACAATCGGGTTCGAGGGAGTGAAACAGCTAGTTCCTCTCACTAAACCAATCAAGCTCAGCTATAAAAAGAAGAAGATTACGTTACCCATATTGGCATCAGAACATACACCTATTGCACTTTTGGGAAGAGATGCTATGTGTAAATTGGGGTGTACAATAAAGTGTAAACCAGACGGCTGTCAGGTTGAAATGCCAAACGAGAGGGTTCACCAATTATTGATGACAACAGAGACTGAAGCTTCTACAGTATGTTGGATCGGAAATCTTAATGAAGATTTTCTTGAGCCCGTTAAGTTGTGGGAAAAGTTTATCATCGTAAATATGCCCGACGCGAAGCTTCCAGAGTATCCATTTCACTGCACGCTCAAGTATTTCAATAAAGATGCTCAAACATACGCAGAAGAATGGTTGAGTCGACAACCAAAACAAGTTCAACTAAATTCGGGCTGTATAATTTTGGGACCACAAGGAGCAGCTATGAAGATACGACAGAGGGGGAAGAGATGGAGATGAGTGATAGAAGTCAGGAGATTATTGGAGGATTGGGTGAAAGAAGAGCAGAGAGGAAGGTGGAACAGAGGGGATATCTGTGCCTATAGACTTCGGCTGAAAGCAGGATACCCTGATGGAGAGATAAGAGAAGGAGAGGATAAGGGAAAGAGAGAGGACGTTGGAAAGTGGAGAGGGCGACGGGAGAGTGAAAGAGAGCCTGAAAATGGATACCACGTTGGCTGTCTCGAGAAGGAGGGGATAGCAGCTCCTGCAGATTCAGTGATGAAGAGATAGTGATTGAGGGAGATGCATGAAAATCCCCAGAGTCAGAATTCAGAAGGAGAGATCGTCCAGGTTGTGGACAATGTTGATGGTTCTGTACATATTCCTGATGTTGCCAGAAATGACTCGGCAGTTGATGGACAGGAAAGAAGATTTAGAGACATTGTCTTTCAACATGTCCCAGAACCAGCAGGACCTATTTCAGTTGCCTGCAAAGCGCCAGAGATATCAAAGGGCGGTGACTCCGCTGCAGGACAACCCAGGGATCCAGTTAGACAAAGGAGCCCGAGACCAGTTAGGAGAAGAGTCAAACCAGACCGTTACTAGAACCAGGGTTGAAGTAACCTTGGGGGAGTCAGTTCGGCTTCCATGTCAGTGTACAGAAGAAAATAGTGGTAAAGGGAAACTCAGAGTTCAGTGGGAAGATGGTCATGGTAGGATCCTAGTTCTGTCAGAGGCATTACCATTAGGGAAATATACATTACTTAATGACAAAAGGAGAGTGAAGGTTGAGGGAGACTGTAGTCTCTATGTACATAAGCCTCAACTGAAAGATCGGGGTGATTACAGGTGTTCTTTTTACGATCGACATATTGGAAGTGAGCGGTCCGAGTTAGGATTTAGAGTTCGCATAGTGTCTCTAGTGATACTAGGGGGGAATAAGAGTATAGACTTCCAAGATGTTGGGGAAACAAGAGAATTGACAACGATGACATCAACTCTCCAGACGAAAGCTGAGAAAATGGAAGAGAAATCTACTCTTTCAATGGCAAAAGCTATTGAAAGTATAAATGCATCACATGTAACTACAAAGGCGCCTCAGGTGGTACCTATAACGTCACCTCCTTTGAGTACTGTGATCAGAGCTAGGTTAGGAGGAACAGTTTACCTTCCTTGTCAATGTGGGAGATGGAACACTGGTGGTAACTTGCCTCCCAAATGGGAAAATAGTCGTGGTGAAGATTTGTTGTTGACAAGACCTGAAGATGACATTGTGCCTCGTGATCAAAGGAAGTATATTTTGTTTAATGAGGTGAGGTGGATGAAAATTAAAGATGATTGTTCCCTTGTCCTGCATAACGTTACTTGGGAAGACGAAGGAGAATACGTGTGTACTTATGTAGAACCGGAGTTCAAATTTGTTCCATTTCAAAATTATTGGATCGAAGGTCGTGTAACTCGTAGAGTGTCACTCATGATAAGAGATTTGGGGCCTACTGAAATTTCTACAAGGACTAAAGGGGTTCAGAAACAATTTACTACAGTAACCACTCCAAGGGTGATTAGTACACAGATGAAACTTGTTACGTTAGTTCCAGAAACAACTAAGAATATTCATACAACTACTCAGACTACTACTCTAGCTATGACTACAAAGGGGATGAATGCTACAACAGTGACGACATCTGTGGCACCTACGACATTTGTAAACATAACGCGGACATCTAATATGACATCTCGGACATTTAAGGATGTGATTAATGCAACCCAGAAGCTAATATCAAAAATAGAGCCTAGCGTGAACAACAGTAATGACATTGTTGAAGTTAGAGAACAAAGGATGGAAGAGAAGCATGTAGAGTCATCCATGACAGCTCAGAGGACTATTTCAAACGTAGATAATAACTTTGGTGACTCTGATCAGGCACCAGAGTACATGATGGATCAATACCATACAGTACAAAAGAGAGACACTAAATTGAAGGCATTTGGGTTTGATCCTTCGGTGTTACAAATTGCAGACCCTTGGGCAGGTAGGAACTTATGGTTCCAGCAAATAACCCACTCTGTAAGATCGGTTGTGAAAACGGATGGTCCATGTCTGGTGAAAGTCCTATCGCCGAATTCATGGCCTTCAATTTTAGAGACGATACCAGAACCACTAACCACTATGTGTCAAAGTTATGCATTATCAGTCAAAGTTATGCATTATCATGGCTGTTGTATCACCAGCAGTCAGCAGGAGATGCACTGATGTCTTGGTCAGTGCATCTGTTTAGGCCTAGATTTATTTGTTCTTGGTTGACGGAATTATCATATGTAAATTTACTTGATCAGCATGAAGATATCAGAACAGCGGTCCCTGATATAATGGAGGTGACATCAGTGGGAGCTACCAGCTGTTTTTGTTCAAATACAACTTATAATGGGCCGGGAACGTTTATGGGGTTATCAGATTGTGATAAATATATGATGGACTTGGGTAAAATGGAACATGGGAATAGGAATGATTCGTATGAAGCATCTTTTCAGATACCAAAAAACAAAAAGAAGACAATTTTAAGGGTATATAACCAGATATTGCCGGGGAATGTGACTATAGGGAATTTTAAGGATATTTGGTGGGTCTGTGGTGATAAGGCATACATATTTCTACCATATGGGTGGACAGGATGCTGTTATATGGCACTGTTGAAACTTCCATATGAGGTTCTTACTATCCAGAAGGGAGTAGGGCCAGATGGGGGCCAATCTGATGTCGCTTCACATAGTAGGATGAAACGTGCGTTGGCACAGTTTCACAATTTGGAATCTTACCATTGGAGAATAAGTATAGGAGAGAAGTGGGGTATAGGATTATTTCCATGGTATGGGGTGACATTCTTGGCAGATCACATCGACAACATTACCTACACCTTGCAGGGCTTTGCGAACGAAACCATAACAGGTTTCGAATTTTTGTCAAACACTCAGAGAAGCCACAGACTGACGTTGCTAAAACATGACATGGCTCTTGACTATATTTTGGCCAAACAAGGGGGCCTTTGTATGACTTTGAACTTAACAGGGGAGGCTTGCTATACGTTGATTCCTGATAGTTCTGATAATATGACTAGTGTCATAGAGGCATTGAAGCTCATAAGAGATGCGTTTGGTCCGTCAGAAGACGCAGGATGGTCTGCAAATGCTTGGTTGCAGGATAAATTGGGGCCAATAGGAGCAGTGTTAGTTCAGATTTTGGTAGCGCTCGTTCTGTCGTTGTGTGTGATGTTTTGTTTTTGTACGCTGTTGTTGACCTTTGCAAAGGCAATGATAATTAGATGGGTTGGAGTTGTGCTACCCGGCGATCAAACTCTGATGCCATTATTACACGAAGCTGACACGGACATGGATGAGGATGACGCAATAAAGATCGAAGTGGTGGAGGAATATCCATTTTGAATATCTCATGATTATAATCCTATTATTTACCTCTGTTATTGCTTGCGTAGTTTGTAGTGTTGATTTTGTTTTGCTCTTTCGAGACTTTGTTTAGTCTCGAAGGGGGGGTATGGAAACAAATGAACAATATGATTAATGGACATTATGAGTTATAATCTCACATTTTACTTATAGAAGTGTTCTTATTCGGTGTTTGATGTTTTAATGTGTATCTGTTCTGTATGCAAAAGATACTGGTCTTCTTTTCTTTCATTCTAGAACATATTGGGGGAAGACCACTGTGAGGGTGGTGGATTGTCAGGGACTCCGATGGGCTGAATGGATTCAGACACTTCAAACATGAAAATACGGATGGTCTGAAGGACTCTGAACGTGGACTGGCGATACAAAGATTCAAGACATCATCGATACTACACCTGAGTCACGGCTGCTGAGAAACTGCAGCGTTATACAGTCTTATGTCTTCTCTTAAATGTTACATTAGTATTATTAAAAATGAATTTTCTTCTTTGTGTATTAAATGCTTGGGAAATGATGGTTTCTAAATATAATGGGACCTCGGATGTTTTCTTTTTCTCGATGTTTAGGGACAGTGGGGTAGGCAGGAAAAGGTCCATAGAAAGGTGCGATGGGTCGACCAGCCTGACTTTGGACATTGTTTTGTTTTGATTTGCTGAGTGTTCCATATGTATTTGCTCAAGTCATTTCCTTACACAAATTGCTAAATTCCTCATTTCAGTGTTATGGAGTATTACTTATGGTCGCCTTGGCAGAGGGACCGTGAGAGAATCTTCCTGTCTACATTGTTTAATGAATATTTCAAGAAAAATTAGCTGCCTAACAGGTTTTTCACTCTCACTTTTATACTCCGTACCGTTGCTTTAATGTTAAAAAGGACGGGTTGTTAATTTTGTCATGATTATACACTTGTATGTCTCTTCTTTTATTTTTTCGAGACTTTGTGTAACTCTCGAAGGGGGGAATATGTGGTATATTTTCAGGTCTTGCACAATACAGCGAAGACCCCAAGTGTATTTGTCTTAGATGAAAACCAGATGTGCAGGAGACCAGGGGCAGAAGGGGGGATGTGTAGAATGAGGAGGCCACATACATTCTCTTACGTTCCGCCCAGATGTAAACATAACATGTATCCTATATAAAGATGAAGCGAGAGCCCTAGAAGCAGGGACTTTCAGATTCGACTTGAGACCTCCGGGCGATCTAGACGTCCGTAATGGCATGTGTTGCTTGTTTGTAATAAACTTTATTATACCAGCAAGAACAGTGTCCACGGAGCATCCTTCCTCATCACTTCAACAGCACTGTCGCATGAAAGATACGACACTAGCTTTATGCTTGATGCAAGGGGTTGATGGGAGTCTCACCATAGATACTTTTGGAGTAGGTTTTGATTTATAGTTCAACGTCTGCTTTCACCCATTTTTGGCACCTCCACAACACTTGATGGATGTATCATACTTGATCAGGTTGTGTTGTGCTTTAATGATATTCCCCACAGTAACTGTTTACATTCTTTCATTCTCTTTTATACTATTCCACTGTTGTTGTTATGATGTTTCAATTTCTGTGATAGAAGATTTGCAGTGGAGATTGCTTTGCTATATGTGTATTAATCAAAAGAAATAGATTACTGAGCCTTTTTTCCAACTCTATGACGTCTTAACTCTACTATAATCAGAAACTTCTTGAAGAAAACACAATAAGCCCAAACTGACCAATCACAGTTCATGCAGTCCCCATGGGGAATCTTTTTTGAGGTGGGACATGTCATCTATGTTGTAGCCTACGGGCGTAGCTCCAGCGGCTACGTATGTGAGCCCTGTGGCTAGAGCATAACCCCTTCACCCAAACAGCAAATCAACCATAACATTATAAACTAACACTGTATACTTGAGGTCCAAAACTTAGGATCTGAAACAAAGACAAGTTGCAGTCATCAGGGAAGAGATAAAAATACATCATTCAGAACTGTATAACACAACCTAATTGTAAATTAGTTTTAAAAATTCACAATATGATTGTACATGTTCATCATGAGTATATAGGTGCTAGTAATACAATGCACAACACAATATTATACAGTGTGTTCTTACTTCTGTATAGACTGACTGCACTGTAATTTCCTTTTATTGTACTTCAAAATGCCCTGTTGTAATGGGAGTTTCCTGAGGTGCTGCAAACATTTGATTTAATTATTCAGTTCTGGGTGTAAAAGATTGATAGTCTTATATTCCTTTTTTTTGTCCATCAGACTTTAATGCAATTCCCTACAAGTTTCTGAGGCTGTGGACCTCTTCTGGAATCCCCCCCCCCCCCCTCCCCTCCACATAGGCCAGCACTGCAGGTTAAATACCAGCTGCCATTTCACTTTGTCCCATCCATCAAATATTGACTTCATGGCACACAATAAAGGCTGAGTCCTGAATTTTAAGGCTGTTGTATTGATCAGCTACTTTTCAAGCCATGCAAAGAAGTCTATTTTTCTGTAGTATTATTGTTTGTCAGACACAGGCACGAACCTTCTGTTGACATTTTTACCATAGTGTGACTTAAACTATCAATAAAGGCATGTTGTTCTAAAGAGTTCCTTTTTTTCCCCCAGAGCATTTACGAGTCATTTCGATGGTCTGCATAAAATATTTTGGTCTCCTTTGACTTACATCTGAGTTGCCACCGCTGTCTAAAAACATTGAAATAAAAGATGGATTGGTAGGAAGCAGGCTATTTAAAATTTCTCTTATTGTCAACAAATCCAATGAAAAGTCCATTACTCAATACTTTGATTTCTCTATCCTGTCTGTGGCACTCACAGCCCAAAGCCCATTGGTTCCGAATGAAAACTTAAATCTTTGTAAAGAGGTCAGACTGACTGTGTGACTCAGTGGTTACAACAGCTGCCTCCCAACCAACATGTCTAAGTTCATACCCTCACACGCCCCACTCAGCATTCTCACTGGAGTGTCTTGGTGGCCTAGGGGTTTGAGATGCTGACGCTGGTTTGGTATGTCACCCCCGACCTCTTTCGTCTCTCATTTCCTGACAGCTCTCAACTGTCACTACCTCATAAAACCAACACATTTGGTGCATGAGTATGCAAATGCGGGATTGAATGTATCACTGCATTTTGTTTATTTTCAGATTCATCCTTTAGGTTAAAAATCTGTTTTAATTAAAGGTCAGAACAATAAAATAACCATCAACAACTTTCTTAATTTATGAGAAACTTTTTCTTTCATTATGTTTTACTTAATGGATCAATTTATAATTACTGTGTATCTTGTATCTCTGAGTTGAACAGAGAGATGTACGCACACCAAACAGCCCCCGTATACATATTAGTTTAATCAGTTTAATATTTGAAACAGATTTCTCCTATTTTTTAACCGTAACTAGATGTCTGAGATAACTTGAAATTATGTATTGACCTATTGTACTGGACAGCTTATCATACTAAATTTCCAATCAGAAGATCGGTGGTTCAATCCCCGGCATCTCCAGTCCATGTCTATGTGTCCTTGAGCAAGACACTTAATCCGAGATTTCTTCTAAAAGCAACCTGTTGTTTATCTTGCTAGCACAAATGATGTTTTACACTGTCTGGCGCGATGTCCACAACCCCATATTGATGCTGCTGACCTGCATTTGCTTGGTCTCTCACTGCCATATTGGAGTTTTCAATTTCTGAAACTGTGTGTGAACGAGATATCTTTTTTTCAGAAGTATACAGTAGTTTATTGACACTATGGCAAGTGCAAAGATACTGTTTACAAAATGCTTGCTTTATAGTATAGCTGAAAATGTCGAGGCTTTAAAAATACATGATGCAGTCCTCGTACAGAAATGTAGACATAAAGAAATACACACAGGTAGACACAGATACACATTTTTTCTTCTTACCGGTTTTCCGGTTCCACAGCGGAGAAAAAGCTGATTAAATGTCAGGCAAACATACTGAAGCCCAGCAGATGAATAATAGCTCGAACAAACACAAGTCTTGCAAATTTCATTCACTAGAAACGCAACAAGACACATATCTTTTTTTTTGGGCTTAATTTTACAGCAAATTGCTGTAAATCAGCTTCTGCAGTTACTTCACTCCCCGCTGGGGCTAACAGTGGAAAAATGGGCAGTGCCATTAAAACTCACATAGAAGTCATAGGGGGTTGTGGTGAATAAAGACATTAAGAAACTGTATCTGAGTGTGCTGGGGTCATTGCGCTCACGAACCCCGAAGCGCTCACGAACCCCAGTGGTAACCCGAAGCGTGTTACACTGGAGCCCAACGTGGGGCCCCGAGCACATGGAGACTGACACACAAGCACCAGATATGCCGACCCAGCCGATCGTTGCGCTGGGGCAGATGCTGGGCGGGATCGCGGCCATGCAGCGGGACCAGGCGGAAGCCAACCGGCAGTTCCTGGGGGCGCTACAGCCCCAGGCAGAGAGGCAGGCCCATGCCCTAGAGCAGCTCGCGGCACGGGCCGCTGCAGCTCCGCCAGTGCCGGCCCCCCTCTACGTTGGCCGGGGTGGTACTGCACAAGATGACGGCAGCCGGCAGCCGACCAACCAGGTGTCTTCATGCACGTAAAGGGTACTGGCAGGACTGTGGTTGATGCGGCCATGCATTTCTGTGAACATCATACACTGCGTGCACGAGTTTAGCGGTATTTCCTGGGTCGACCAATTACGTAGCCAGGTCATTTTGCCAAGTCTTAAGCCTCGAATGTTTTGAGTGCACCTCCGAAAACAATCATAACTGTAAGCCTGTAAAAATAGACAAAAAACTGAATGTGTGTGAATGCGCTTCAGTGTTAGTAACATAACAGACTGACAAAGTAAATGCAGGTCTCAAAACCGACTGTTTGTTTGTGCAGGTAGCTCTGACAATCACTGCTGAGCGACTCAAAGCTTGAAGAGTCGAGGAGAAATAGGAGAATGAATACTTCCATGTGGAAAAAACCCCATCTTTTTTTAAAGAATTAAGTTAAAGCCAAAAGGTGAGCCAATGTAGAATAATCTATCATACGAATTAGTCTGGGTGCAGTTTAATTTTATTAACCTCTTATTCTCGTCGCCGGGCTCTCGGGCTCAGAACCCCTCAAACTCAAATGCGGAAAATAGCATGATTATTAGCCAGTAGCATGTACGTGGCTACTTTTTTTTTTGGATGAAACAGCAACGTATGGGCAACAACATCATATAAGTCACTTCTTACACACTCCAAACACAACTATAGGCTACTCACATAAGCATAAAAAATCGTGGCATAAAAGCACCAAATCCTGGCCAGAAATCGGCGTTATGAGTACCGCAAATCAATGTTTGTACCCTAATGCTAGCGGCTACCAAGTCATGCAATGCATTTATTAGCATTAGCACACGTGGCCAAACACGTAACTAACTTCTGTTTTCCGATCCGTGTGAACACTGGACAGTTGTGAGTGGTCAAACGTACATTCGTGCTGCCCTCCGCCGAAAAAAATCGTAGGTATGCGCCCAAGTTTTATGAAAAATATGGATAATAACGTCGCAGAATTCCCGTTTCAAAGCTGTAGTCATTGTTGCCAACTGCATACTGTTGACTTCCGACTTGTTTCCAGAATAAGAGCGGTCAAGCAGGCTTGGGCGAGTAGTCAGACTGCCTGCGACCGGAAATTTCCGCCGGGGTACACGCGTCACTTCTGGCAACTTTCTTGCTTGAAACTTTTGCCGATCACCACCAAACTCGACACAGGTCTTCCTGAGACTCTGACGCGTCGAAGGAGTTTTTGAAATCGACCGAGGATAGGCTGAGATCCAGCCACAGACACACACATGAACTGAGAAAATCCTACAGATGACAGCCAAAACTGGCTCTGATGATGTTATGAATATGAATATGATTCCTATTATCTGTATTTGGATGTATTGAATCATATGAGTGATAAAGAAAGTGAAATATATAGTTATATAGTGTATAAAAGTACAATGTAAGAGCTGCAACAGCTGGTTCGAAAATGATGACCTCGCTTGACCGCTTTATACTAAAGCCTCTTATTCTTCACTTTATTCCACTTTATTCCACTTTAACCTTTATTTAATAACTACTGATCATGACTTGGGAAAGTTTTAGGGAGCTAGCTGCATTATTTCAATAACCTTTTATCAATGAAAGTGCATTTTTTCCAGGCGAATCTGAATATTTTCAATTTCAGCTGTGTAATGTCTTATTTTACAATATTAACCAGCAACATATACACAATATTACCTATCTAAACTATGTCACAGGTGTTGTGATATGATTATATCAACAAAAATTATTAAAATCGACCTTGTAGTTACAGAACTATGGTCAGTTTTGTAGGGCTATGCTTTTTCGCTCAGAGACCCAAAAATCGGCTCCGAGATTTTAAACAAATTCACATTGCATGAAATTACTTTACATTACCGCCTGCTCCAAAACTAACAAAAACAATTACATTTACTATTTTTGAAAACTCCATGTACAAGCGCGATTTGGAAATCTTTTTTATCCAGGTTCTGCTCTCCAAACATCTTAGTTTGCACATATTTAGATCAGATAAGTATTTTTCTGGTGGTGTGCCCGTGAACCCTTTTAATAAGTTCAGTGTTTGGGCCGCTGTAATTATAGAATCCTGCTTACGTCCGTGGTTGCCAGTAGGTGGCGCTATGACTATGAGTTAATATTGGCATGCAGAAGTCCTAAAATCATGACAGTCATCAAGCATGTCAAGTTTGGGACAGTTTTGACAAAGTACAGTCGAGTTACAACAGCTTGATGGATGATGGCGAACCATGTAAAATGGCCGCCACACCACATCCACGTCGTTCGATGAAACCTCAATCTTTTAGTAACTTTTAATCACTAAGGTCTTTAGATTGTTCAGACCAAATTTGAAGTCGATCTGATTAATTCCCTAGGAGGAATTCGTTAAAGTACAGCGCCTGGAATTGGCAAAAAAACGACACTAGAAATTCATACAAAATTCAAAATAGCTGACTTCCGGTTGGGTTTAGAGCATGGCTCCAAGAGACATTTTTTTAAGTCCACATGTGATACATGTGCCTTCCAAATTTTGTAAATCTATGTGAAACGTACTGCGAGGGCTGCTTCGTCGAAGTTTTGTAGTGGGCGCTATCGAGCCGACTTGCCACTCTGAATTATTAAAACCATAATATGTAACAAAATGTTAGGCTTTAAATCTGTGTGCCAAGTTTCAGTATGTTTCGAGCATTTTTATCCTCTCAAAAGCACCTTCGTTTGTCATGGGCGAAGAATGCGTCGCCACGGCGATGGTGTTCGACGACATTTGTGTGGAACTAATTTGATGTTGATCCGAGATTTACCTACTAAGAGAAACAAGCCAAAGTATAGAGACTTTAACTTCCTGCTACCAGTAGGTGGCGCTATGACTATTATACATAATTGGCCAATAGATGTCTTCAGGACTGGAGTCTAATCCAACATGTGAAATCTGGTAATGATCTGATGATGTGGAGTCGAGTTACATCAGTTTATTTCTTCATGGCGAAGGATCGAAATTTGCCGAGCCGCCACGTCGCCGCCCTTCGACAACTTCTTACAATCTTCACAATGAAGCATTATCAAGGTCTTAAGGCTTTTCTGACAACATTTGAGAGTGATCTGATTAATCTGTGAGGAGCAGGATGTCAAAGTACACAACCTATAACTTCCTGTTGCCACTAGGTGGCGCTATTACTATGATTCTAAATTGCCATATAAATGTGTTCAGGGTCAGGATGTTATGACATATGAGACATTTGGAGCAGATTGGACAATGTAAGGCCGAGTTACAACAACTTCCTGTTTTGTGGCGAATAGTGTTTTTTTGCCACCACGGATACATAGTTCGATAACTTTTTGATCTTTGAGTAACTTTTCTTTTATTTCCCTGTTTTTTGTTTTTATTTTTATTCTGGTACATAGATATAGTGCTGCTAGATTCAGTCAATACAGCTCAGTGAAATTTACCAAGGGCCTCTCCATGATGTTATGAACCCAGACATGATGATCTTCAAAGCAGTAATAGTGTTTATTCCGCTATGGTTGATAAAACACTGTTGGTATTTACATGGAGATAAGCCTACCCCCCCCCCCACACACACACACACACCTCTTTAGCTTGTCTACCGCGAGTGACGCAAATAAACAGAAATGATCCTGCCGTCAAACTCGCGCGCGCAACGCAAGTCGGAAATTAAGGTAAACATACAGCATCCGTAGCGTCTGGTGGGCCGCTCAACACATTCAGTGTCAAGCTTCTACTGAGCTGCTTCGCTGTAATAACTCCTATATCCCATGGCACTCTGTGTGAAATGGGCTTCACAGCAGTGTGTGTGTGTGTGTGTGTGTTTGAGATTTGATCCTAACGTGCCTTATGTGCCAGAGAGTGTGCATGTTTGTCTTAGGACTAGCTTTCAGTCAGAGGTTAGGTGCAGGTTCTTTGTACACAGGCGTGCTAACTTACTTTTATTCCTCAGTAGCAAGTATATTTTCAGGGGTGGTGGTAGCTTGGTTGATGGATAGCAGCTTATGATGCCCTTGTGTGTGTGTGTGTGTGTGTGTGTGTGTGTGTGTGTGTGTGTGTGTGTGTGTGTGTGTGTGTGTGAGAAGAGAGCAGGCAACATGAGTGATGGACAGAAACCCTTGGTTACATCAATCTGCTTTACTTACACACACACACATACGGACACACACAATCTGCCACTCTCTCACACACACATGCTAGTCTTGCATTTCTTACTTCCTTCCGTCTTGTTCTCTTGCTGCAGTTTTCTCTTTTTTAGAGCCCTCACACACATACACAAACACACACACACTGTGGGATAAGCAGCTGTACAGCTCCTGCTACACCACTGTGGCCTCTATTCTCCTGGCTATTGATGTGAATGTGATAGAATGATGGAGCAACACTCTGCCTCTCTATCTCAGGCTCCGTGACTAAACAGGCCATGAGGACAGCAGCAGAGGGAACACAAAGTCCCTTAAGTACAACGTGGAATGAGTTAGAATGAAAACAGAGAAAGGAAGCTGTGTTCTTTAAGGCAAAGCCTTTTATAATTTCAAATATCAATGCAGTCACATCAATAAACTAATTTCACTCTGTCTGAGAGTGAAATGAGAAGGTTGATATTATTCTCATCATGTCAGTAACCTGCAATAAGCGATGATTGCTTATTTACACATCAAGCAGTTACGGAGCAACATTAATATTTGTTTAGAGTCGTGTTTCTGGCCACCTGATGAATGCAAGGCCAATACTCACTCTCTTTTAGCTGTTTTGGGTTTCCATTAATTCCTGAGGGGAATATCTGTCACTTTAGCAGCTGAACACTCCAGTATGTTCACCAGCTAGTTGCTAACTAGAGAGCTTTGACTTTGTCATGTTGTCATTGGATGCATTATTATAAAAGTATCCATCATCGCTGCTTTAAGTAATGAGTTAGCACATGTTTCTCTAGCTTAGGATAAAGACTGGGGGTAATAGCTAGCTTAGCTCTCTCTCAAAAAAAACACCATATCATCACCTTTGTAGTTCACTTTGAGTCGAGTTTGTTTAACCATACATGGACCAAAATGCAGAATGGCAGTTTGAGGTTATAATAGGTGTTACATGTTTTGTGAGAAACTGCAACTTATCCATCCTCATTGAACATCTGTGCAGCAGAGGGTTTGACTCAGCAGCTGCTCCAAAGTGGAACATAATGAGACTGAGAGAACCCATGACCAAGAGTGTTGCGACTCCAGTCCTTTTGTTGGCAGTAAAGCATCTCTAACTGGTTTGCCAACCGCCAATAAACACTAAATAAGAAATCTGTGTTTTTCGGCTCACGTCTTTTGAGAGTTTTCCAATCCAAAATGTTGCCATATTAGCGCAGAAAAAGTTTTCTTTGAGACTGGAAATAGGACAGTGGCATGAAGTGCACCTAGCCAGCGCCGGTTGGGGGGGTTTACATAGAAAATAAAAGAGATGAATGTTTTGACATGCTCCGTGGCGGTGGTGTATTTTGACCTTGACTCTGCCATGTCTCAAAAAACATAACTTTTTAGTCAACAAACACATCGTGCGCATTTTCTCCCTCCCACCTCCACTGAAATTTGATCTCTATGTTGCCAGCCTTGGCTCTGAAATGCTGGCTCTGTCCAGAAACAAATATTATGTTTGTCACGTCGTCATATTACTCATTACTGATGCAATACAAGTTGTATTCAGAGCTGTGACACCGTCGGCAAAGGTTGCTGATATAAGCTACTTTTTAATTTGCATCTCCATCAATATCACTGCTTGCCAGTTAACACAGGTTTTGGTCTCTCTATAGGAACAATGTTAAACCTGATAACTGTAGGAAACATAGGTTTAGAAGTTTGCTTTAAGAAATTATAATAGAAGTGTTTAATGATTCATAATTAAGAAATCATAATTAGAAGTGTTTAAGAATTCATAATTAGTCATAATTATAGGAGTGTTTTAGAATTTATAGTTAGAAGTGTTTCTTAGTAGAATTAGTAGCACCTCTTACAGGTGGAGAATAATATGATAGCAAGTACTTGGAGTTTACCATCTCTGCTTGTAAAACGTGTGAAGTTTTTGCCAAAAGTTGCAAATCCTTATCTTTATATAGTATGTTTAAGAGTAAGGCGTAGGGACAGACAGAGACTTCTAGACAGGCAATTTCAGCGGACGCAGAAGGAGCAGCCCCGTGCCAGGGTCCTAGCTGGGTGACGCTAGAAGTAGGAGTTAGCCAATAGGAACTAAGATGGACAATATGGGAGGGGTTTTCAAACTGTGAAGAGGGAGCCAGAGAAAGATTCTGTCTCTTGCTCCTGTTCTACCGTGTGGGTGGTAACGCTTTCGGGGTGAGGCGCGGGTCATATTTTATAGATACTGTAAATAATGTACTTCACTTTGCAATTGTTTTAGCTTCTGTAGTATTAAATGCTTTTGATTATAATTGAAACCGGCTGTCTTTGTAGCAGAGGCTGGATCACATGCGGTTTCCCCACAGTTTAAGAGGCCTTGAATCTAACATAACCTCACTGTGACAACGAGATTTCAGGAAGCTGGCCACAGCCACTGTGCCTAGTTTTTATTTACCAAAGAATAGTTAGCACTCCCTCTAAAACCACAGTTCTTGTTCACGTGAGGTTGAAAAAAAAATGGATTCAACATGGTAATAAATTAGCTTTATATCTGTATCTTTTAGACTTTGAATAGAGCTGCCCTGGTTCCAGTCTTTATGTCACGATTAGGCTTTGCCTTCTGTGTAGCTATGTCCCAATTCAGGGTCTGCATCCTTCGGAGGCTGCATTCGTAGACCGGTTGCGTCACAGCGCTGCGACTAGTGCTGTCCCATTTCGCATTTTTGTTGAAGAGTCCTTCAATGCAGCCGACGAATGCAGCCTTCTGGTCCCAGATTTGGAGGACACATCTGATGTATCCTTCGTGGCCCACCATATCCCAAGATGCATTGCGTGCCGGTGCGCTATTACCGGCAGCTCGGCTGCCTGCATCCGACCGTAGTTAGACTTGTAAAGTAACTTTTAATAACTTCACTTTCAAACCTCAGAGGTTGAATAATATCTTACTGAGTTTGTGATGATTTTACAGATGATTTATACTTCATATCATGTACATAAACGGACCAACGTGAGCTCAGGTAGACAGGTTGTGAACCTGAAATATCACTTTAAGTCCGGTAACGTTTCAAACGTTGAGATTAACTACACGAATACACTGAATTTGAGTATTTTGCTGATTCTGTTCTTGTTTTGTTACAGAGAGCCAGGAGCTGAGGGGAGAACGATGGACAAACATTCAGCAGCCGTAGCTTTGAATTAAGACATTAGTCCATTTGTAATATCTCCATTTGACCATCCTGTACTTAAGGTTACAGTTACATGAGCTCTCATCCTGTACAAAGCCTTCACTAATAAAACAACCAGTAGATTCTTCTCATGTGTTCATGTTGCTGTCACAGAGATGTCAGTTCTGATGTCACCTTTTTATTTTATTTATTTAAATTGAAATAAGACTGAGACTGTGAATTTGTGTATATTCTGCTGTGTAAAATCTGCTTACTTATTTAAAAAAGATAAAGTATATGCACATGTGTTACTGCAATTTAATAAACACGTTTGCTGACGTTTGTTTTGCTGCTGTTAATATTAACTGTCTTGATTGATTTCCTCTGCCTTAGGATTGCTATATATATATATGTACATGTAAATATATATGTATGTGTGAATGAAATAAAATAAAGTTATTGATAAATACATTGTTTTAATTGCAAGAACTATAACTGAAAATGTGTTATTTAACACAAATTTTCTGAGATACTGAATTTGGGATTTTCCTTAGTTGTCAGTTATAATCATCAAAATTAAAAGAAATAAACATTTGAAATATATCAGTCTGTGTGTAATGAATGAATATAATAGACAAGTTTCACTTTTTGAATGGAATTAGTGAAATAAATCAACTTTTTGATGATATTCTAATTATATGACCAGCACCTGTGTATATATATAATCCTGCTGAGCAGGGATTCTAGGCGATGGGAGCAGCAAGAGGGGGGCGGGGCGGGAACAGCTGTTGATGCAAACTGGAAGTCCTCTGTAGGGTATGCCATCTCATTTCGGAGACCACATGGTCTAGCCTTTGCGGTCCTCAAAGTAGACCGTAGACCGCGAAGGCTGGGTCCTCCGAAGGATGCAGACACTGAATTGGGACATAGCTGTTGTGTCTTTGTGTAGCTCCACACCCTCCTCACTCTACCTGTCAGCCACTCCCTCATCATCAGCCTAACTCCCTTCACCTGCCCCTGATCACTAATCAAGCACTCCCTCATCAGCACAACTCCTCTCACCTGTTCAAGCCACTATTTAAACCCCTGCCTCTCAGTCACTCTTTGCCAGATCATTGCCATGTCTACCCGCCCGTTTGACTTGTCCTGTTGCCTGCCTGCCTGCCTGCCTGCCCGCCCGCCTGCCTGCCCTCCACCACACCCCGTGACACTTTATGCAAAGGGAACATGTCCTGACTTCAGAACTATAGTTAATGCACAACAAGCACGAGGTTGATATCAATTTCCTCCAGTGTATCCAAGTATGCAGACAAGGTAAGCAACATGGAGTTTAACATTTGCTGTAATCGTTTCATTATCGTGCCAATAAAAAACGATGCACTATATTTCAGTATCCTACCCAACATATGTATGTTAAGACTTCAGTTAAGCTTAGAAATAGGAAGAGATTGTTGTGCAGTGCAGGGAAGCATTCGCTTGCTCGGAATATGACAGACACAAATTATACAAAAATTGGTGGAAAAGTGACACAAAAGCAGACCTTGCGATTGTCTCTCAGGGCCTCCTAAAGTGCTGTATCCTAAAGGAAGAACCTCCCAATATATCAAAACCGTAGCCTCTGGCCGACACTTGAGGGGAGTAATGCTGTCGGGCTAACCGCTTTACAGGGATCCAGCAGAAACCTTTGATTTAACTTCTGGCTAGACAACAGTACAGATGGGGCAAACGAATACAGGACTTTCAACTATGAGACCGGTGAAGCATTTCATAAGTGTCAAAGGCTTTTATTGACAATTACATTAAGTTTATGCAGAGAGTCAATATTTGCAGTGTTGATGAGAAGTTGCTCTCGGAGGATGTTTTGGTACCTTTCTTTATTCATGGCTGTGTTCTGAGGCTACATTGTGAGTGAGCCCACCCCCTTGGCTGAGAAGCAGCCCCACACATGAATGGTCTCAGGATGCTTTACTGTTGGCATGACACAGGACTGATGGTAGCGCTCACCTTTTCTTCAATCAATCGGAAAGGAGATTCATCAGAGAAAATTACTTTACCGCAGTCCTCAGCAGTCGTATCCCTGTACCTTCTGCAGAACATCAGTCTGGCCCTGATGTTTCTCCTGGAGAGAAGTGGCTTCTTTGCTGCTCTTCTTGACACCAGGCCATCCTCCAAAAGTCTTCGCCTCACTGTGCGTGCAGATGCACTCACACCTGCCTGCTGCCATTACTGAGCAAGCTCTGCACTGGTGGTGCCCCGATCCTGCAGCTGAATCAGCTTTAGGAGACGTCCTGGTGCTTGCTGGACTTGTTGGGCGCCCTGAAGCCTTCTTCACAACAATTGAAGCTCTCTCCTTGAAGTTCTTCATGATCCGATAAATGGTTGATTTAGGTGCAATCTTAATAGCAATTCATTTGATCACTCTTCTTAACATTCTGGAGTATATGCATACTGCCATCATAAAAACTGAGACAGCAGACTTTGTGAAAATTTATATTTGTGTCATCTCAAAACTTTTGGCCAAGGGTGTATTCGGTTCAGTTTAAACATATGGTATTCTCCTCAGTTTGCTTTTGTCCCGGTCTTACTTTGTATCATTTATTTGGTCAAGTTCATCTACTTGTCTGCACTTGTTTTATACTCACTTTTCTACACAATAAAAAAAAAAAAAAAAAGGTCAACATCATGAACCAACCTGGATGCAGAGGACGAACTGTATCTCATACTCAGACTACATTAATGCCTTCATACAAGCCCTGTAAAGAAAGGAGTCAAGTATTTAATGGATTTTAATAAAGCAAAGGTTGAATCCTGGACACAATCTCGTTTGGCTATTTTCTTGTGTACATTTTTAAGACTTGTTTCTAAAGCATTTAAAAACGAAATGACCGTCGCTGTAATAGCCTCAGACATGTTAATAGTTCTTTTATCTATGAACTATTTGTGACAGCCATGTCTGAAAAGCTGTGAGCGTGCACGCAGCAAGCACCTAGTTACAAAAATTCACTTCCAAGCGACACGACCACTTACAGAGCTATTGCGCTCAATTCAGAACCATGTTGGCGTCTTTTTCTGGCGCCCTCAATTTGCAGCAAGCATAAACCAGCTGAAAGACGATATAGCTGTGAAAAAACATGACAATCTCTTGTCCTCCCCCAGAGGACATGCCCCACCAACCCGAGCCACCCCAAGAAGAGTCAACAGCCCCTGGGAGCCCCACAGGGCACTGCATGCTTACACATATCTTAATATATCTTCATATTTTAAGAACGAGCACAATATCAGCTGCCGGATCAGGACCTAGAAAAACCCCATTAGCCTCTTGTGAACTGAGCAGTATTACAAAAATAGCAACTCTATGTTAACGTGTTACTCATTTCCTGATGTAAAGCTCTTTGGCTTACCAGCCACCTCATGCAAAGTATAAACATGTATGTGTGAGGAATTTAAGTTTTGAAGCTCCTAATTATGGATATTGTGTGTTACAGTATATTTACTTAGGAAGTTTAGACCAAGAAGTGTTTGAGTGCCTGTAAGAGAGGGGGTTTGAGGAATGTGCTGGAGCGGGGGTTGGAAAGTGGCTGGGTGAGGTGTTAAGATCAAAACAATGGGTCATGGGCCCAGGAGGGGCTTATTGGACTTCAGCCGATCAATGAGCTGATCGATGAGCTGAGAGATGTAACTTTGGAGGGACAAAGGATCTTGGAATTGCAGGAGAGACTCCGACCTCCTCGGTACCATGGGGCAGACATACCAATCTGTCGTGTGGTGCGGACGGGGCCTCACTTTCATTTTATATATGTTTGTTTTGTTATTAGTGTGATTCGGTTTGTAACTGTTTAATTGTTTTTATGTTTGTTGGATAATAAATCCATTTGATTTTGACTTAAACCTGCTGTTGTGTTTTGGAGGCGATTGAGAGCACATGGCTGCAGGAAGGGGGGCGATTTCTCTCTGTATTCAAAAGTTCGGCCCTAACATATGCCTGGAACCAACACTCGGAGGTAGTGACATTTGATTAGTTTTGTGGAATATTTCTTATGACTAGTCGGGAGAAGAAAGTTGAGGTTTTCTATCAATATAAAGTAAAACAGAGTTTTGATGAACGATCAAGGTTTGTAAAGTCAATTTATTTGCTTGCAAGCAAAGAGAACAGTCTCACAGACACATTGCAGTGATCTGTATGAGTGCTCTGCCCAACAGTCAGAATGCATGGACATTTATGCTCAGACAGCTTCCTGTTATCTGCTTTAGCTAACAAGAATACACAAAGAACACAGTTAAAGGCAGGTCATCCTTCGAGCCTTAGTATACTTGATCATTTAAGACAGTCAGGAAGATGCTTTATCTCCTGTTTGCAAATCCCTTTGTTCACAGTCTGCCTTACAATAAACAGTTTAAACTCACAACAGATGCTTCCTTTGAAGCCACTGTGACATTGTTAAAATGACCATTGCAGAGACAGAATAGACATTCTTTACCCTCACACATCATATATGCATGCAAAGGTTTACGCCTTTACAACTTCAGATAACGCGTCTGCAAAGGAAGTCAAAAGTATTTCAAACAGAGGATCTCTGTTAATCAAGGCCTCTCTGTGTCTCTGTCTTACGAAGAAGAAAGAAACAGTGCACAATGATAACAGATAACAAGACACCTGGATACTAAACTAATTAAAGTCATCTACTGAAACTACAGTTTGGTGTCTGCTCTTTTAGGACTTACATTCTTTAAACCTGTACATGAGACTATGACATATTTTCCCATTACATTAGCAGTGGACAAACATATTGTTGTCGGTCAGGTTCGCGGTTGCTGAGACACTTGGCGATACTGCAGTGTATGGCTGAAGTGAGCAAGGCCACTTTGTCTGAATATGAATGAATCTACATATGCCAGGAGAAATATTCAGCAAAATCCATTACAGTATCATGAACCTGAAGACGAAAACCGTGACTAAAATCAGACAAAATGAAAGGCAGTTCCACTGCTTGACAAAAAAAAAACACTAAAATGTGTCTTTAAACCAACTACATTTTCATTCAGCGACTTAAACTAAAATTAAATTAAAAACACCTTTCAAAATTAAAACTGTAGCTCTGGGCTTTATTTACATAGCCGGTCCGGCCACATCAACATTTTACTGCTTGTGAGTCAGTGTGTCTCATACGGCGGTTACAGCTCAGAACGCCGTCCAGACCCATCACATTGCATCAATGCTTGTATGATATTTGACACCAAAACATCAGTTGTGATATGAAAGAAGAAGAAGATAGTTTTATGTCAGAGAGATTTTGAAATGTATTTGCTGCCAAAGATTTAACCCTTAAACACATACCGTGGGTCTTCAGAGACCCAGGACCAAATCACACTGTTGGCCTAAACAGAATCACAAAGTTATATCTATTTTATAATTTAATATTTTTTCTTAAATACACATGTATTGTAATTTATAAAATTATTTTTCCCATTATCTTATTTTCTCATTGCACAGCTACTGTCTTCCTCAGTTGCTCTGCTTCCAGTGCAGCTTGTTTTAAGTAGAGCTTTTATCCAATCAGATCTCACCTCTGTGTCTCTAGGTAAGAAGAGAGGCCACAGGCCTGCAGACTCACAAGTGAATCCCTTTGCAGTTTAAGTAAATGGGAACGATATTGTTGATTGTCATAGTCTTCAACCAATCAGATCTTTAGTTTGACATGTTGGGCGTATTCTTTGACGTGCCGGTGGTACCGAGGTAGCCTGCTAAGTACGTCTGCATTAACTGCGCTGTGATTGGTCAGTGGGCCAGCGTGACTTTTGTCAAACACAAAGCTAGCTAGCAGATCTTAGTGTTTAGTAAGAGTTCAGGTTGAAACATATGTAAGAGAAGTTATGACATTTTTAGCGTTTTGCTTGGTGTAGATTCTTATTTTTTGTTTTGCCTAACTGTGTTTTTAACACTCAATGGCTGAAGGAGGAGAAATGGATTTGGGAGTTACTGACTTTAACAAAGAAAGGAGGATGGACTTTGTCTTTAAGTGAACAGCAGCTTTGGTAAGTGAACTGCTTTTGTGTTTTTACATCTGCAGTAGCGTTACTACTGTGTTCATTTGTCTATCGTGTCGTTTTTATGAATAATATGAATGGCTCGTGCTCTAGCACTGCAGATTTGTTGCTTTGTTGTCATATATGTGACTGGTTCTTGTGAGTTTGTTCTTGTCATTGTGTTAATTACGTTGATTTTGACTATATGCATTGTCCGTTAATTACGAAGCATCCCGTCATGCGCGGGGTTATTGTCCGGACAATTGAATCCGTTGAGGCTGTTTTCTTTTACAAAGCAAGAATTATGGTCTGGAGAAATGGGGATTGTGTGGCGATTGCTTTAGCCCTGTTTGAATCAGTAGAGAATAGCTAAACACTGCAGGGCGAGTTCGTAAATTGTGTGCCGCAGTTGTTTCCCCGCTAAACTAGATTAGCTTAGTCTCCCTGAACACAGTGCGGGGCCTCAGCTGTTTTTTGGTATTGTTCCGGGTTCAGAGTTCACACAGCCCGTTGTCTCCTACGTGAGCGCAGTCCACCGAAAACATTATATTTCCCACAATTTAAGCTTCTGCATTTTCCAAATGCACTAGTATTATTCAAACGTATTGTTCGGTACGTAAGCCTCGTACCAAACGGTTTAATAGGAATACGTGTATTGTTACACCCCTAGAAACAAATAATAACCGTAGCTGTGGCTCATCATGAGGTTATTAGGAGATGGCTCAAGTGTAGTAGGACAGCTCAGAAGGCCCAGGTATAAAATGCACGGTCCGCCACTGCTATTAACGATTATTAATAACAACGGGGCACCACCCTGCGAACAGGGACCAATAACGATAAACTAAGTCTCATAATTAGTGTTCACTCACAATGTCAATAGTCAAACTATTCCACATTCAGAGTGAAAGTGAAGGTTTAAGTTCGAGCAACAGACCACATATCAGCTATTATCACAATACATGCACAAAGTAATCACAGACAGTTGCTCTTTAAAATATAACAGTTTATTAAGTTCTAATAATAATGATCTAGTCAACTAATATCTAACACTAACAACAACTATACATTCATGAGCACGCTATCTAAAATCAATAAACTGTAGTAAGAGGGAGATTGTGTGTGTGTGTGTGTGTGCATGCATGCGTGTGTGGGGGAGAGGCGAAACAACAGCTCCGACAACGTGATGTAATCTAAACGTAGCTACGTCATGTGGAACTACACGTTGAAGATAGGCTGAACTACCAAAAAGGAGTTTGCACGTGACCACCTCGCGAGACTACAAAATGGCGCGGGACTCTAACATGGTGATAGACAAAAGAGATGTCGTGCTGTCTACATGTGTCTGAAGCAGTTAGCTCACCCAGAGCTACATTAGCTTAAAGCTGTGTGTGTGTGTGTGTGTGTGTGTGTGTGTGTGTGTGTGTGTGTGTGTGTGTGTGTGTGTGTGTGTGTGTGTGTGTGTGTGTGTGTGTGTGTGTGTGTGTGTGTGTGTTAGTAAAAGAAGAGAGAAAGCAAACAAAACAAAATAAATCATCCAAAGACAAAATAAGATCCTCTCCGCCACGGTGGAGTACCGAAGATTGTTCTCTCATCTACAGAAACACGACTGACGATCTTTGAGTCGCCCAGCCGCGGTTCTGACCTCTGAACTGATGAGAAACAACTTCCGGTCTCACTAGCGATGTATGATCTCAACGCGATTGCAGCAGTATGAAATACACAACTTAACGATCTCGGTCGTTAATCTCTGCTAAGCCCAGACTCCTTGAGTCTTACTATGAGTTGATTTAGTGGCCGAATCGGTCCTTTTCATATCCTCAGTGGAACTCAGGATACGCAGCTCCGTGCTGCGCGATGACAAAACTCTGTGTGTCAGAGATTTTTCCTTCGGCTCCTTAAGGGAATTCTCCATCCTTGTAACCGGCATGAAATCGACTTGATGGGAAAGAGAAGTCGTCCTCTTTCTCTGAAGAATCTGTTTCTTCAAGTCTGCAGGAAAATTGTCCGCTTCCTCTTCCAGGATGCGAACAAAAACAAAACAATCTATTCGTCCAGCGAATGTAAAACTGTTTAACCTAAGATTTTCTTTTAAAAACAGCAACGTTGTGTTCGTGCCTCCTTGCACTGACGGAGGTCGGGGGATAAGCAACGTTTTCAGGGGCGCTGAGTGGTTTTGTAAACTGGTTGTAAAATAGGAAGTCCCGCCTCGGCATCCCTGGTCTCGTCCAATGAGCAGCCCTCCACCAAACTACCTCAAGAGTTTCGCAGTTAGGTGTGAAATTGTTTCTGGTGGGGGTTTGGTGCTTATCAAACTCAAATCAGGCTGAACCCTGCCTGCAGAATAAGCAGGCCCAGATTCCATTGTTTCAAAGCACATGGTCGGATCCCAACAACACCCTTTCAAGCTAATTATAATGTATTGCAGTGCTTTTAATCAGGAACACAAGACATGCGTTTAATACACATTTAATTCCTCTGTGTATTTAACCTGGTCTTCATGTTAATCTGATAGATTCCATTCAGACTTCTGCTGTGATTTGAAGAGAGCAAACTTGAGTTCATACAGATAAGAGACCAACTGGTGAAGTTGGCATCACATTTGCATAACCTGGAGCATGGCTGAGTTGAGGGGCTCAAGATAGAAATTACAAATTCGTTTTTGAATTTTAAGTGCAGTTTGATAGACATTTAAAGGTATTATGAATTGTATATTTATCGATATACATAATTCTCTCTCCCTTATACTCCATGTACTTGTATGGTGTGTACTTTTACTTGCACTGTTTCCTGTAAAGTCACAAACGCATGTTAGAAGAAAGATATCGCGGTGCAGCAGAATAGGATGGCAAAAACAAAAAAGGTTTTGCGTGCACAGCAGTTACTAATATTTGACCTTGTTATGAAGTTACTGTAATAAACTATTATGCAAACCCAGTGGTGTCTTTTGCATTTCAACATCCATGGACTGGCCTGAAGTACCACATCTCTGTATCTGCACTTTTTCAAACTCGGCACTAAAAACTCAGGCTTTGCAGTTTTTTTTTCATTTCTTCGTGGGTGAGCTGACAAAGCATTACAACTCAAAGTAGCCTTGAGCTGATTATAATAAACAAGCCTATACATGGAAACCTAAAACCATATCCCATCATCTGTGGGACCTTTTTCATCTTTAACATTTCCTAGATGCAAATGCAGTTTTATACAGAGTTGAAAAAGATCTCAAAATGTAAACCGCTGAGTAAGATCTGAATGCATTTGCTTGAATAAAACCTTGACAAATATCCTGAAGTACTGTAAAGTTCAGTAGTATGAAGTAATAGCAAATGCAGATCCAGTTATTTATACACTATTCATACTCAGAGTTTATAGGGAATTCATTCACTGATAGATATTATTTATATGCCACTGCAAATACTTTCCTGTTCATTGGTTTTGCGTCAATTGTATACAAATGAGAAAAAGGCTTAAACATTTTGTCATCTCACCATGCAATTGTATTTTTCTCTGATAGATGAGCTCTTTATGACTTGTTTTTGATAAAGATGGCGGTCAGACGTATGCATGTTTTTATATTGAAACTTGACATTGCTTTTCTCACCTCAGTCAGGCAGTTATCAAGCTTTTACTTTAAGGGTGTGAGTCTTTACAGGTGATTTAGATAACAGCTGTGATTACATGGGAGGTGGAGTGAGCTGGAAACAAAGATCAGAATGATTGATGGAGAGAAAGGAAGGTGAGGAGACAAATGCAGCAATTGAAAAGCCTGGAAGTTATTGACATTCATATGTACTCACTTAAGATAAGGCACTTTGGTCAGTCTGCGTTGGTTAGGTTTCCTGGGGGGGAACAGATAATGTTGAGTGTATATGTATATATTGAAATCAAAAGGAGCATTGCACACATGCATAAAGGTGCAGGTCAACATTAAAAGCTCGTAGAAGTAGGGGAGACCAAGGACAATCATAACATATTATGTATTTGATTTTTTCCCCAACATATACAGTATATATCCACTAATAAATAATACAATTGATATATTTTCACCGATAAGGACGATACTATGATATCAAATTTTATGCAAAAAAGTCAGAGTGGTGAGAGCAGTTGTAACACTGACAAAATAAGTCAGATCAACCTACTGTATCTCAAATAAAAGCAACTATATATTGTTTGAATTAATACAACATAAAGGTTATTGATGAACTGCCATACCAGAACAAACATTTATTTTAATACACCCTTTTACATACAATGTGAATTGTATTCGAATTTAGTGAAACCATTAACAGACACTGGTGTCATCACAGACAAACAAGGTGCTTACATTGGGCCATGATAAAAAAAAAATATATATATATGTATATAAATGGTAGTATAGGCGGAATTGAGTGTATAATTTGAGTATAATACATGTCGTCAGTTTTCCAGTGTGAACACACTACATACTAAAAACCTAATCAGTTTGTTGTTGGGAATTGTGACATGCTGTAAGATTTTAGTAGACTCATATTGTACAGTGTGACATATAATGAACCTGCAAGATCGCTGTTATTGCACAATATGTACCTGTGCACAACTACGCAGGTGTTTTCACTCTGACGATTTAGACCAAAAATAATTATAAAAGTGATAGTTTGTTGTACCTCTTCAGGACAGAGAACTAACAGAAGGCCAGTGAGATGTCAATCAAGGAGAGAATGGACGGCAACTGAAGGCAAACATTCGCCAACATGTGACAGTGCCCTAATAATAAAGAAACAGAAAAAATGTGAAACAGTTCTCTGTCCTTTCATATTTTAATGTTGCATTGGAAGTCGTATGCAAGAATAACTTTTTTTGTTGCTTTTTCAGTAACTAACTATAAATTCCACTTCAAGGTCAAAATGCGCTGACTGACTTAATGTTCCTTTACTTAACTTGACTTAAAAACGTGTTTGTTAACCCAGACAAAAAAGTGCCTTCTCTATTATCTTCATGTATTTCAATGCAGAAATGGTAATAATGTATATCCGTCCTTCTTTCCATTGTTATGTATGCACCTGCCATTTTGGGAATGAACTTTTCCTTTCAAGGCATGAACCAGATCAACAAATACTTGACATCAAAATTGACACAGCGTGAACTGAATGGCTTGAGGCTGAGAAAAGCTCAACTTGATCGACAGAAGTGTCTTGCAGTCACTTGTGACCACACTGATTTGATAGAACCAGAAGTCTTTGAGTGTAACAGCAACTAGAAGCAGATTTGATTGTAGACTGCAGGCCCTCAGCTCGCAGTGGGAAATCATTACAGTAAATTAACTGTCCAGCAGAAAGTGCCCCCAACCGATTCGACGTTTCAGCTCCTCTTAAGATTGTTAGCAACTATTAATGTCCTCTTCAATTTATTTTGGATATTGAATAACTGCTGATCTCTGCGGTTGGTAAACGTATTACTTTTCTGTGTGATTTCTTCTCCCTCTATACCAGTCCTCTCTTGCTCCAGTGTCTGCCTCTATCCCAGAATCCCTCCATGTTACTATTAAAAGCTCCCCGCTGCTAGGAGACTACAGCCGGTAGGAGAGCAGACAACCGTATCTTAAGCTGGTGCGCGTTTTCCTCTCAGTGGTGAGGAATGAGGTTGAGGGACCGTGGGAGTAATTCTGGTCTCAATGTGGTCTCATAAACAGTCAATTCATCAAATTCTGTGGCCCACGCCATATCGCTATTTTCCAAGCCACTCTACCTGTCATATTTGTCGACGCTTTGTTGAGGCCTTCTTCATACAGAAGTGGGCGTGGTTTGATCTCAGCCCATTTTTGCTGCACTTTCCGACTGTGGCTCAGTGGTAGAGCAGGGTCGTCCTTCAATCAGAGGATCGGTGGTTAGATCCCCGACTCCGCTAGTCGCATGTCGATGTATCCTTGGGCAAGACACTTAACCCCAAATTGCTCCCGTAGCTCAACCTGTGGTGTATGACGGGTGTGAATGATGACATGCAGTGTTAAAGGGCTTTGAGTGGTCGGAAAGACTAGAAAAGCGCTGTACAAGTACCGTCCATTTACCATTTACCATTATGCAGTGGGTGGACTTAGTCTCAGACCTGGTTGTGAAGTTACACTTTAATGATGGGCTTGTCTATATGGGTGGAAGGAAACGGTTGGCTGCCATTGTCCAGTAATATGTTAGCACTTTTTTAAACAATGTGACTTTTCAATAAATGGTCAATCAATGGTTAAAAAATATTACTGAAGTTGCCATTTATAATGCCAAGTCTGTCACAAAGTAGATGTCCCAGTATGCATTGCTGATAAAGTTGTCAATAGTGAACCTTTCAAACCAGCCAACACCGGGGATTATCCATGTTTCCCAGCATTGAAGCTCCAAACAGATCAAACACTCAATGTAGTGGAGTTTTCCTCAGGGGTGAAGTCATACCGTCATTCGTACAGCTGCACTTTAATGTTTGAGGCTGATAACATGTTATGAAATGTGAAGTTATTCATAATCTGTGCAGATATTGTGGGTAGTCATTTTGGCTGACTGAAATGCTGCTCTCTGATGCAATAGTCGACTGAGATCTAGTACATAACATCCCCGGCTCCCTGGGGGCAGAGAGAAGACAACACAACTTGTCTTCTCTCTGCAGTCAGCTGTGGCAGCCTAGTGTGAACTACAATGACAGCTACAGAGCGTTTGGCTGAGAACACACTGGCAAGTATTGTGGAGAAAAGGTTGTACACAGTGGTGGAATGAACTCCCCACTGACGTCAGGACAGCAGAGTCGCTGCCCATCTTTCGGCGCAGGCTGAAAACTCACCTTTTCAAAAAGGCCTACCCTGAGCCTTCCACTTAGCACTTACTTAGCATCTATTGTAATCATACTAGCTTATTGCACTTATTGTTTTCTTATTAGTTTGTGGCACTTATTGCATTTGTTTGTTTCTGCACTGTACGTTGGCTCTGGTTTATGCTCTTAGATGCTTGTTTGAAGAGGGGAGATGCACTTATGACTTCTGGTGACTAGTAGTTCTCTCGAAAACCGATGTTGAATACACTTATTGTAAGTCGCTTTGGATAAAAGCGTCTGCTAAATGACTGTAATGTAATGTTGTAAAATATTGCTGAAAGGAGTTTCAGCCATATTACACTATTTAGAGAGATGAGAAGATGAGCGGATTAAGTGAATAAACAATAGATCAGCCAACACTATTTTTGGCTGCAAGAGTTAATCATTGTGAGTCATTCAGTCGCCCACATTGCAGACATTACCCTACATCAGCTCCCCCTATTAATAGAATTATTATTAAAAACATAATTGAGTCATTACAAAGCAACAATAAGCAGGCTTCATCATAAATCCATCATTGACTCATGCTTTAAAACTAGACATGCCAGCAGAAAGTAAAGGAGGTCAGGGTGCTTGATGAGCCGTGTGCTCTATCAGCCACATGCTAAACAAATGAAGACATTTCCCTTCCTTTAGAAGACAGACTTTCACCATGCTGATGTCAAATAGACCGTGACAAATCGGCCTCCTACCAGCTCTTTGACTTTAACACTAAATTTAAAAAAGCTGCAACCATCATAATTCAACAAATGTTCAAACAACATGAATGAAACAAGAACATCCTGAGTACACTAAATGTTAATTACAGTCGTTCTGCAGTATTGAATTATTGCAACAACTCATAACTAGATCCACTCTGTAGTTACAATTTAACTCCAACTCAACAAAAAAGAGAGATCTCGATACTCAACATCTTTATCACTGTAGAAGAAAATTAGAGACTTTCCTCACACAGCAGTCTAAAAACACATAGAGGGACTAGTTCGATCACTTCTCAGCCCACACAGCATGGTGACTAATCAATGTGTTGGTATTTATTGATATGTCATAACAGCTAAAAACGTGTGCTGAAACAATAATTCATCTTCCAAAACAGAGTCATAGTAGAGACCCATTTCACTTCCTATAATAAGTGATCATGATCTTGTTAAACTTATGAAATGACTCCTACACCATAACACAAAGTCATCAACCACTGGCCCATGACCTAGATCTTCTCCTTCCTTCCTCTAACTTCTGTTAGTTTCACAACGTGCGCCTGTGTACTGGTTCTCTCCAGAGATGTTTAAAACATAGACGTAGTCTCTGTGACCTTACCTTAAGGTTTCTGAAGAGCCCAAATGAAGCTCAAAGTGGGCGGCTCTGGCTAAATCATAAATCCCAGCTGATGTAAAAATGGGCAAATAGGTGGAGTGTGGAAGGAGCTGAGGCCGGCCGAATTAAGCCCGTTTGCCGAAACACGCCCAACTAGCTTGAAGCTACCACACTAGCTAAGGTTTACAAGCTAGGCTGTTGCTAGCAGTCTAACGTTAACCCTATGGTTGTATTGCTCCTGGTTGCAGGTTGATACTGGTGCATGATTCAATTAATCAATTATTTGTCACATGAAATCGTACAAGGTACCGTTACATTATTCACCATTAAGCACATGCCTCTTCCTCTTGCCAAAGTCCTCTGTTCTGTCAGATCAGTATAAGAAAAAGAGTCAGACATTAGAGTTCCTGATATCTTGTTCAAAAAAGGTCATCCAGCAGCAGCCAATTATCCAACGCTGGACATTGGCCAGCAGGATGTGCGTACAATGAACTGGATAGGAAAATTAAAAGGAAGCCGTATAATCTGCCCGATATTTGCATAAAAAAATTTCCCAAAGGCACCAACACCACAAACATGGCCATGAGGTTAAGTTCAGTGACTTGAAGAAGCTATGGTGTCACCTGGTAGACGGCTAGCGGCTGTGACGGCACCCATTCGTTACACAGTGGCCATTCTCTTAATAACACATCATTTTAAGCCTTTATTTAAAGCAACACGCTCAGAAGATGTTGGTTCTCTTTGGATCGACCTACACATGTGAACAAACATTCTCTGTGATGAAGTTGAATTAATCCAGATCCAGATCCTCTCTCACTGACCATCACCTGTCAGCTGTCCTTCACATCTCACCTCACATTCAACCTGACTTCAGTCACTCGTTCAAGCTCAACACAGACTAGAGTTCTTCACTGAACTGACAAATAGATAGAAAATGAGGTCATTGGACTACAAACAATAGTGATAAAAGTACTCATTTAGCAGAAACATGATACCTGTCAGTGTTGTACTATTATATATGGATATTACATTTGTATTTTTGTTTGGATCATTATTCCTGCTGCAGATGTTTTAGGTGGAGTTTATTTTAACTCCTTTATACTCTGTTGTGTAGTTTGGGTAGTTAGGAAGGGTTTGAAAAAGTATAATGTGCAAAGTAACTAAAGCTGCCAGACAAATGGAGTGGAGTAAAAAGTACAATATTTCCCTCTGGGATGTAGTGGAGTGGAAGTACAAAGTTGAATAAAATGGAAATGCTTGAGGAAAGTACCTTGAATTTGTACTTAAGCAAATATACTTAGTTACATTCCACCACTGATCATAATATTTACTCTTACCACTCGCAGTTTATCAAAACCAAACAATTTACTTTTTATAAAGAGGTGGAATAATATTGAGCAGGATTGAGTTCAGTTTATTGGTCCGGCCCTCCACAACAGTCCCTGTTTCTCATGTGGCCCCTTGGGAAAAATAATTGCCCCCCCCCCTGATGTAGAGACACTGAGGACATCTGCCTTCATGCTAACAATGCTGTTGTCTAATTTAGTGCACTACAATTTGACTCAAACTACTTTTACTAAAACAGTTACATTTACTGAATTCTCTCTATTTCACCGTCATCTGTCAAATTCTTTTTTC